>NC_089595.1:59281106-59611106 GCF_019320115.1 Miscanthus floridulus
CATAGTCAAAGAATTTGCTCTTAAGACCCTGGCAAAACTGGATCCCGTAGCCACCAAGAACACTGGTGTCATCACGATGGGGTTGTGGCTTTAGGCGAAAGAAATAATGAAAGAGAGAAAGAGAAGGAGGAATTCCAAGGAAGGTTTCACAAAGATGAATGAAAATAGAAAGATGAAGGACATCATTGGGGGCAAGGTGATTCAGGCTAATCCCAAAATAGCCGAGAAACCGATGAAGAAAAGCAGAAGCCAGGAGGCAAAGTCCAGCATGGATAAAGGAAATGAAGAGAATAATCTCACCAGGACCTAGAGCAGGGACCCAATGCTCGCCCGGAGCCCTCCATTCAGCAATGTCCTTGCTCTGGATTAGACCATCACCAACAAGCTCGCGAAGCTGGTCTTCAGTCATTGTCGGAGCTGGCCAAACCTTCTAGGTAGCCCTCATGGCCATGAACTCTTGGTTCTCGATCACGGAAAGTGATGACTCCTCATCTACAAAGGTTGCCTGGGACTTGCTCGTGGCTTTCTTCCTACCCATGTACTAGCGGAAGCAAAAAGGCACTAGGGAAAAAGAAGGCTTGGACAGCAGCACTCAGATGACGGCGGCAATGGTGACGGCGGAGTTGCGAAGGCTAGGGTTTCAAGGCAAAGGCAGGGTACCAAAGAAAAAGAGGAGAAAGGCCTTTAAATAGATTTTACACCGGTAAAAACGTGGCCCACCAGGCCCGTTTTAACACGGCATGAGGACACAACGGTCCATTTACCGACGCAGCTAAAATGACGGATGGCTCAAACCCACACAACGGTACAGTTCAACGGGCAGATTTCAGACTTATCCATGCAGCACCACGGCGAAGTTATCATATTACCACAAAAAGAACTCATCAACAATAAAGCAAAGAAGGATCACCTCACAAGGAGCACAACAACCCGGTCATTACAGAAAGAACTCAGAAATCTCATCAACAACCGAGACATCAGGAAAATAAAGAACTACAACTCAGAAGACAAGATTTTTTCCATTATGAATGGTTTTAAAAAATAGAAGATTACACATCTTACAAGACCCAACGAACTCAGTACTACGACAAGCAAGGTAGCAAAGAGAAACCCAGACACAGCTAGGCTCTAGAACGACTACGTGTTCCAAATTGCTACTCGGTAGAACAAACCACACTCGGCTACACTGTTTTCTTCAAAGGACGGACGCAGTGCGTCCAAGGTAGAGATCAGCAGCATGGTGGGACAACATGGAGCAGAGAAGGCCGGCAGGCATCTATCTACCCAAGTCCGATGTGATGCTGGATATGGTGTTGATCTGCACCGGACAGTCTCAGAACAGGCAGTGAGGATCAACCCAGAACTGTCCGATGAAGGAACGAAGCCCACATCACAAGACTTCCTCCAACTACCGCCACGTACATCCTGGTACATTGCTGCTGCGGGATTAGTCTACCACTAATCCCTATCACAAGACTTCCTCCAGCAACGGCAAGACACACAAGAACTACAAAATACGCCTGGGGGCTGTTCTACTTCACAAACTACCATATTCATGACTACAGAGACTTCAGAACAAGCAACAAAATGCTTAATGAATCAAAACAGCACTCCAGGAGGGTATTTATAGACCGAAGGAGTGGTGCACATGGACCAGGAGCACCAACAAAACAAGCCTAACAAAGGACAGACTGAAAAGATAGAACTCAATAATGAAGGACTCAGAAGTGAAGGAACAGTACCCGAAAGCGAGCATATTCGGAAGAATATACCAACACTGTACAACTCGTGAGCAAATAGCATTTACACTCAACCACTACCAAACAACCACATCTGACAATAGCAGACCACCAGAAAATATGCCAAGACCCAGCACTCGAGTTCTTTTTGAATAAAAGAACCCGGATGTACGCTCGGGGGCTGCAATAGGAGAGGATTTTCAGCTCTTTTGAATAGCATAAGATTCAAGATCCTCCAACTTTTTGTTCCAAATAGCAAGAGGCTCGGGGGCTACACTCAGTGAGTGCACTTTTTCATTCAAAAAAGCGCACGTCACTCAGAAGACTTCTTCAAGACAGACGACTTCAAGGCCACACGACAAAAAAGAACCCGGACATAGCTATGTCTGAGCTCTTTTCGACAAAGAACCTAGGTATATGCTCGGGAGCCCTTCGATGAAGAATCAGGGCGACTTCAAGAAAAGACCCTCAAGCTCCTTGTGCCAAACAGCAAGAGGCTCGGGGGCTACATCCAAATGGGAGTACTTTTTTCTTCAAAAAAGGTACGCACCACGCGAAGATCTCACGAAGCGCTACACGATTTCGCTCAAGAAAGCACTCGAACGACGCTAGTTCTTGCTCGACAAGACCTGAAGGAACAAGACGAGGCTTCCAGAGCTCAACCATGAAGTGCTCGGGGGCTTGTCGGTGCGGGACCCATGGGATACCCCGCACGGAAGGGAGAAGACCTAGTCTAACTAGGATTCTTCCCTTGTAATCTTAGTAGTAGTATTATTCTATAATCCTACTAGGAACTCTCATTGTAAACCAACTAGGATTCTGACCTCCTGACTATATAAAGGAGGGAAGGGTTCCTAGACAAGGGCGACTTTTTGTACAACACAACACTTGACAATCAATCCAACGCAAAGGCTAACACCGACTGGACGTAGGGCTATTACTTGATCAAAGATCGAGGGTCCGAACTAGGATAAATCGACTGTCTCTTGCATTAACCATCGAGTTCCACATACGCTGAAGCCCGAACATACTGCCCTGGGGACCCCCATGGCAGGCTATCGGTGGTGAAACATCGACAATCGGCCTTAATGCAAGAGTTTGAAGGAAAAGAACGAGTTGTTTTCTATCTAAGCAGAAGGCTTTTGGATCTAGAAACAAGATATTCTCCCATTGCAAAGTTGTGCTTATGCTTATATTTTTCTTGCACTAAGTTGCGACATTACTTGCTATCGGCTGAGTGTACAGTTGTTTCCAAAGCTGATGTGATCAAGCACATGCTATCAATGCTGATATTAAATGGGAGAATGGGGAAGTGGATTCTTGCATTGTCGGAATTTGACATGAGGTACGAATCGGCTAAAGCAGTCAAAGGGTAAGTAATGGCTAATTTTATCACTCAGCATCATAAACCAAGTATTGACTATGTAGAGCTGATACCTTGGATGCTATTCTTTGATGGATCATCATGCAAGCAAGGTGGTGACATTGGTATTGTTATTGTTTCACCTCAGGGAGCAAGTTTTGAGTTTGCTTTTCCAACTAAACCAATGACTACCAACAATCAAGCAGAATATGAAGCTATTCTTAAGGGACTTCAACTTCTTCATGAAGTAAAGGCCGAGTCAATTGAAGTATTTGGAGATTCACAATTAATTATTAATTAGTTGATCGGCCTATATGAATATAAAGATGATATTCTGAGGGGGTACTATGATGAATGCCAGAGGTTACTCAAGGAGTTTCATCATATTTCTCTTCAGCATATCCCAAGAGCACAGAATCAAGAGGCTAATCAGTTAGCTCAAAGTGCGTCAGGTTATCAAGTGTTTCAAGAAATCTTAAGTAGTGAAACCTTGTGTGACAGAACCGCCCAATTTATACAAGATCAAGTACGGTTGTCCCCGCTAACACGTTGACACACCCATACTTTCACTCATATAAACCCGGTAGTCCGCTGAGTGTCCCGAAAGACCTCGGTAAATCAACATCACAACCAAGATCGCGTGATTAAGCAAATACACATCACATACACAGGGTTGCAGCGGAAATAATATTACAAATGGGTTCACAAATAAAAGTACCAGTTTGGGTTTCAAAACCGCTTAGTGAAAACAACATAGCTTTCAAATGATTACATTAATATAAGTTCCAAATATATTGCTAGCTTAGTGACATCATCCGACAAAAGCATATAGATGAGAAGTAAGTATAGAGTCACCGAGCCCACCGGTGGTTAGTCACCATCATCAACAGGTTGAGTCTTCCAATAACATCCAGTTACCAATTTAGATTTAGCATATCCCATACCATCCAGATAACCATCATTGTTCCATAATAATTACTACGATGCCGTAACTCGAGTCAAGTGCTCACTATCCAGGAGCGATGGCGATTCGAATCGATTCCTAACCAGCTGGTGATTTATTCCTTACACAAACCTCACTCACCCGCTAAAGTGAGATATTGATCACCGAGTCAACTATCCAGGAATCTCGAGTTTGCTAGGAACCACATGTACCCGGGGGCCGACCGACTGCACTTTGGTCTTATCATCTCGCCCCCGTGTCCTACCACACCTGCTCCGGCACAGTGCGCTGCGGGCAATCTACTCGGCCCGAATAATCTCCCAGCTTCACGGTCGGAAGGTACTTTATCCGGCCAGCTAAATGTAAGGCATGCGTTCAACATGACTCGAGGGCCAACAACGGTCGGTCCTTAATCGACACAGATGGAAACTAAGAGCACCCCAGAACCCTGTCTGGTTGCCTCCAACTTTTTCCGTCCGGTCTCCAATTATCCATCACACATGGTTAATTCCAGGATATCATTCTTTCCATAGCTAAATTCTTCCAGTAACCACCTATAATGTAGGTGACCGGATATCACCGATCTCTACCGGTCGAAGCAAGGCTAAGCAGTTATTCGATCCCGACCTAACAGGGTAAAAAGGTAATAAGGTAGGCAAGGATAGTAATAAATGCATCAACGGTTTCAATCAACTCCTACAACTTAATGCAACAATATATAACTCATATATAGAAAGAATTGCTTTTATAAATTAGGAGACTTATTAATGCTCCGGGGCTTGCCTGGGACCCGACACAAGTCAGTTCAGTTAGCTTGCACCGTCTCCGGGTTCGGCTCCAACATCCCGTCCTTCACGAGGTTCATCTAGCATACCTAAATGAGATGCAAGATGCATGTGTATGAATGTGATGAATTATAACACAAGATGCATCACATAAGCATTCAAGATAAACACAAGATTATGCAAGACATAGACACCGATAGCTATTTAACTAACCTCACACCACTAACTATAGAGAGCAAGCACATCAAGCATGGCACAAGTTTCCCAAGATCTCAGGTGCTCTAACTCAGTCATCATTCAAGGCATAAGTCACACTTAACAATATGCAAGCAAACACTATAATTGGAATCTGCTAATTTCTGGACATGCAAATAGCAGCTACAAGATTTAGCTATAACTGGAGTTACACAAATCCAAATGACATGCAACAAGACAATCTAGAAAGCTTATGGAATTTTCTACAATTCATCTTTAATCATATTAGCATAATTCTCAAGTTAACTAAGTCAAATATATCCATTTACAGAAACTGGTCCACAATTGACAGAAAACAGCCATTTCTGAAACCCAACTTTAAACAGCCGTAACTCTTAAACTACTTGGCCAAATGACACCAAATTTTAATAGAAGCTAGATACATGAATTATCTACAACTTTTGTATAAACAAGTTTCACAACAAAGCACATTATCATGAAGAACTTTGCTAAGTTCCCAGATCTGTCCATAAACCACATCGGCAAGAAAATAATTATTAACTTATGTTGCAAATACATAATTGGGCAAAACCAACTTTTCCAACATTTCACACATGACTAAAGAACACCAGAAAACCTAGTGTCCATGACCAAATAAATTCTTTTAATGCATTTCTTAATTTATTTTAGATAACAAGGTGACTTAATGAACATATACCAAAAGTATACAATAAATTCTACAAAAATTACAGTGGCTCACATATCCTCTCAGTAGTCTACTGTACAAATTTCACTCCATTTTAATATGTATAGCAACCTCTATGAAAAAGACAATTTGCTAAAGCAAGAAATCATGTGAGAGCAAGATAAACCAATAACTCACTCATACTTCATCCAATACTCATGAAATTTTTACCACACATCAACTATCACATGAGTAGCATGCCACAAAAATTTCACTTCATTTGGAGCCATAGATCTACAGTTATGAAAAATAACAAATTCAACTAGCATTACAACCTTACTGCACAAATCTATTTTTACCGCAAAATATTTAAACTAAAACATGCCATATTATAGATCCACTGCATAGACAATTTCACAAGGATTCCAAAAAGTCCTCATTTACTATTTTATGAATTTTCTACGATTTACTATGAATTTCCAAAGTTCCTACAAAATAATTACAAACCAGTCCTTACAGCACTATTCACATGAGTCACAGGTTCTGCAGAAAGGCCCCTGCTCTTCTTCGAATTGTTGTACGAGGTCCCTGACGCAAATTTGGAAAAGAAGAGCGCCGGGGAATCGGCCGGTGGCGGTCGGAGAAGGGCTGGCGGTGGCGGGGGAATGATGGGGAAGCACCAGGAGGTTGGCGCGCACTCGTAGGTGGCCGCAGCTTGCTCCGAGGAGGCCCGACGCGGCCTGGCCACGCACGCCGGTGGCCTGGACGACGGCGGGAGGCGGCAGTTTACCGGCGGCGGTGCTCCGGTGGCCGATGGCTTGGGCGAGCGTGCGCGCGAGGTGCAGCACGACGAGGCAAAGGCGGTGGTGCACGTGGCTGTGGCCGTGGGGGCTTGGAGCGGCGAGGACGCGGTGGCAGCGAGCTAGAGTCGCCGGCCATGGCGGACAGCTGCACGGGAGCGAGGAGAGCACGAGAGGGAGCGAGCAGGGAGTGGAGAGGGGGATGGAGAGGGCGTGCTGGTGCCCCTCCTCATCGGCAGCAGGGCGCAGGGCGCGTGGCCGGAGGTGGGACGCGCGGCAGCGGCAGAGGCGCATGGCGGCCACGTTCTCAACACGCGTCGCCGTTCGGGCATTTCCCCGAGCACGTGGCGGGCGTCGGTGAGGGCGACGTGGGGAGCCAATTTGGGCCACTTCCAGGCCGAATCAGTCCTTGGGCCAAAAATGAAGTTTGTTCACCTCGGCCTGCTCTACATTTTTCATTAAGGCACTCCAGTCATTTGAGCAACATAACCATGGGTAATTTAATCTCCAAAGTGGCATTGTCAGTGCATTGATGGCGATTAACAAACTCCAAAATTGAGGGCCATAACAAGGTCAAACGAGTGCCATCCTTTTACATGATCTTCTCCATGAACTTAGCTCCAACTTTTATTTTTGGACCAACTCAAGTTGCTTAACGAATTTCGGAGAACGCGGAATGCCAATGTCGTTGCTTAGCGAAACTCCAGACTCAGAATATTTCTGTGCTGAAAACAACAGCAAATTCGATCTTGTGACCTTGATTTGACTTACTTCCAAGCTGATCTAGCTCTTAGTCCAAAAACAAAGTTTGTTCTACATGATATGGACTACAACTTTCATTTAAGGTCCAACCTCAAAACTGGTATAGAACCTACTGTTCTACTTTGACCAAAGTAGGATCACGATGAAACTTAAATTATCCTTTTTGATCCATTGGAGCGTTTTCTTGGCATTTGCCCAACATGAACCTTTCATGACTTTTGTTGTAGAGTTCATCTAGAGTCATTTGGGCATGGTTGCAAGATTTGGTTGACGATCGAGAATTCCATTCACTTTATAAATTAATTCAAGCAAGGACATAACTCGTCATTTCATGTGACTTTTTGATTCCAAACTTCATGAAACTTTTCGAGTGTCCAATATAGATGGGTATTGATGTGAGACACATGAAGATATCCCAATCACACCACCCAAGCATATATCTTAAAAAGGGGTCAATAGGCGAGCAAAGGTGCAATATCCAAGTTTAGGTTGGGGCTCGTTTCTATAGGTTTGACCTTGACATCTTCATCATCACTTAATATACCATGTTTTAGCTCAAACCCATTGCTTAACTGGTGGCAAACACCTGGGGTGTTACACCTTGACTAATGATTGGAGAGTGGAGAGTTGAAATAGCTGATTACCTTAAGAATCCATCACAGAAGGTTACTAGGAAACTAAGGTATAAATCGACTAAGTATGTTTTGCTAGATGATCAGGTATATTACAAGACAGACGATGGGGTGTTGCTTAAATGCTTAAATCAAGAAGAAGCTAAAGTATTGATGGGTGAAGTACATGAAGAGATATGTGGAGCTCATCAATCAGCTTATAAGATGAAATGGATTATTCGAGGATTGGATATTTCTGGCCAACAATACTAGAAGATTGTTTTGAATATTATAAGGGGTGTCAGGATTGTCAATGTTTTGGTGATATTAAGAAATCGCTTCGATCGGCTATGAATCCAATAATCAAACCATGGTCATTTCGAGGTTGGGGAATTGATTTAATTGACCAAATTTTTCCGTCTTCAAGTAAAGGACATAAGTTTATATTGGTAGCAATAGATTACTTCACTAAGTGGGTTGAGGCAATTCTTGTGAAGACAGTAACCTCAAAGAACATGATTGATTTTGTCAAGGAGCATATTGTGTATTGTTTTGGGATTCCTCAAACCATCACTACTGATCAGGGGACAATGTTCATGTCAGAAGAGTTTAGAGATTTTGCTGCCAGTATGGGAATTAAGTTATTAAATTCTTCTTCTTACTATGCTCATGACAATGGCCAGGCAGAGGCATCCAATCAAATTATGATTAAGCTGATCAAGAAAAAGATCGAAGAATAGCCAAGGAAGTGGAATTCAACGCTTAATGAGGCATTATGGGCATATAGGATGGCCTGTCATGGATCGATTAAAGCGTCACCTTATGAACTTGTGTATGGTCATAACGCAGTCCTTTCTTGGGAGACCCAAACTGGATCGAGGCATGTCACATTACAAAATGATTTGTCAGCCAAGGTTTACAAAAATCTTATGATGGATGACTTAGAAGACTTAAGTTGCCATCGGCTGCGTGCACTTGAGAATATCAAAGCCAATAAGCTAAGGATTGCGAAGTATTACAATAAGAAGGTCAAGAGCAAACAATTTTCTAAAGGAGACTTGGTCAAGAAGGTGAAATTATCGATCGGTTTAAGAGATAGCAAGTTTGGCAAGTGGTCGCCTAATTGGGAAGGACCTTATCGGATTAAATGTTGTTCACCTAGCAATGCTTATATTTTGGAAACACTAGGAGGAAAATAGGAGTTCGATAGAGCAATCAATGGAAAGTATCTGAAGAAATATTATCCTAGCGTTTGGATTAATACTTGATAGCTGATTTGTTCGGTCATCGGCTCTAATAGCCGGTACCAGAAGGGTATCTCCTCTAGTTCAAAATAGACCTAAATGGGTAAAAAGCCGATACGATATGTATCGCCTATAGAGCAAAAAACAAACACAGAGACAATCATGATGTATGCAAAAAATATTGTAGGAAGACGCGATCATAGAAAAACAAGGGTTTCATTCATTGAACAGTTCCAAGCTAATCGAACACCCTGTTAACAACATCCTGAGCTGAAGCGATGTCCACGATAGTCGCTGCGGCATCTTCAAAGTCCTTGATAAGGTCCTCATGAGCGCCGAAGTCATCGCCCATTGGAAAGCCCGGCTCCATGGTGCGGAGATCATGCCCGGTCTGGACCTGCGCTGCTGCCAGAGCCATCGCCGCGCCGCGATGAACGCCGTGAAGGGCGATCTCCTTAACGCGCGCCGGGACGTCCTACAGGCAGTTGTTGAGGAGAGAGCCCCGGGTGTTGACAGCCGCCATGGTCGCATTCGCCGCTAGTTGGAGGTTCTCCAACTGCACCATCAAGGCTGGAAAATCACAAAAAACAAAGGAGCTATCAAGACAAAGACAGCAGAAATTGAAACGAAGGTTTTCTTGGAGTTCCTCCTACCTACCACCATGGCATCAGATTCAGCCAACCATGCCCGAACAACATTGTTTTCTTCCTCGGCGGCGAGGAGGGTGGCTTGAGAAGCCTCGAAGCGGCCCTCAAGCTAATTGTTCTCTCGAGTTGCCTCGGAATAACAGTCCTTGGCCGCCCTCCACTCCTAGAGGAAATATCGGGCATCATCTCCCTATTACATAGGCTAATCCATAATCCACTATCCTCCCTTTCTTGGACCATTATTACAAATTAATGCTTGCTTTTGGTCCTCTAAATTCTCCCCCTTTGGAATCAAACACCAAAAAGGAAGATATTAGTAGCACATGGGAGGGTCAAACTTTGTGATCCTTTATGTGTAGAGTGGAATAGATCACAAAATTTGACTCTCACATTATATAGATTAAGCTCCCCCTAAATATATGCATACATATGGTAGAAGGCAAAGCATATGCATAATTGGCAAATTATTGCACAAGGAAATTCAGTCTATATAATGCATGGAGAAAGCGTATAAATATCAAAATGAAAACAACATGATGATATCGGTTTAGAAATACCACATGTGAAAACCAATTTGATTTCTACCACTTGCAATAGGTGGTGGATATTTGAAGTATGATGCTTATCTCCGGGGACTCCATTTTCCTTGCAATGAGACTACTACACACATGATAAGCTTGAAAAGGTGTTAGTCTCAAAGTATCCAACTTGTAGAGTAACCTCTCCCTAAATTTGTGCACACAAGTGTGGAATACTTGTAGGAAATGTGCACATTGATTTTAGAAAAATAAATACCACTTGAAAGATGACATCATATGAATGTGAGAGTCATTTTCGAAGGTGATATCGAGGAGAGATTATCTACAATTTGAACTTTGGCACATATTAGATGAACAATTGTAAGACAAGCTATGTGCCATGCTCCTAAACAATTTTAAACCATGTAGGATTGCTCCAAGGAATAAGAATGAAACTGAGCAAGCCTACCATATGAAATACCTAGTGTCTGCATGACAAAATATATAAGAATGCAAATGCAAACCTAGGCATGAAGAGTAACTAGATGCTAAAAGATACCAATTGTAGGAAAATTCAAATCTAATACCAATTGAAATAAATTGAATCTAGTTACCTAACATAGGAAGGGGAATTTGGGTCCATAGTATTCACTAACCCACTTAGCAATGTCTTTGTCCATCATGATGCACCCCATGAAATGCATCCACACTTTGCCAAGTCTCCAAATTCCCGATGTCCATCGGACTTCTCACTTCCCTTTAGGGATCCAAACCTTCTTGGTGCTCTTCATGTTGAAAACGATTTCCTTTGGCACCTAAAAGCGTTTGGCCCCATTGTTGGCTTGCTTGTTCACCTTGATGGCCACCACCTTGTCATTTTTCTTCTTCTTCAAGAGATAAGGTGTGGAGACCTTCTTGTCCACCTTGTTGGTGTAGGTGTTGGAGAGCTTGCTTGTTTGCTTCTTATCTTTCTTCTTTGCTCCTCCCCCATTCTTCACCTTGCACTCATAGGACTTGTAACCTTCCTTGTGGCACATGTAGCAAACCACGGTTTGTCCTTCATCAAACTTCTTCACTCCCTTGATAGAGTTATCTTGATGAAGTTGGGCTTGCTTCGCCTTGCCTTTCACTTGACTCAAGTCCTTGGTGAGGCAAACTACTTCTTGCTTGAGTTGCTTATTCTCCTTTGCAACTTCTTGTGTGCATGTATCTACAACAACTTTCTCAACACAAACTTGGTTGCACAAAGGTGAGTCTAAAAATAAATCATTACAAGAAGTAGAGGCATCCTTTTTAGACATGTTAGAACTTTTCCTTTTAGATGCCTTAGTGGGGGTTGTGCTAACGGCTTCAAGATTAGCAACTTTATTAGTTAGCTCATCACAATGTTTCCACATGGTTTCCATTTTAGCAAGCAAACTTTTATAAGCATCTTGTGAGATAGCTAACTTTTCTTTTAATTTTTCATTTTTCTTTACAAGTTGCTCATCATTGATTGTGCATGCATTTGTTGTTGCACTAGCCTCAAGTTGCTCAATTTTAGTAGATAGTTGAACATTAAGATTAGCAAAATTCTCATATTGTTCAAGCAAAGTTTTGTATGCTTCTTGTGAACTATCTAGCTTTTCTTTTATTTTCCCGAGCTTCTTTTGTTGACTAGTGCAAACTTTAGCATAATTAAGGTTTTGTTGCACAATTTCTTCATAAGAAGGCATATCATCATCACTATCACTCTCACTAGAGGATGAGCTTTTGTTACTTCGTGCCATAAGGCACACACGAGAAGAGCTTGATGATGAGTGCTTACGCCCTCGCCTCTTGTGATGGTGTTCTTCTTCACTTGAAGAATCATCCCATGTCCTTATTGATGTGAGGGCTTGTTTCTTCATGCCTTCTTCTTTTTCTTGGGTGTGGGCTTATTTGGACAAGCTTCCACAAAGTGCCCCAACTCGCTGCATCCATAGCATCCTCTCTTTCTTTGCTCATTTCTTTGATTTGTGAAAATGAGATCTTGGATTTGGATGGGCACACCCTTGACATTGAGCTTTTGGATCATCTTCTCCACCTTGTTGATTAGTTTGATTGATTCTTCATCAAGGTCGGAGGTGGAGGAGGAAGATTGATCATCATCACTTGAGTCTTCATCATCATCATCATCTTCTTCTTCTTCATCTTCACTTGAGGAGCTTGAGCTTGAGCTTGTCTCAACTTGCTTGCCCTTCATCTTCTTTTTCTCGCCACATGCGAGAGCTTTGCCTTTGCTTGATGAAGAGGCTTCTTCTTGACCCATCTTGCGTGACATTTCAAATGCCACTATCTTGCCAATGACTATGGCCGGGGTCATGGTGCTCAAATTCTCCATATTTTGAAGGATGGTGATGATGCTTGCATATTTCTTTTGTGGTAGCACGGAGATGATCTTCCTTACGATGTCTACATCATCTAGCTTTGTTAGTCCTATTGAATGGAGCTCATTGATAATTAGATTCAAACGAGAATACATATCACGAACAAGCTCATCATCATTCATTGTAAAGGAATCATAATTTTGTTTAGCTAGGCAATGTTTTTGCCCACGAACATTAGATGTGCCGTCATGGAGCTCTTGAAGTTTTAACCAAATTTCATGTGCCGTATTTAAAGTGAACACTTGGTTAAACATATCCATACTAAAAGATTCAAACAAGCAATTTTTAGCTCTAGCATTGAAGTGCATTTCTTTTTCATCACTCTTTGTGGGTTTTTCGGGATTCTTAATGGGTTTCATCCCGTCACGAGTGACTCTCCAAACACCTAAATCAACCGCCTCAAGGTAGCAAGCCATTCTAGCTTTATAATAGGGGAAGTTAGTGCCATCAAAATGCGGAGGCCTAGAGGTATCCATCCCAACCACTCTAAATAGCATCGGCTCAATGGTGGTTAAGCCAAAGGTCCAAATTGAGCCAACCTGCTCTGATACCAATTGAAGGGGGTAGGTGAATTAAGCAACTTAAAAATCTAACTCTAAACTATGGCCTCTTTTTCTAACCTTAGCAAAACCTATGCAAAAGATAAACTATCTAAATGTGCAACTACGGTTTTGCTAATGTGTTGCTATCTCTACCGCAAAAGGAGTAATACAATCAATGTAAATGCGGAAGCTAAAGAGCAAGGTAGAGATATGCAAACTCCCATTGATGACTTCGGTATTTTTACCAAGGTATCGAGAAGCGCTTATGCTTCCCCCTAGTCCTCGTTGGAGCCCCTCGCAAGGAATCCCTTGCAAGGGCCAAGCTCCCGGTCGGGTAACTCCATGGATAGCCTCGGGCCTTCCCCACGCGCAAGTGTGTCTCCAACGTGCCTTCCGGCAAGTCTCTCCCGGATGCTCCCCGCCGTCTTCACTATCAAGCTTCCGGCCAAAACGCCACGGGCCTTGTTCCCTCCGGTACACGGTGGCGGCCACACCACAAATGCGGTTGGTGTGATCTCGTATGACTACAAGCCCCTCTGATGTACAACAATGGTGCGCGCAAGCACCGAGTGGTAAGAGGTATGCAAACCTCACTAAACACTAAGCCTAAACCTAGAGCAAGTGCATAAGCGGTGGTCTAATCAACCTAAGCACTTCACAAAGCACCTATGCTAATCACCTAATACAACACTAAGCACTATGCAAGTGGAGATCACTAAAATGGTGTATCAACACCCTGGGTATGTTTCCTTAGCTCCACACTTCTCATTTGGCCGGTTGGGGTTGTATTTATAAGCCCCACTGAGAAAGTAGTCGTTGGGGACAAAATCCCGCTTTTCTGCTACTGACCGGACACTGATCACGTCCTGACCGGACGCGTCCGGTCGTCCCAACCGTTGGAGCCAAGATCCACTAATCGAACACTGCCAGCGTCCGGTCACATGCCACCGGACGTGTCCGGTCGCAAATTCGCCGCTCTGGAACCTCTCTGTACTGATCGGACGCTGCTATCCTACGTCCGGTCGGTTTGCCACCAGCGTCCATGATGAACACCATGAAGGGCAACATCCATGACATAGTTTGGGATGTCGTATAGGCAAACCACCAGCACGGCACCCCTAGCGTTGATGTATCCTACCGCATACTCTGTAGCTGATCGAAGGCTTTCCAACTTGGCCGATAGGTCTAGAAAGATTCAAGGAAGGAATATTCAAGATCTTGAAAACAACACTAAAAGAAATAGAGAATTGTGGTAGATATCTCACCCATAACTCTAGCCTTGGCATCGGCCAGCCTTGTTTGAGTGGAGTTGGCCCCATGTTTCGAGATGATGAGAGCACCCTGCAATGCATTCAGATGAAAGTCCATCTGCCCAAGATCATGGGTTGCATTCTCCTAACAATGAAGACGCTGGCGTGGTGGCACAGACTTGTCAAGGGCCTCTTCAGCAGACCTCTTGCCATTCTACATGCCTTTGAACCTATTGAAAAGCAAATCACACCAAAAACATAGAAGGTTTGGGACAAAGCAGGTTGTTTTTTATCCATAGCCATGGCCCGTATATATAGCCTAGGAGGTGAGAAGATAGGCTTCATCAGGGTTATGGAATTGAAGTCGTTATGGAAACAAATCAACACTCCAAAAATTCAGGGAATGGATCCTAAAAAATAATGAATTAGGACTTATTGCTTCCCATAATTACAAGATACAGTGGGATTGATACAAAAGGTTTACATTAACTAACGATCAACCCACTAAGACTTCTTTGTATTGAAGGGAGTCCAGATCTCCATAAGGCCAAAGGTCATCATGGACCGAGTCATATCGGCCCGCTGATAGAAGTGGCATCAGGGGAGAGAAAAGGCCGCCTGCTAAAAAGATGCCCATATAGCCAACCGATTTCTCGGTGGCTGGGAAACCATGGGAAAGAAGTCTATGGTCTCCCCCAATGAGCATTTGATAGAGTGAACAAGGGAAAGGTGTCCACACATTTTAACCCTTGCAAACACAAGAACAGCTCTGCGATCATGGTGACAAAACTCAGGTGATGTCACAAGAATTCTTCTAACCGCAGCAGCTGATCCTCTTGCTTGACAAGACGCTAAAATGAGTAGCACAATCACCTTATGCACAAGAATTCTTCTAACCACTCAAGACCCTCATAGAAGGGAATTAGACCATGGAGGGTCTAGTAGAGCCAACGGCACTCGAGGAGGCAAGCAAAAGAAAAACATAACTGGGTTGTTGGGTTGCTCTCACCAGAGTCAGGTAGAAATTTATAGTCGGTCTAGAAGGATGGATCCAAGCGCCCGTGAAGCAATAGTGCTCTCGTGAAGCTTTGATGTATGGGCTCATCAGCAGGCAAGGCCGTTGGTGAAGGTGACGGATAGTAGGCCCCAGATCAAGATTCTCTACCCGTGACTATGGACTCATCGGGGTATAGACGTGGTAATTTTGGAATAAAATTACTTTTATCCCAAAATTGGGGGGCATGTGTTTACACCAAAATTTGGGGAAAAGAACGCGGGAACTCGAAGCTTCCAAGATTGTGTCATCAAGGAATCGATTGCATAAGGATCGATATCAGCTGGTTCAGATGCGGTACTAGGATCGGCTCTCTTCGAATGATGTCAGCAGATAACATCAATAAGCTACGGTTGTGAAGGGGACCATGACGCCTAAGAGGGGGGTGAATTAGGCAACTTAAAAATCTAACTCTAAACTATAGCCTCTTTTTCTAACCTTAGCAAAACCTATGCAAAAGATAAACTATCTAAATGTGCAACTATGGTTTTGCTAATATGTTGCTATCTCTACCGCAAAAGGAGTAATACAATCAATGTAAATGCAGAAGCTAAAGAGCAAGGTAGAGATATGCAAACTCCTGTCGATGACTCCGGTATTTTTACCGAGGTATCAAGAAGCACTCAAGCTTCCCCCTAGTCCTTGTTGGAGCCCCTCGCAAGGGCCAAGCTCCCGGTTGGGTAACTCCATGGATAGCCTTGGGCCTTCTGGTCACAAATTCACCGCTCTAGATCCTCTCTGTACTCGAACGGACACTGCTATCCTACGTTTGGTCAGTTTGTCGCCAGCGTCCGGTCCAGCGTCCGGTCACTGCTGATGTTGCCGAGCCTCCTGATCGGAGCGTTCGATCACTTTTCTCTAGTGTCCGGTCCAGCATCTGGTCACCTTTGTGAGCTCGTTTCTTCGTGATCTTGTGTGCAGCTTCGTTTCTATCTTCGTACTTGGACTTTGCTTGATATCTTAGGTCTTCTCTTATGCTCCTAAGGTCTTCTTTGAGGTGCTGATCATCAGATCATCACATCGCCTTTGTCCAAGTCACATCTTGCATCCTATTGAACTACAAAACAATCACTTGCAAATTCATTAGTCCAATTTGGTTGTGTTGGTCATCAAACACCAAAATCCAAAGTAAATTGGCCTAGGGTCCATTTTCCTTATAGGTTGTCATCGGGAGAAACATGTCGGACTCTACAAAAAGGAAAAGATTAGGGTCCAAGTTATCTTAAGTTAGGAATGTTTTCTCTTATACTAAAAATTGTAATGAGTCGTATTTGAGTAGGATTCACGCTTAGGGTCTGGGTATAAATATTGGACCCCAGCTATTGTAAAAGGGATATCCGATCAATCAATACCAATTACTTTTTTTGGCTTTATGTCAACCCTTAGGAGTTGGAGTAGTGTAGATCTCGGTGAGTTCTTCATCAAGCAGGGCTGCATCGGTCTGGCCGACCCTTGGCTTCACCTGTAAGTACCGTCATGGCTTATACCTCTGTTTGTAAGGCTGCATTGGTCCGGCCGACCTCTTGCAAGCTCTAGTATAAGCTAGTTATCAATCCTTATCTAGTTCAAGTATGGCTACATCGGTTAAGTTTGACCTCCACTTCTCGAATTAGATTAAGGTCAAGTTATCGGCTCTACCTAAGGGTGGCATCCTTCGGGTAAATTCATTAAGTTACCAATCTTACTGATGTTCCTATTGTCATTAGTTTCAGCAATATCAATCTGCCCGATCAAGATCGATCTAGATCGGCCTCACATCCTTTTAGTCCATCGTTTATTTTGTCATATCATGATGGTTCTTACTTTAAACGACGGATTATGTTTTGTTGGCTATTCTACTTCGATATTGATCATGCATAGTACGCGGTTAAGGCATGTCTGATCTTGAGAAGATTTACTAGCTAGTTGAATCTAATCTATAGCTCGCTAATATGGATGTAATGATCCGGTTGATCCCCACTGTTAGTACTTTAGATCAGAGGATGCTAGTTAGTAGATTTGCTTTTGACCAGGCATGACCTTGGCTGTTTGCTATGCCCGCATCGGCTAAATAGTTGATCGCTCATACTTTAACGCTTACAATATGTTTTCATGATCTTGTTAACTAAGAATAGATCTATTTATTTTAAAGGTTTGATTTATTGTCTTTATCATGGCTGCCATCGATCCGGTTGAACCCCACTGTTAAGGATAACAAGTTAGGTCTGATGAGTTTATAGATCTGTCCATGTTAAATAGTCGATTGTTCTCATGCTGTAATCCTTTTTCTACCTGAATCGGCTATTTCAGCCAATTCGCCTATGCTTTCATACATATAGCATGTCTTTCAGAAAACCTGTCAACGTATAGATGATTTTATGGGTTCTTTGGCTTTAGTTTGTTGTTATCATCATAGCTACATCGATCTGGTCGAACCTCACTGCTGATGGTAGTAGATTAGATTCAGAGCATTTGTAGATCCATTTGTACTAGACAGTCGATTTTGTTCGCATGTTATATCCTTTCTCGTTAAACTTATCGGCTCAATGCTTTACACCAGTTACATTTATCTATCTAATGATGTTACTTATATCTAGGCACATTGGATTCGTTACTAAAAAAACAATCATGACCTGTGAGTGTTACAGTCTTTAACAGTCGATTTCTTCTCGTATCGGCTATTTAGTCAATTTTCCTATCTGGCTACTCTCGAAGCGGCATACTTGGAACTGTCTGGGCAAAATCGACATGTTCCACCTTAAATTACTAATAAACTTTCTCTCCTTATCAATTGTAGGTCAAATTGACTAGCACGACCTCGGGAAATTCGCAGGGTCGACTGGTCCTGTGTTGAAGCCAAGCAGATCTCAGGGCTCATCCCGGGCAGATCCTTTCGGCTTGCTAAGTGTTGACACGTTTTTGTGCTGACAGTAATGCTTCTAGATCATCAATTTAGTTTGTTGGAAGGTCAAAACCGGTCATACATAACCCTACATAAGATACACAAGTAGACAAAATAAGGGTAAGCCTGTTTGAGCAGAGGTCAATGGTTTATCTCGATCACATCAGTAAGTAAAAGTTTATCAATATTTCCTTCTTGCCTAGCTACCTTCCCCGGCAACGGTGCCAGAAATGCTTGTTGGTATTTATTAACTTGTCACTTATTTAAGTAGTCACCTAATGTTGTAGACATTTCTTAGCATCACTTTTACTAAGTTGTCATCCCTAGCAATGGTGCCAGAAATGCTTATTGGTACTACCTAGTGCCACTTCTACAATGACACTAAGAAGTACTTTAGTATTTTATGTGACTAGAAATAATATATATAATAATATGAAAGGGATCTGTAAGCGCACAAATAATATATCATTGTAGCACTTCACCCGGGAGTATTCCAGGTATCATTATTTATATTTTTACCACAGAGAAGGATGGACAGTGGGAATATATTGATAACTTATACACATGACGGAGAAATAAACCATAACCAAACTTCTACTCACAACAGGGGTAAGTCAAGAGATAAATGCATATGAATGGTAAGTAATAACTAATCATTGATCACTCATAGTACTCTTTTCTATGGCATTAGCATGGCCAAGTAGAATATTAGAGGAATAACTCCTAAGTCATTCTTAACTACAAGTCAAAGCTTACGTTGATTAGTGCAATTACACTTAGTAGTCATGGCTAAGATCAACTGCATATCTACACATAAGGGATATTACAAAGCAAGATTAAGAACAGAGCTTGTCTTCCTTCGTAACCATATCCTACTTGTCCTATATTCGGGGAGTGGACGACAAAGGACTCAACGGGAGTGTCACAAACGCGATCTACCACATGGCCCAAAATATACGGTGCATCCATAGGTAAATAACATATAAGCACCACGCTTACACAATGTTGACCACTCCCCATGGTACCTTAGAGTGAGCGCTATACAAACTTATGCTTGAATATAATGATAATCTAGCTATACTAAGTATATAATCAAAGTAAACGATGCATATTATAACTAGGAACATGAATAGTATTAAGAATAATACCATAACAATTGTAGCAAACATATAAAGGTAATGACAGGTACAAAAGAGAGAGGGGTACGAAAGCTATACCAAGCCACGCACTTGACTCGATCAGGAATCCAAGCGAAGCTTGCTTGCCTCCCTTTAGACCTAGCCTAGCTAGCTATGTCCTAGAATATGGAGCTCTGAGGATGATTAGGGTTTTTGTCTTCTCAAATGACTTGATGACAGGGGATATCTCCTTGGGGTAGCAGGGGCTGGTATATATAGGTTGGAGCGTCAATCCTAGGCTCTCGGATCAAACTGACTTGAATAAACGACATAGATGCAATCCTTAAGGCGGTGGAGAACCGACAAAGCGAGGCGAAGGCTGACAGGTGGGGCCTAGACTAGCTGGTCTGAGGATGGGACCAGCCGGCCCCACCTGGCGGCCTCTTGCCCTCCGCTTCGGTGTGGTGTCCTCTAGAACCTTCTAGAGTTATTTATCCCATGGATAATTGCGATTAAGTCTGACATCTAGGTCCACCTTGATGGTTTTCTAGACAAACCCTGCAGAAAATACAGATTCACCAAAACTCATGGAATTTGTTAGTTTAACCCCCTAAACCTTTGTTGGTGATTATATTCATGCCCTTATGCATGTTATATTGACGGTTTATAATGTTTATTAACTACCGTCAACACCAAACGAGAAGGTTCTTGCAATCGCTACCGGCACAAATAATTGTATCCTTATTCTGTATCAACGTCGATGCATGCTTCTCTACGACTTCAATAAATTTATCCACCTCTTCACAGAAATCTGGCTTAAACCGTGATGAACCATACATCGAAGAGTTCCTATACTCCATCTTTTACGACAACAACCAAAGAAAATACATTAAAGGACTAATTATTCAAATATATATTTATAAAGGAATCAAATTAATAATTACTTGAGAATAATTATATATACTTCATATATATAAATATATAAAGAAAATATAATTACATGAAGCATATCAAACACCATGCTAGAGAATAATTAATTAATGACCTATTTTCCATAAATAATTAAAAATATATATGTTGATTACAATAAATAATTTCAAAGACAACAATTAGCAACAATTAATATTTTAACCACTATCCTTCATGCAAACTTAATCCAATTTCATGAAACATAAATTTACAAAAATTTAATAAATAAAGAAAAACCAAACCCTAGATCTAGATCTACATGCACATGAAGCATCCATAAAACTAACTAATGCTCCACTAAAATCAAGAAACATTGACTAAATAAGGGTATAATCTTATTCCCCTACCTAATTTACCCTAGTAGATTCAAATTTTTTGTCTAATTTGCTTCGTACATGCCTCAAGCACCATAGAAGAGAGAGAAAGCAAAACTCTTTTGAATCACTAACCAACTATTAAAACTTCAAATAAACGTTTGGAATAGCATTTTCTTACCTTCTACAACCTCTCCACCAAAGGATTTGAGATCAAAACCTCTCCCCATAGTAGAGCAATTTTTAGGAGGTGCCCAAGGCCTCCCAACCTTTTATCTCGTGTATAAGTGAGTGAACCGAGGAGGAAGAATGGTGGCTGCAGGCTTTATACGGGGGGGGGCATTTGTAGATGCGGCTGGTGATTGAGCCGCCCCTATAAATAACAATAGTAGGAGCGGCTAGTAAGAGTCGTCCCTACAAATGGAATGGTAGGGGAGGTTCGTATCACCAGCTGCCCCTACTGTTCCATTTGTTGGAGCGGCTAGTCTCCTGGGACCCGATCGCTCCCATTGTTGGGGCAGCTCCATCACTAGCTGCCCCTACAAAAAATGAGCCGTTGCTACAAAGCTTTTTTGTAGTAGTGTTTCAGGGTTGTGGACCTGACGGGGTTGTAGTAGAAAAGGATGCGACCATGCATGCCAGGCATCGAGCGGAGACCAGCTATGGCAGCCGGCACCACACGGGTAGAAGGAGGAGGTGGACAAGAAGCGGGTGGTGTTGGCAAGTCTATTGTTGCGAAGATGAAATAATTGAACACCTCTTCTTTGATTGTTTATATGCTAAATTTCTCTGGAAAGTGGTTCATTTTGTACAAGGTTTGAAACCTCCAAAACGTGCCGACGATCTTTTTTACAGGTGGTACAGACAAGGGGGAGTTTCAAACCAATCCTTGTTGATAGGGTGTGCAGCCATTTGTTGGACAATATGGCTTACAAGGAATGAAGTTGTTCTTGACAAGTGTCAACCTAAAACTTTTTTGCAGGTTGTATTTAGAGGAACGTACTGGCTACGCCAATGGGCACAATTACAGAGGGTTGGAGCCAATAAAGAATGCATTCTCCAAGTCTATCAAGTGCTAGAGGCGGCGACAATGAATTTTTGTGCTTCCTTTGGATGGACTCATAATGTTACAATTGAGTTTTGAGTGAGACTTTTGGGTGGTTAAACTTTTGTATAATAAGTGGTCTGATTCTCTAGTTGACAAGAGATGAAGCCAGATTTATTTCTATTATCTAAAAAAAGTCCATTGTTGTAGAGGATGAGCCCGAGCATGGGGGCGTGCGGTGAAACTGGTGGAATTGGCGCCGGAAGCCGGGATCCATGACGAGGTAGTACCAACGCTTGCAGGCCAGGGCGGCACACGAACGAGACGTGTGGGTTTGTCTCGCAGGAGGCGGAGGAGGATCTCTTCCACAAGCTCATCCATCAGGGCGCAGTCGGCCTGGTGGTGGTGCCGCAGCCACGCTGCTCAGCGCTGGCCGCTGATCGGTGTTAGGCCGATGGTTTATTAGAGCAAACTCAATAATAGAGCCAAATGTTTGGCTATATGTTAAGTTATTTGAGCCAAGTCATATAATAGTTGTCTTTTGTTTGTCTATAAAAAAGTTTTTTATTATTATGTGGTGTCATGTTTTACTTTCTCTTTCTTACTCTTCGTTATATACACTTTTGTTTCGGTTGTCTATAAGCCTATTATTATATCTGCTATTACGGGAATATGAATCTGGTGCGAATGCGATATTTGGGTGCATGGAAATTCTATATACGATGGGACTACACGAAAGTCAATTCTGAAATTCAAGTCGCTCGGATCGGTGCCGGGTGATGACTTAGGTAGTGTTTGATCCCGTGATTAAAATTTAGGAGGTGTGTCGAGAGGATGTTGCATGGGGTGTTCGGATACTAATAAAAAAACAAATTACATAATCCGCCGGTACTTCACAGGACGAATTTTTTAAGCCTAATTAACCCATCATTATCACATTTTTATTGTAGCACCACATTGTCAAATCATGGACTAATTAGGCTTAAAAGATTCGTCTCGCAAATTAGTCATAAACTATGCAATTAATTTTATAATTAGTCTATATTTAATACTTCATCCATATATTAAAACATTCGATAAGACAACGACTAATATTTAGTCAGGAGGCACAAAAAAAAAAATTATGCGATGCTGCCGCAGCAAGATCGACGTGCGACACCATGTAGTCGTCTGACGCGGGTCCTCCTGGATGTTTGGCCCCCACCACGAGTGACGCGCCACGCGATTGGAGCCGGCTGTTCATCCGCTTCCAACCAGGATATCTCCGATAGAATCAGGAGTTATGCCTGCTTGCACGTGGTGCGGAGTTCAGGAGGACACGCGTCGCATGGAGGCACGGTGTGGGCGTGTGGCACGGTTCCCTAGGTGCGGCCCCGTTACACTTAGAATTTTATTCTGGTGACGACGGGTGTTATATCACCGAAAGGCTTTATTTGCAATGCTATGCGATAGGCACCAGTAAAAAAAGCTTTTATTTCCTGCTGTCAATCCTCTTTATTCCCGGTTACGCAGCCGAGAATAGAAGTTCAAGAATAAAGGGTTAGTAGCTGGGAATAGAAGTAGACCTTTAGTCCCGGTTGGTGATACCAACAGGACTAAAAAGGTAGCCACGCCAGTGCCTGGGTTGACCCCTTTATTCCCGGTTGGTATTATCAACCGGGACTAAAGGGTCTTTTTTTTTCCTGCTTATTTCAATTGATGATTCTTTTTTGTTTTAATTTAGTTTTCGAATACGCATTATTCGCTGCAAAGTAATATACATATACGCACGCGTACTGTAAAGTTTTCGCTCGATCAATGCACGTAAGCAACACAAGTAAAAGTAAACTAAAACATAATATTACATTTCATCGTCACATGTAAAGTTTGCATTAATTGTACATTTCATCGTCACATGTTCTTTGGATCAATATGAAATTTGGCTTTCATCATCACATATTTGGGTCATAGTAAAACTTGCCGCCGGGAGTTAAGACCTGATCATTCAGAAATCCACCTATTGTCTCTTGGATTGCTTTGAGATGGTGTGTGTCCAGGGTTTTTTTCTTCAACCAACGAGTCTTCAATTTGAGATATGAGATAAAGAAAAAGTATATTAGTATATATATATATATATATATATATATATATATATATATATATATATATATATATATATATATATGTATATGTATCAAGAATAATGATAAATAAATTGTATATATCACGAATATATATATATATGTATGAAGAATATATATATATATGTGTACACTTACCCTTTTTTGCTCTAGACTAGTTCTTTTTTAGCACACTCTCATGAACTCGCAAACATAGTATCACAGAGATTGGTCCCCTAGGGCTGCAGCAGAACCCACTTTACGAGAAAAAGATTTGTCATCATCCGAGCATAGAGAAATTGAACTAAGGTAGGTATATAGTACTTACTTTGTATAGCACTACTTTCAGTGGCACTTTGCGTTTCATATGGTGTTCCTGACAGACCTTTTCCCAACAACTACCAAATAACATAAAAAATATTTGGACCATTAATTTGCATGCAGAGAGACTGGAATAGTTTTGCTAGTAAGACTGCAATTACCTTTGAATAGTATCTATCATCTCTTAGAACTCTTTTTACTCTTTTCTCATTGAGTCCCAGATGCCTAGAAGACCTTTCTCCAGATCGAGTTCCATCAATATCCAGTGTTCACTGCCATGTCCATTAACACTCATTAATTAGCTAACAGGTACAGTGAACATATATATATGGATACACGATCATGAACACTTACCTGAAGTTGTAGGGGAAGAGTATACATTTCTTGTCACATTGCTTCTCTAAGAACAACTTGATATTGGCCTCCATTTCTGCTTTCCATGTTGGTTGGGGTTTAGGGTTTTTGAATACGATATGTGGATTAATGAAACCAATATCAGTACACCCTCTCTTTTTGCACTCTCCCATCTCAGACCTGCATCATATATATAGAGTGAGGATAATAAACACAGACATGTACGTACGTAGCGACTTATTATTAATTAGTAGAAAGAATCACTTACAAACAAAAGCAGCTGATGAGAGTCTTGTCGAGAGAGTTCCGGTGGACTAGTGGTGTAATTCAGCAAACTTAATGTACATAATGTCATCGCCACGGAACCAATGGTCGTCTTTGATTCTGACAGAAATATAGAACTCTTTCCGGTGACACGCGTCGAGGTACAAGGTGTTTAGCTTGAACAATTGTGTACCTAGTTCATTGATGGTCTTAGGATTCCATAGACTCCTGCCATGCTCATATTTCTGCCATTCATCCGCTACCAGCGCACTTTCGAAGAGGAAATCGCCAAGGTCGATACCTCTCATAGCATAAAAGTTAGCAAGTTCCGCCATATCCACTTCTTTATCAGCAGGTATTTCCATCATATCCAGCATATCTATGTTTGAACCATATTCATTAGCAATAACTAGAGGAGGGACTAATTGCAATTCGTGTTCTCCGAGTTGTGCAACAGTTTTCCCTGCTTTAGCAGCTTTCTTGATTATCTTGCTAAGAGTGCGGTCAAAGTCTGATGGTGGCGAGGGCTTACGAGCTTGCCGCCTCTTTTTTTGCTCAGCTTCCACCATCCGCCTTAGTTTAGCTAGAGGTAGGTGGAAGTGCTTCTGCTCCTGCTGCTTCCTCTTCCCTGTGCCTGAGAAGAATGCTCCGACGGTTTTTTTAACCGCATCATCTAACTCCTCTTTACTCATTTCACCAGACAATTTCTGTGGAATTGGCCTTGGTTTCACGGGGGCCTTCTTGGTCGTCTTTGCCGGCGGGGCATATGGCTTATTTGTTTGCAGCCGTCTTCCCTAGTTCATGGGAGGAGGTGGGGGAACAGGCGTTGGAGACCTTCGAGGCGGCGTTGGGGAACGCCTTGGAGGCAGTGGCGGCGGCAGTGGAGACCGTCTTGGAGATGGTGGGGATGCAGCCGTGTCTTCTACCCCATCGTAACCGCCGCCCGGAGCACTATGCTGGTCTGGTGATTGTACTATTAGACTTAGGTTGGGGGAGGCCCTGCTGTGTGCGTACAGATGACAATGAGTCAATTATTATTTAAGAGGCAATATAAAATTAATAAAAAAATTGTTTTGTTCACTTTCATCCGTACCTATTGTGCGGCAATGGCTGCCCGGGAATATTGATGTAGTGCTTGCACCATGCAATGAATGACTTCTCTGCTTCTCCCACGGTCTTCTCCCCATCACCTCCATGAATGTCAAGAGGCACATCGCTAAAACCTTCAATAGCTTTATCCATCGAGACGGTAGCATATCCAGCTGGTACTACTGCCCCATGGATTCTTGGTGTCTTGGTACGGTCAATAGGGTTTACAACACCAATAGCCACCTTCACTGTGCCATTATCTTTTGGAATGTGCAGCTCACATGATGTAAAAGGTTCAGTGATGTCATCCACGGGGAAGAGCAGCTCTGCATCTTTTATGGCATCAGGCAGCTCCGTAGAAGCACAACTGCTTCTCAACTGATCGGGGGGGGGGGGGCTAATGTTGATTCCCGGAGCTATTGTAATCCCATGGGCACTCAATTGTATTTGCACTTGCCTTGCGACTTCCTCTTGCATTTTCGCTTGCATTTCTTTTTCTCGCCTTTGTGATTCAAGCACCGCTTCCCGTGACTCAATAACATATTGCTACAAGATGCGGATCCTCTCTGCCTCATCCTTTCGTCTCTGGCGGCTTCTATATGAATCGATCCATTCAGGGAAACCTTGCACCCACGGAACGGCCCCTTTGCCTCTAGTTCGTCCACAATGCTCAGCAGTCCCGATGGAATATGTCAGTTCATCTTTCTCTCTGTTGGGCCGGAATAGTCCACTATCTCTAGCTTTTAGAATTTGAATCAACCTTTCTGTTGCTCTTTCGAGTTTTGTGCCATGGACGAGCTTCCCGATGACTGGGTCCAATACTCCCCCATGACCTAAAAACCAACGCTTTGTGCATTCAGGCCACGGTGCTGATTCAGGTACGACCCCCTTGGCAATAAGGTCTGCTTCCATTTTTTGCCACTTGGGAACGGAAGTCACGTAGCCACCTGATCCCATGTTATTGTGGTATTGTTTTTGTTTGGAATTCTCTTGGTTCCTTCTTGCTCGTTCTGCACCCTCTTCTGATGTCTTGTACTGTACAAATTCCTCCCAGTAGGGCCTTGCCTTCACAATTGGGCCCTTATCGTTCTAATTTGGAGTCTTGTTCTTCTTGACGTATGATTTGTACAGCTGCTTCTTCCAAGATTGGAATTGGGTGGCCATCTTCTTCATTGTCTAGTGCCTAACTCGCTCTGTCAACCTTTCGTGGGTGATGTCTTCATGATAATCATCTGTTTGGAGCATGAAATGTGCAAGAACATCTTGCCAAATCAGCTCCTTGTCCTTATCAGAGACATAACTAATATGAGGAGCATTGTTATTTTTTTTCCATTCACGAGCATTGATCGGGAGCTTGTCCCTTACAAGGTACCCACAGTGGTACACGAATTTCTGTGCATATTGTCCTAGTGGTTTGCCTGTAGCCATGTTGAATTCTGAGATGATGTAGCGGCCTTCCAACGGCTTTTTGGCCCCTCGAACATTCTTTGTGTTCCCCGTCGTCGTCGTCGATCTAGACGGCTATGTACGCATAGAAACACAAAAAGTATTATAAAACAAAGGTCGATCCAGTGGGCTACATGTATACATAATAAATAAATGAGAGCTAGATATTGAGAAATATATACCTCGCCGGAATTATATTCATGAACAACTTCCTCAACAATATGATCGAGATTCAAGTATTGACTCCCGTCGTCTTCCTGCTGGTCATTATCAACATCGGCACAATGTTCAGTGCCGGCGTTGATAATATCCATCATTTCCGCCTTTAGGCCATCGTCTCTCGGGTCGGCCATAGAGAGCCTAAACAATTATAAAACAATAATTATGCAATTAGGGTTTCATAGACATTTCATACACATTTCGGGGCGGTGGTGCCTGCGCGGGGCGGCCGGCCAGCGTCGGTGGCCGGGGAGGGTTTAGGGTGGTTTAGGGTTTAGGGTTTAGGGTGGTTTAGGGTTTAGGGTATAGGCCACATGGTATCAGAATATAACACAATTGATTTTTTCCTAAGGAAAAATTATACATGTATACATTAATTGATATATATATACACACATTAATTTCATACATATATACATTAATTGATATATATATACACATTTCATACATACATAATTTCATACATATATACATTAATTGATATATATATACACATTTCATACATATATAATTTCAAACATATATACATTAATACACATTTCGTCAATATAATTCATAAATATAATATAATGGAGTGTTGGCGATGGGCGGTGGTGGACAGCGGCCTGGATCGAGGCACGGGGGCTCCTGGTCGGGCGCGGCATCATCGGGACTACTCCGGCGAGGTGTGGGTGGGTGTTGGGATGCCCTCCGGTGAGGAAGAAGGCGCGACGTCGGGCCAGGGTGGCCCAGGAAAGCGAAATCAGTGGCGGCGTGGCGTGCGCACGGTGTCGGGGGCAGCCAGGGGCTCCTCCTTAAGGGGCATGGCATCGGGGCTACTCCGGCGAGGTGGGTGGGCGTCGGGGTGCCCTCCTATGAGGAAGGCGGCGTCGGGGGTGGCCGGGAAGGCGAAATCGGCGGCGGCGTGGCGCGTGCGCGGCGTCGGGGGCGGCCGGGGGCTCCTCGGTGAGGGGCGCAGCGTCAGGGCTACTTCGGCGAGGTGGGCGAGCCTCGGGGTGCCCTCCGGTGAGGAAGGCGGCGTCAAGGGTGGCCGGGGAGGCGAATCGGCGGCGGCGGAGCTCTTGGGACGCGCTGAAGACGAAGACGATCGATGAGGAGGAAGAGAGAAGGGAGGCGGCAGTATATAGGAGAGGGACCTTTAGTCCCGGCTCCATCCACCGCCCGGGACTAAAGCACCTTTAGTCCCGGCTCCTGCCACCAGCCGGGACTAAAGGGGGGACCTTTAGTCCCGGCTGTTGGAAGGAGCCAGGACTAAAGGATTTTTTGGCGGTCCGCCAAATGCAGCCCACCTTTAGTCCCAGCTAGTGGCAGGAGCCGGGACTAAAGGTGGGCAACATTTTCGGCTCCAGCCAACTTTTAAGCAGATGAGTTTATTTTATATATGTTTTGTATTTAAATGTTTAAGTCCTATTATTTGCACAGTAAATTCAATACTAGGCATAATTTTTTTTAGAAAAAGTAATAAACTTTATTTTCATTTAGTGCACACAAAAAAAATATGTGACCTAAACTATTGTGTTTTTATTATAAATGTTGAACATAATGCAACTAATACTCACTATTTTCGTTAATGCAAAAATGTAGACTATAATTGAAATTATTAAATTTATTGGTTTTCGACAGGAAATTAGTTTTCACGTAATTGTAACGTAAATTTTTAGGTTCTTCATTAATCATTGTATAATTAATCGGTGAGTTCGTGCGGAAATTCAATTAAAGTTAAAAAGGTACCAAACCACCTCAGAAAAATCTCAAACTTGGTGGTGGCTACACATAACGCATTTGAAGTCTTTAGAAAAAGTTTCAGCCCAATCCGGCACTAGAAAGCACATGAACCTCAGAATCACAGAGAACCTAGGTGTATAGATAGGGTTCGACGAAAGGTTCTATATACCTCTGTGAAGCACGTCGACTCCGCCTATGTCGAAATGGCTTAAAATTTTTTTGGCAGTCATTTACACCCAAAATATGGCCCCACACAAGATCTTAGGTTTTTCTGATAACTATTTTTATTATTACATTTTTCTTTGTGTCGCGTGAGACGAAATACGACGAATTACATATTCAAAACAATATAATTTTGCATCAACCTCCACAAATATTTGTCTCCTAGGGCACAAGAGACCATTTGGCAAAGTTTGGCACTATTCTGGATCTTTTCGGGGGTGGACTCAGTTCAACGTATAATTAATCGGTGAAGTCGCGTGGAAATTCAATTAAAGTGAAAAAATTACCAATCCAATTCAGAAAAATCTCGAACTTGGTGGTGGCTTCACACTGGGCATTTGAAACCCTGATAAAAATTATGAGATCAATCAGGCACTAGAAAGCACATGGACCAGAAAATTCAAAGTATAGTTAACAAAAGAATATAATCAATTAAAGGGTCTTTTCTCTTATTAAATAAATGTTTGGGTGCTTTCTTATCGAGAAAGTGACTTAGTTCAGATGGCTAGCTAGTGCGCTGCGGTTTGGACCTGGCTATGAGGTCATGGGTTCAATGCCTGGCTGCCCCATTTTTTTGTCCAGCACGACTATATTATTTTATCAAGAAAGATTTTATCCCGGTTATAGCCCAGAGCCGGGACTAAAGGTCATCCTTTAGTCTCGACTGGATCCTCAAGCCGGGAAGACTAATTGTTGCCTACCGTCGCCACACACTTGGGGCAAGAACTTTGTATCCTTGTTTGAGGATACAACCGGGACTAATAGTCCCTTTAGTCTTGAACACAAAAATACCGGAACTAAAGGCAAAAATAGAGACAGGATGAAAGGTCTGTTTTACAGTAATGAGGATTGGAATACAACTCTGACCGATAGAGTTCACTGATTCTACGTCGAATCGAATTCAAAAATACTCCATGGTTCAGACTTACACCCGATGCATCCATCATACATGTTTACGTTTATACAAAACAAAATATATAAATATATTCGGAAATATAAACTTACATGAACTCGAACTGAGATTACAGGCTCGACCTGCATATATATATATATATATATATATATATATATATATATATATATATATATATATATATATATATATATATATATATATATATATATATATATATATTTATTTATTTATTTATTTTCAGCACTAGTACAGAAACAAGCTGTACTCCTGGTTGGGAATCCCCTTCAGTCCCGGTTTTTCAACCGGGAGCACGAATCCAAGACTAAAGGGTCCCTCCTTTATTCCCGGTTTCTCGCCCGGGACTAAAGGTTCACCTTTAGCACCGGTTGGTAATACTAATCGGGGCTAAAGAGGCCTCCCGGCCTAGCCACGTGGGCCGGCCCTTTAGTCCCGGTTGGTATTACTAACCGGGACTAAAGGTTTTCTTTTTTTTCAATTGATGATTCGTTTTGGTTTTCAAATCGGTTTTCGAATACGCATTCTACGCTGCTAATAATATACGTATTCTACACGCTTATAATGTTCGAACATTTTGTACAAACTAAAGTATGAAACTAACGTATATATTACATGCATATATATATATATATATATATATATATATATATATATATATATATATATATATATATATATATATATATATATATATATATATATATATATATATATATATATATATATATTACAAATAAAGCTTGCATTGTATATTCTATCATATTCTTGGGATAACAAATTCACTTCATCTGGTTTGGCTTCCATGTTTCGTTCATGTCATTGTAGAACTCGCCGGCGGGATTTAAGACCTGGTCATTAAGAAATCTTGTTATGGTCTCTTAAATTGCTTTCAGTTGGTCACGTCGTATGACTTTTTCCTTCAACCATAGGGTCTTCAATAAAAGTTAAAGGAAAAATATTAATATATATATATATGTGTGTGTGTTGGTCACGTGATTACTTATATATATGAGCAATAAAAGAAATTATGAATATATTTATATAACGTACTTTGATGATCTCTTTAGGAGTTCTTTTTTAGTACACCATGATGAACTCGTAAACATAGTATCCATAGTAGTTGGTCCCTTGTTCTTGTCTCAGAACCCACTTTTACGAGAAAAAAAATCCGGTGAATTGAAAGCATGCATGGTGTTAATTGAATTATATATATATAAATGTAGCTAGTACTTACTTTATGTGCGATTACATCCAGTGGCGCTTTGCAATGTTTCATGTGGTGTTCCTCAATGAAACTTTTCCAAACACCGCGCCTAATAAAATAAAAAATTAATTTAGCCTTTAATAATTGTTGTAGTTAAGAGATCGGGGTATATATAGTTGCTAGAGAGACCAAATTACCCTTGGATAATATCTATCATGTCTTGGTACTCTATTTGCTCTTTTCTTAACGAGTCTAAGATGCTCAACCGACTATTGGCCATATCGATGACCATCAATATCCAGTGATTGCTGCATATGTTTTTATACAGAAATATGATCGACATTAACTAGAGTCAACATATATATATGGGAGATAACTTAGCTAGTAAGCAAATAATTGAACAAATGTCCATATAATCGACATTAATTATTTAACACTCACTTGAAGTTGTAGGGGAAGAGTATGTCCTTGTTTTGTTGGTTCACTAAGAACCTCATGAGATTTTTCTCGAGTTCAGCTTTCCATTCAGGCGGGGGATTAGGGTGTTTGAATACGACATTTGGATCAATGAAACCAACATCATTATCCTTTCTCTTTCTGAGTTCTGTCATCTCATATCTACATATATAAAAATATAGTGTGAGGATATATAATTTATATATATACATGTAGCTTTATATATATACACTTTAATAGTAGAAAATAATCACACTTACAGACAATAGCAGCTAATGAGACTTTTGTCGAGAGAGTCCAGGTGGCATATTTGGTGTAATTCTAAAAACTCGACATATATAACGTCATCGCCATGGAAGTAATGTTGGTTTCTAACTCTGACAGAAACAAAGGTCGTCTCTCCCTGTTCAGACGCCGCCATGTACCACTTGTTTAGCAGGTACATTTGCGTATCCAGTTCACCTAAGGCCTCAGAGTTGTATAGACTATTTCCATATTCAAATTTCTTCCAAGGATCCACTTTCGGAGCAGATGGTCCTTCAGCGAGCACTTAGGCAAGGTCCAAATCAGTATCCTCGTAAAAATGAACCAGGTCCTCAAAATCGACGTCCACTAAGTCTAAGTTTGAACCATATTCATTACGAATGACAAGAGGGGGGACTAATTGTTGCGATTGTTGTCCGAGTTGTGCAACACCTTTCCCTGCTCTAGTCTTTTTCTGCGCCGCCTCAAATGACTTGGTGAGAGAGCAGTCGTAGTCCGATTTTGGCAGGGTCTTTTGAGATTCCCGCTTTTTCTGGTCCACCTTCTTTTTTAGAAGATCTGGAGGTAGGTAGAAGTACGGTTTCTCCGGGTTCTCCCTCGCTTTTCATTGCTTTCTTACTTTTTCGAAGAAACTGTTCACATCTTTTTGTACTGCAGCTTTTAATTCCTTTTCACTTTTCTCGTAAGATAGTTTTTAGGGAATAACTGGATTAGAGGAGGCTTTCTTCTTTGTCGGCTGGTGGGCCAACGGCTTCATTTGTGGGCGGACCTCTTAGGAGCTGGCTGCTTCTTGATCATTAAGGGAGGCGGGGCAGCCGTTGGAGACCTCCTTAGAGGCGTTGGAGACCTCCTTGGAGGTGGCGGCGGTGGCGGCGTTGCATAATCATTGCTCGGAGCACTATAATGATCTGAAAATTAAATAATTAGACTTAGGTTGGCGGAGGCCCTGCTGTGTGAGTACAAAAAAAAATAATTAGGTATAAGAAATTGTTATTATATTAATCATGCATGTCAATAGAAAATTAGTGAAAAAAATTATTTCGTTCACTTTTGTCCGCACCTATTGTCTAGCAGTTGATGAAGCGGCGGTGGACTAGAGACCCCGGGAATAATGATGTAGCGCTTGCGCCATAGTATGAATGTCTTCTCTGCTTCTCCTAGAGTCTTCTCCCCATCACCTCCTGGCATGTCAAGAGCTAGATCACTAAAACATTTGTTAACTCTATCCACTGAGACGCTAACATATCCAAGTGGTATTATTGCCCCATGGATTCTTGGTGTCTTGGTAGGATTTGGAGGAGAAAAAACACCAAGAGCCACCATGATTGTGGCATTCTCTTTTTGAATATGTAGCTCACATGATGTAAACGGTGTAGTGATGTCATCCACGGAGAAATATACCATTGCGTCATCTTGATTTGGCAACTCCGTGGAAGCGCAACTGCTTTTCAACTGATCAGGGGGCTAATATTAATGTTGATTCCTGGATCTGATGCCTGTCTTTGGGAACTCATTGCTATTTGCACTTGCTTTATGATTTCCTCCTGTATTCTAGCTTGCATGTCTTTTTCGCGCTCCTGTGCTTGAAGCAACGCCTCCCGTGCTCACGAACATATTCCTCCAACCTGCTGATCCACGCTGCTTCCTCATCCTTCCTTCTCTGCCGACTTCTGTAGGTATCTCTGTCATTAGGGAAACCATGCTCCCAAGAAATGTTCCATCCTAAACCTCTCGTTCGGCCACTGTGTTCAGCAGTCCCGATGGCATACGTCAGTTCATCCTTCTCTCTGTTGGGCCTGAACGCACCAATAGCTTTAGCTTGTAGAGCATAAGAAAATCTTTGTGTTGCTCTTTCGAGTTTTGGGCCATGAACAGGCTTCCTGGTCTCTAGGTCCAGTCTTCCCCCATGAGTGAAAAAACAATTCTTCGCGCATTTGGGTCAATTGAGTGATTCTGGTGTGATACCCTTGGCAAGAATGTCCGCTTCCATTTTTTCCCACTTGGGAATGGCAGTCGCGTAGCCACCTGATCCCATGCCATGGTGGTATACCTTCTGTCGGGCATTCTCTTGGTTCCTTCTCACCCGTTCTTCACCCTCTTCCGATGTCTTGTACTATACAAAATCATTCCAGTAGGGCCTCAATTTCGCGAGCGGGCCCCTAGTATTGAAATTAGGTGTTCGGTTCTTCTTGACGTATTCGTGTATAGGGATTTATTCCAAGTCTGGAATTGTGTGGCCATCTTCTTCATAGCCCACTTTCGAACTAGCTCCTTCAATTTATCATCGTTGATATCATCATAATCATCTGCTTGCAACATGAACTGTTGAAGGATATCATCCCAAATTAAATTCTTATCAAGATCTGAGACAAAACTAACATGAGGCTCGTTGATCTTTTGCTTCCATTCACGAGCACTGATCGGAAGTATGTCCCTTACAAGGTACCCACAGTGTTGCACGAATTTCCTTGCATGTGGACCAAGTGGTTCGCCTGTCTCGATATTGAATTCCGATATTATGTAGCGCCCTTCCAATGGCTTTTTCGAGCCTCGAATATTTTTGCTTTTCGCCGTTGTGGTCGTCGATCCAGAGGGCTACGTATAAAAAAAGAATAAATAAATATCATGTGTACACATAATAGATGATAGATATTCAAATATATATATAATATTCAAATATATATAAAAATATATATACATCGCCAGTATTTTCTTGCATAATATTTTCTTGCTCATTTTCAAGAGCCAAGTATTGACTCCTGTCATCTACTTCCTGCTGGTCACCATCGGCAAATTGAGTGCCGGTGTTGATAATATCCATCGTTTCTTTATCCATGTTGTCTCTCGGGACAGCCATCTAGCTTTTACACCACTAGATATATCTATAAAAAATAAAAACCATATATCTATAAAATGGATCGGGTCATGTGCTTAAAATTAATTAAATAACTACACTGAAAAATCAAGTCTCCAAAGCATAACTTTGATTTCTTATTTTCTAGAAATATTTATTGGTAAGTGATATATATAACAAATTTATATATATAACAATATAAATTTAAAACTCTCTAATATGTATAACAAATATATATACATAACAATACAAATTTATAACTCTCTAATATGTATGTATAACAAATTTATATATATAACAATATAAATTTATAACTCTAATATATATGTATAACAATTCGGTGAAGTAGCATAAAAATTGACCCACGATTCGGTATACAAATAGTATAAATTTGCTTTTTTGGATTAAATATCAGTTTAATGTCTTACAGTCTTGTTATATTAACGTGTGATCCGTGTGTTTTTAGTACAAAAGTTTAGTTGTCCCGTAGCAACGGACATGCACGCTACCTAGTACTTATGATATTCGTATTATCCGTTTGTATTCAATCCAGTTTCGAAAACAGCAATGGTACATTTCGGCCATGGCGGTGCTCCACAACTAGCGTACCCATGTACACAAAGAAAGAAGACGGGTCTACGGCATAGTGGAGCAGCACGCCACGGCCATGGCACGCAGTAGGCACAAGAGCCGGCTCGATGGCTCAGCGCAAAATCGCGCAACAAAAATCAAAGAGCCATATCCCATTACAAGATTGCCGGCACGAGGGCTCGGCACACGCATCCATCCGATTACAAAAGGAGTAATAAGAAGAAAAGGCGGTTACCATGGCGGCTTGGTGCAAATGTAGGGACGGTGGAGATTCGCGGTTTAGTCGCCGAATTAGGCGATGCCGGCTCACGGTGCGCCTCGGCATCGGGCTCAACCGTCGAGGACGTCAGGGGAGTTGTCGAGGGGGTAGCTGATAGCTTGTGGACGGGGCGCCGTGTGGCCGAACTCAGGGTCCGGATCGATGCAGACGTGCTCGTGCTCCTCAGCGGTGACACTGGACTCGGGTTCGCCGGTCTCAGGGAAGATGAGACCCATGGGACGGGAGGGGGGTCTCGTCGCTAGCTCCGGGGCTCCTCGTCCTTGGCGGTGCATCGGCCAGGGCGGCTCCTCTGGTGCAGCGTCGGGCTCGGGCACGGGGAAGGTGCGGTAGCGCTTCCACTGGAGCTGTAGCCCGTCACGCGGAGGCGGAGAGATGTCGAGGGTGACGAGGGCGGTGGCAGCAGTGGTGATGGGCGACGAAGACGAAGAGTGAGGAGGAAGAAGAAATGACTGCCTTATATAGGGGAGGGACCTTTAGTCCCGGCTCCTGTAAATGCCCGGGACTAAAAGACCTTTAGTCCCGGCTGGTAATACGAGCCGGGACTAAAGGTGTATTTTTGGCGGGCTACAAAAAATGCAGCCCACCATAAGTCCCGGGTGGTAGATCTACCCGGGACTAAAGTTGGGCTACAGTTTCACTTCCCGCCCATTTCAAAGCTCCATTTGTTTTTTTATATATTTCTTTCTATAAAATGTTAAAGTCTTGTTAATTGCACAGTAAATTAAATACAAGGCATAAAATTGTTTCAAAAGACTATGGATTAACTTTTGCTTTATTGCACACAGGAAAATTGTGTGACCTAAAGTTTTTTGTTTTTTCTTATAAATATTGAAACATAATGTCATTAATAATTACTATTTCGTTAATGCAAAAATATAGTGTTTAATTTAAATCATTAAAACTTTTGTTTTTGATTGGAAATTTGTTTTCACATCATTTTAACGTAAATCTTTTCATTTTGTCATCACTCATTGTCCAAAAGCGACATGGAAATCCCACCATCAAACACAAATTTAATCTGAACATAGAAAAAAAGGAAACACCTAATAAACATCTCTGAATTCATAATTATTACATAATACCTCTAATACACACTATTAAACATCACTATATATATCAAGCGGGCAAAGTAGTGAACTTCTTCTTAACGTATATCCCTTGGTTATGATCGCGCCATAACCATGGAGTGTCCTCATCATTTAGCTAGATGCTTGGGTCTTTGTTCACTGTGAAGGGTGGAATTCGGTCATCCTTTTCATAATCTTCTGATATGTTTGACTTGTCTTCAATTCCGACGATGTTTCTTTTCCCTGAAAGAACTATGTGGCGCTTTGGCTCATTGATTGGGTCATTGTTGTTTTTCCCTCTCTTCGGTTTTGTAGACATGTTCTTGACATAGAACACCTGATTCACATCCTTGGCAAGGACTAACGGTTCGTCTTTGTACCCAATATTGTTGAGGTCTACGGTTGTCATTCCATACTGGTTGTCGACTGCTACCCCCGCCTCCAGTCGTCTTTACCCATTGGTACTTGAACAAAGGTACCTTAAAAGTAGGTGCATAGTTTAGTTCCCATATCTCTTCTATGCGGCCATAATATGTTTGCTTATTTCTATTAGGGTCAGTGGCATCTATGCAGACACCACTATTTTGGTTGATGCTCCTTTTATCTTGGGCTACTGCGTAAAATGTATTCCCATTTATCTTGTACCCTTTGTATGTGAGGATATGCCACGATGGCTGCCTAGCCAACAAATACAGTTGCTCATCAATACTCTCATCACCCTGACATTCTTTTCGCAACTAGTCGCTGAAAGTTTCCATATGCTGACGCGTAATCCAAGCTTCAGACTTTCCTAAAAACTCAGATCAGAGCAACTCTTTATGTGTCTCGATATACGGATCCACCAAGGAGGAGTTTTGCAGAACTGTGTAGTGTGCTTTATTAAAATAATTGTCCTACATACCAATATATGGTTTCTTTCCTAGTGTCTCCTTTCCACTTAGTCTCCCCTCATGTCGCGATTCAGGAACACCAATCGGGTCAAGGTCGGGAATAAAGTCAACACAAAACTCAATGACCTCCTCTGTTCCATAGCCTTGGCGATGCTTCCTTCTGGCCGAGCACGGTTGTGAATATATTTCTTTAGGACTCCCATGAACCTCTCAATGGGGAACATGTTGTGTAGGAACACAGGACCGAGAATGTTAATCTCCTTGACCAGGTGAACTAGGAGGTGTGTCATGATATTAAAGAAGGAAGGAGGGAACACCAACTCAAATCTAACAAGACATTGAACCACATCATTCTATAGTTTAGCTAGATCCATTGGATCGATTGCCTTCTGATAAATTGCATTGAGGAATGCACATAGCTTCACGGTGGCTAGACGTACATTTGGAGGTAGAATTCCTCTTAATGCAACTGGAAGCAATTACGTCATGAGCACGTGGTAGTCATGGGACTTTAAGTTTAGGAATTTCTTCTCTAGCACATTTATTATATTCTTTATATTCGAGGAGAATCCAGATGGTACCTTGATGCTTGCTAGGCATTCAAACATGCTTTCCTTCTCTTCTTTGCTAAGAGTGTAGCTGGCAGGACTTAAGTAATGGTGTCCATCATTTGTCTTCTCTGGATGCAGGTTGTCTCGTTCTTTCAAACACCGCAGGTCCTGTCGTGCTTCAAGTGTGTCCTTAGGCTTCCCATACACACCCATGAAGCCTAGCAGGTTCACACAAAGATTCTTCATCAGGTGCATCACGTCGATCGCGCTACGAACCTCTAGGACTTGCTAATAGGGTAGCTCCCAAAATATGGACTTTTTCTTCCACATGGGTACGTGACCGTCGGCGTCGTTCGGAACAGGTTCGCTGCCATGTGCCTTTCAAAATACTACTTTCACATCCTTGACCATATTGAGTACATCCTCACCAGTTCGGTTGCTCGGCTTGGTCTGGTGGTCTACCTTACCTTTAAAATGCTTACCTTTCTTTCTTAGGGGGTGATTCGTAGGAAGAAATCGACGATGGCTAAGGTACACGACCTTTCGACATTTTTTTAAGAATATACCTTTAATGTCATCGAAACAGTACGTGCATGCATTATATCTCTTGTTTGATTGTCCTGAAAGATTACTTAGAGCAGGTCAATCATTGATTGTTACGAACAACAATGCTCGCAGGTCAAAGTGCTCATGTTTGTGCTCATCCCACACACGTACACCTGGTCTATTCCATAAAAGTAGAAGTTCTTCAACTAGTGGTCTCAGGTACACATCGATGTCGTTGCCAGGTAGCCTTGGGCCTTGGATAAGCACTAGCATCATAATAAACTTACGCTTCATGCATAACCAGGGAGGAACGTTGTAGATACATAGAGTAACAGGCCAAGTGCTATGACTACTGCTCTACTCCTCGAAAGGATTCATACCATCCATACTTAAAGCAAACCTTAAGTTTCTTGCGTCATTTACAAACTCTGGGAATTCTCTATCGATTGCTCTCCACTAGGACCCATCAGCAGGGTGTCTCAACATATTGTCTACCTTATGGTCTTCTTTGTGCCATCGCAACAACTTTGCATGGTCTTTGTTTCTGAACAGATGTTTCAAGTGTGGTATTATAGGAGCATACCACATAATCTTGGCAGGGATTTTCTTCGTGGGACGTTCGCCCTCAACATCACCAGGGTCATCTCACCTGATCTTATACCGCGATGCATGACATACCGGGCATGCATATAACTTCTTGTACTCCTCGCCACGGTAGAGGATGTAGTCATTAGGACATGCATGTATCTTCTAGATTTTTAATCCCAAAGGGCAGACTACCTGTTTTGCTTTGTACGTAGTGGCAGACAATTCGTTATCCTTCGGAAGCATCTTCTTTTGGATTTTTAGTAACTCCCCAAATCCCTTGTCAGATACACCATTCTTTGCCTTCCATTGCAACAATTCCAGTGTGGTACCCAACTTTTTCTGCCCTGCATCACAAGTTGGGTATAGCAATTTCTTGTGATCCTCTAGCATGCGCTCGAACTTGATCTTCTCCTTTTCACTTTCGTATTCTCTTTGTGCGTCATAAATGGCCTGACCAAGATCATCATCGAGCTCATCTTCTGCCCTTACCTCTTCTTCAGCTTCCCCCATTGCAGTATCATTGAATGCACTATATTCAGCAATAATGTCATCATCGTCCCATTGTTCTTCTTCACCTTCTTCCATTACAACCCCGGTTTCTCCGTGCTTCGTCCAATAAATATAGTTTGGTATAAAACCCGACTTCAACAAGTGTGAATGAAGACTCCTTGAGCTAGCATATTCCTTCAAATTCTTACATATGGCACATGGGCAGCACATGAAACCATCGTGTTTGTTTGTCTCGGCCACATGTAAGAAAGAATGCACGCCCTCAATAAACTCTTGGGAGCGGCGATCAGCATTGTACATCTAATGCCGGCTCATCTGCATTACATGACATACATACCGTATTAAAAACTAGAACATAATTAGTTAATTATATGACATGCATGTCACCATACAAGGTATTAATTTATGAAAGTCTCGCTACAATGTAGACAATCCCAACTACCACTAAAAAAACTAAAGCTAAAATACACTTCAGCAGCATAAGGATTTCGTGACCAATCCCAACTAAAACAGACAGATCATGCGTTTGTTCAACATCTATGGGCTTCTTCCGCAGGATCACTGCCTCATCAGCCGCCGTAGCCGCCTGTGCAAGAGAGTTTTGCACGTGTTCAACATACTCTTCCTCCCAGTACCAGCCTGAACATCCAGTGCATCCCACTGAAATTAAAAACAAAAAAAATAGAACTTTAATCACAATCATCATGAAAATAAGTATAAATTAACAATAATCATCAAATGCGACAAAATAACTCACATTGCGATCCGGACACTTGTAGAAGATATGGCCCTTGTTGGGACACTTCTTCCTCACCCGGTACTCTATCATAATCTTCTCCTCACACTTGCCGCATGCAATGAGAGGAAAGTCTGGCCTCAGTCGCTTTGGAACCCAATGAGAGGCCTAGGACCCGGAAGCAGTTGCTATCTACTCTCTATACTCATTTTTAATATAATATAAATTTCTCATTTTATAAACAAATAAAATTAAAAAAACTCTAAAATTTTTTATATCTCTAAACCATGAAGTGTGCTATGCATGCTAGAAATGAAAGCTGAATACTAGTTTTGAATAACTACTTTAACCTTCCTTCATCCAAATATGCAAACTTTAAAGTGATTTTGAGCTTAAATGGCTTACAAATAAAAAAATCCACCATAAAAAACCACATATATCTAGTCCACAAAAATGAGATATGCTACTGATGGAGGAATCGAAGAAATCTTGTGATTACCGGCGATGAGAAAGAAGAGAGGCCGGCGATGAAGCAAGAACACTGAGCTCGAAGTGGCTCGGGCTCGGGGAGGAAGAAGGGATATGTAGGAGGGGTCTTTAGTCTCGGCTGGAGACAGCAACCGGGACTAAAGGTCCCTTTCTAGTCCTGGACGGAGCCTCCAGACAGGAGTAGACTTTTACTCTCGGTTGGAGGGACCAACTGAGAGTAAAAGTTAACCTTTAGTCCCGGTTGGTAGCTTCAACCGGGACTAAAGGTCCCCTGCAGCAAAAGTCTGCCGCAGTAGCCGTTGGACAGGGACCTTTAGTCCCGGTTGGAGTTACCAACCGGAACTAAGGTTTCTCTAGTCCCAGACACGAAAAATACCGGGACTAAAGCCAAATTTCGATGAAAGTCGTTTCTCTACTGCTGCAAGCTAAGTAATGCAATTTGGTTATTGCATTGCTTGATTACTCTCCGAGAGCAAAGACAGTGGCATCGAAGGTGTCAGAGAGGCCGGTGCTGGTCTTGAAGGTGACCTTCTCCGGCGAGGCCTCGGGAACATAGACTTCGATAACGCTGAGCCAGAGCATCAGCTCCTTGGTCTTCACGCCGGTGATCTTCCCCAGCTTGCCATTCTCGGCGAACACCGTCACCTCGGAGGCATAGGACAACGTCTGCTTGATCTTCTTGAATGTGCTCGACCTTCTTCTTCCCCTGCACTAGCCACATGAACCCTGTCTCACGGTTGTACCCGAACTCCTGGATGTCCTCCGTTGGAAACAGACCCTTGGGGAGGCCAAGCTCCTCCAGCAGGTCAACGGACTTCTTCTTGCATGTGGCGTCTCCGGTGATGACCTCTGCACCGGCGCGGTGGCTCTCGATGGCCTGGGACTCCATGGTTTACGAAAGAGCTGTGAGTAGCGTCAAGAAAGAGTCTGTAGTTGTAACTGTAGCAGGCTGCTCTTGAGAGAGATGAAGTGTTTTTTTTGTGGTGGGAGATGAGCAAACAGCGCATATATATAGGCAGGCAGCTTCCACACACAGAGAAGCAGTGTAAGACGACGTGCAGTCTTGTTTGACTTTGTTGCCAGAAGGAGATGAATTTGACAAGGACCATTGTGGTGTGCTTTCAGGTCCGGTGTGCTGAACTACAAACTTGACCGTTTCTCTAGGAGTATCTAGCTTCAATTAATTGGTACATGTAAATTAGTTTAAACTCTACACGAGTAGCCAAGTTGCTACCTCATATTTCTACACAGCTCGATTTCTCTCAATGAATTGTTAGTATTCTTTTTCAATCAGAAAATTGTTAAATTTAGCCTTGTGTCGGTATAACTGGTGAAAAGTACTGAAAACAGGGTCCAAATCAGTACTCTAAATTCACAATCAGTGTACCGGTTCACTGTAATATCAATAAATTTCGTCTACTATAATGACTGTATTTAAATATCACCGGTTAACTTAGCAGCATAGGTATATTTTACTAATTTTTTCTAGACATTTATTTTAGCTATCCTCTTACTCATCCCCCTCTTCCCTTGTTGTATAAAAATCAAAAATCAACTTATGAAACATCAAAGTACAGTATAATGTTTTACAGCATCGACATAGGAGCTCCATTCTCAAAGGAAAAATACAAAAATTAACACTTCCAATCTCAATGTGGACAATACTAAAATTAATACTTACAAGTATTTTTTTTGTGAGTAAATACTTAAAAAATATTTAATAATACAAGCAAATATGCCAGAATGTTGGGCTTGTTGCTCGGTTACCTTAGCTAGCTACCTTTGTTGGGCTTGGCCTAACATTATTTCAATTAAATCAAACAAATTTTAAGAGCCACAATAAATGTTAGGTGCAATAAAGAAATAATCTCACTTTGGAATTTGATTAGAGATTGACTCGTCTATAATATGTCTCTATTACATGCACCTATTATGAGAGGTTGAGAAAGGTGCAAAGTGGCAACAAGCTAAGTCCGCGCATGTATCGAGCTATGCCGGGATTTGCTGACCAATACACCATAAGAATGGTGCGACATAGGGGTTTCGTAGCTTCAGACTATATGCCATATTGGACCACGACATCCATAATATAAGTTAATATTGACAATAATATGACAATATCATATTAAGCCTGTATCGAGTTAAAATACAACTTTAATAGATTTTTTTCTCATGTTGCAAAGCAGAGAAATATTTAGGTGTAAACATATCATAACTTTAATTTTCACACTATACATGTGTTGCTATAATTAACTATCAAACTTTTTTTGGCTTTTTTAAGGACCCATAAAAATATGTACTTACGGACATGTCAAGAGGATTGATATGTTTTCAGATGATGATGATTATGAAGGGAAACCTCTCTAGACTTTTCACATGGCAGCTTCTTTGGAGATTACAGCTAATTTATTTTGACTGAATTAGACTTAGTTCATGGTTTGAATATTGGTTGGACCATCGGTTGATCTATATTTTAAGAAGAACAAGTTTTTATTTCTAATCAAAACTACATCAACATACTTGGATTTATTAGGGAAAAGTCAATTCTCTAAAGACCTATAATATTGATTTATTGTTTGTCTTTGAAGTTGATTAGAATAGCGGAGGAATGTGGAAAAAACTGGACCCAAATGCCCAGTCCGAAAAAAGGAAACATGAAAGCAACTTGGAGCACAAAAAAAAAACTTGGAAACAACTGAACACAGACTTGTTCCGAACAACAAATCAGATAACCGAGCACAATAGACAAAAGGAAAAGAAAAAAGGAAACACCGAACGCGGAGCAAACGATAGAATGGCAACACACTAGAAGTCAGGCACAACTTCCCAATACGTACCAAAAGTCGTATGTGCAGTTATGTCATGCAAGCTCTCTGTATGTTCTAATTGATTATGTATTATATATCATGCAGTGCTTTAAACAACCTTATGGATCACTAGTATGTGGATACTACGCTTGCGAGTGCCTTAGATCGTGCGGCAAATTCAGCATCAGCTACAAGCAGCTCAAGAAAGCACAAGACTAGTGGATAAAGGAAGGGGGTCACCCGGAAGAAAGTAACTCAAACTATAGTGAACATTTGTGGATTCGTCATGCACAAATGCGTGCATCAAGGGGAAACGTTCTTCAGTGAGGAGAGCGAGTTAGCATACGATGAGAAGTACGAAAAGATCAAAAACTGGACCACCAAGCTACACTTCAGAGACTACAAGTTGCCAGATCTCCTTTGATTTGTTAAATAGCGGAGATCTTAGATTCATATGTGTATATATGACACGTAACTTGAATATTGGTTCGCGCTTCTATAAGGACGAGACACAAATGAATGTGGTATATGTATATATATGTTTGTGCTCATGCGTATTTTTTTGCTTTGTCTGTGTTTCAATCGTGAAAACAAATTTTCAATTCAAATTCATATCAGATGGCGGCAAACTATTTTTTAATCTAAAAAAATCATTAACAGAGGCAGACAAGTAACGATGGCGGCCTCCGTTAATCCTTTAACGGAGGCGGGCGACTTAGTGCAACTGCCTCGGTTAAGAGATTAATGGAGGTGGGCTACTTAGGGATTAACGGAGGTGGGCTACTTAGGGTGACCGCCTCCGTTAATAGCCATTAACCGAGACGGGTGTCTTAAGACGCCAACCTCCGTTAATCATTTAACTGAGGCGGGCAAAGCGCCGACTCCATATAGTAGGTCTATATTAATGCAGGCCATTCGACAAGAGGCGAACGCTTTGCCCATCTCGGTTGAACCATTTCGCCCGCCTTGTTTAAGTTTTGTGTAGTAGTGGATCCAATTGAAAAATGCTCTCTAAAATGGAGAAATAACTAGAATGAGATTCAAACAATCTAGCCATCAAAACAATTGTAAAGCAACAAATTCAAAGGTGTTGATGCTGGTTACTAACCTTAAAGCAAGAAGATCATGCCCATGCTTGAAAATCCAAGATCTTCATTGAGCATTTTGGTGAAGAATGGCCGTAACAATGGAGGGAGAGGTAGTTGAGTGCGCTCAGGGTGGGAGGAAGGAGGGAGGAGGATGTCGGCTTTATACTGTGCACCACACCATTGCCGATTCAAGCCAAAGGCCGACAGTGATAGCACAAGACCACTACCAGTTCAAGCCACGAATCTGCCGGGTCTAGCCACCAACCGTCCGTGATATGGACCTTCATTTCCGGTTTTTTGGGACCCTAATTATTTTCTTATTTTCAAGCTAAGAACCAACAGTGATGGGCCTGTAGTGACGGTTAATTCTATAGTAGAGTAAGAAACACATGTATAGTAAGATAGGCTTATGCAGCGCCTTGCTTTATCAGGACACACGTCATAAGTCGAGTGGTGCTCTCATTGATCACTCGTAAATATTATTACCTAATACTTTTAACTTATTTTAGAATATGACGCGAATGATAAACCTGAGACCAGATGGACATGGGTTTGTTATTTACGTGTGCCATAGATCTAGGCTCTAACTGTAGTAGTCCCGTCTATATCGTCTAAGGACTGTAATGTTGTTAGTGTTATCGGACATGTTTGAATGTACCACATATATATACCAGCTGAATAGATCCGAGAAAGCGAAGTACTTCATTTGTAGTTATTGGCTGAAATGTTTCATTGGCTCCCTGGGTAGTAGTCAAGGGAGACCTAGGTCAGATTGTTTCCACCTCTAGCTGATTGGGCTTGTTGAGAAATGTTTTTTTTTCCCAATATTTTTGGCGTTGTTATCCGTTTTTTGCGATTTTTTTCATGAAAAGCATTTGTAAGATGGACTATCTTATCTTAAGAACCACGCCCTCACGATCAGCCTTACGAACTGTCCCTAAAAATGTTTGGCTTGGATAGAGGTGGCTGCAAAAACCTGCTGTGTAAATTGATTTCATTTGGCTGCGACGACCACCTGTTCGCTTGAACTTATTAATCAGGCTTATCAATTATGGTACAATGTTTTTCTCTCACAACAAATAAACGAATAATACTTTTCAGCGAAGCAAACAGAGCCTAGTGGTATACACACTGAACTCATGACGACAAAAGCCTGCAGTACCTATAGTTGTGTTGGATGTTGTATGCACGAGCTAGCGTGACCAGCAGACGAGTGTTCAGTTCCTGCAGGAGCGACGGACGACGAACACTACTAGAGAACAGACTCTAGAATGATGTTTCAATTTGGCATTAGCTTCGGCATTTTTTGCCCCCAGGACTAAAGGACCCTTTAGTCTCGGTTGGTAATACCAACCGGGACTAAAGGTCCCTGCCCAATGGTCGTCCGCGGGGCAGGGATCTTTAATCCTGGCTGGTATTACCAACCGGGACTAAAGGTTTACCTTTAGCCCCGGTTGGTAATACCAGCCGAGACTAAAGCTTTTAGTCCCGGTTTGGGTGATGCCCCAGGAATAAAGATTAATCTTTAGTCCCGGTTTGGCTCCCCTAACCGGGACTAATTATCCCGGCCTATAATCCAGCTCATTTCTTCCTCCCCGAGCCCGAGCCATTCCATTCAAACTCACTGCCTCTGTTCTTCAGCTTGCTGTTGTTCTTGCTCTCTCCCCCTTCATTGGTGTTGCTCTTCGATTTTGGAGGTAACAAACTTAATCCTCTTATGTTTTATCAGTAGCTTATCTCATTTTACGATGTAGATGCATGTGTAACTTTATATGTTGGACTTTATTATGATTTTATATGTTATTTTTAGCTCAAAATCACATGATGATTTGCATATATGTTTGGATAAACAAAAGTTAAATTAGTTCATCAAAATCACGTCTCGCTCACCCTCGCTGGAGCACGCGCCATCCTCGTCCCCGGCGGCTTATGTGATCTTAGAATTAATTTTTCCATGAAATGAAAAACTTAGAAAATAGTTAGAAAATTTTAGAAAATCCGTACTAGTTGAACTTGCGGACCGTGTTCAGCTCGGCGAGCATGTTCTCTGCCGAGCGGTAACGGACGTCAAAGAGGAGCTTTGATTCTATGAGGGAGAGCGGCAACGGTCGTGGAAGACCGTGTTCCCTTTCTCGTAGAATCGGAGCTCTTCCTTGGCCAAGTACGGTGCTGTCCGGTGGAGAAATGCTTGCCGAGATGATCACGTAAGTAAGGTCAACTAGTACGGATGGTTATTTATTGAAACATGTTTTTGAGCAATAATTTAATGGATATTTGATAACTTCAGACCTACAAATGTCATCTACAAATGTTACTATCCTCGGCAACCTAAACGCCAGCGAGCTCGCCAATATCGAGCAGGTCACTTAGAATTATTTTTTCCATAAAATGAACTACTTAGAAATCATGCCTTTTATTTTTTAGAATTAAATTTTCCATGAAATGAAAAACTTAGACATAGTTAGAAAATTATAGAAAATCTGTACTAGTTGAACTTGCGGACCGTGTTCATCTCGGCGAGCATGTTCTCTGCCGAGCGGTAACGGACGTCAAGGAGGAGCTTTGATTCTACGAGGGAGAGCGGCAACAGTCGTGGAAGACCGTGTTGCATTCCTCGTAGAATCAGAGCTCTTCCTTGGCCCAATACGGTGCCGTCCGGTGGAGAAATGCTCGCCGTGATGATCACGTAAGCAAGGTCAACTAGTACGGATGGTTATTTATTGAAACATGTTTTTGAGCAATAATTTGATGGATATTTGATAACTTCAGACCTACAAATGTCATCTACAAATGTTACTATCCTCGGCAACCTAAACGCCAGCGAGCTCACCGATATTGAGCAGGTCACTTAGAATTATTTTTTCCATAAAATAAACTACATAGAAATCATGCCTTTTATTTTTTAGAATTAAATTTTCCATGAAATGAAAAACTTAGAAAATAGTTAGAAAATTATAGAAAATCCGTACTAGTTGAACTTGCGGACCGTGTTCATCTCGGCGAGCATGTTCTCTGCCGAGCGGTAACGGACGTCAAGGAGGAGCTTTGATTCTACGAGGGAGAGCGGCAATGGTCGTGGAAGGCCGTGTTGCCTTCCTCGTAGAATTGGAGCTCTTCCTTGGCCAAGTACGGTGCCGTCCGGTGGAGAAATGCTCACCGAGATGATCACGTAAGCAAGGTCAACTAGTACGGATAGTTATTTATTGAAACATGTTTTTGAGCTATGTGATTTCTATGTCATTTTGAGCTCAAAATCACATGATGATTTACAATAGTAAAATCACTTGATAGTTTGGTATTTTACTATTATACATAGTACATATTTCATGGTTTAGTTAGATAAATAAATAATTTTAGTTTTGTTTAAATATATCATTTTAGAAAATGTGAAATTTACACTAGTTTGCAAAAATAAGTATAGAAAGTAGATGACAACTGGTACCGGATCCTCGGCCTCTCGTTCGGTTGCGAAATGACTGAGGCCAGAACTCCCTCTCATTATCTGCGGCAAGTGTAAGCAGAAGATTGTGATGGAGTACCGAGTCAAGAGATAGGGACCCAACAAGGGTTGTGTTTTCTACAAGTGCCCAGATCGCGATGTGAGTTTCTTACGCATTTGATTATTATGACTAATAGACCTGCTTTTCTTGAATATTTTTGACTAAATATTTTTTGGCTTTAATTTTAGTGGGAGGGCAATGGATGCGATGGTTGGTATTGGGAGGAAGATTATGCTACATACGTGCAGAATTCGGGTGCGCTTGAGGTAGCGGCTGCTGATGATGAGGCAGTGAGCCAGCAGGAGAAGCTTATTGATATTCAACAGAAGAATGATTTGTCTGTTTTAGTTGCGTACGATCACGAAATAATTATGTTACTGAAGTGCATTGTAGTTTTAGTTTGTTTAGTGATAGTTGGGATTGCTTACGTTGTAGCCAGGCTTAGTTAATTAATCAACCGTGTGTGTGTCATCTATGTTGTGTAATAAAATACTTAATTATGTTCAAGGTTTTCATAATTTGTCGTGTAATGCAGATTATGTCACGCCATTGGATGTACAATGCCGATCGCCACTCTCAAGACTTTATTGAGGGCGTGCACTATTTCTTAGGTATGACCGAGGCAAATAAGCGGGATGGTTTCATGTGCTGTCCATGTGCCATATGTAAGAATTTAAAGAAATATTCAAGCTCAATGAGTCTTCATTCACATTTGCTTAAGTCAGGTTTCATGTCAAACTATATATGTTGGACTAAGCATGGAGAAAGCGGGGTCATGATGGAAGAAGGTGAAGGAGAAGATTTAGACATTGATGACATTATTGCTCAGTATGGTGCCTTTGATGATACTACAATGGGGAGAGATGAAGAAGAGGTAGCGGCAGAAGATGATCTCGGTGATGCTCTTGGCGATGCCATTCGTGATGCACAACAAGAATGCGAAAGTGAAAAAGAGAAAGTTAAGTTCGAGCGCATGCTTGAGGATCATAGGAAGTTGCTATACCCAATGGCCGAAGAGGGGCAAAAAAAGCTGGGTACAACACTGGAATTGCTACAGTAGAAGGCAAAGAATGTTGTATCCGACAAGGCATTTAGGAATTTATTGAACCTCATAAAGAAGATGCTTTCAAAGCTAAATGAATTGCCCACCACTACGTACGAAGCAAAAAAGGTTGTTTGCCCTTTGGGATTAAAAATCCAGAAGATACATGCATGTCCTAATGACTGCATCCTCTACCATGGCAATGAATATGAGAATTTGGATGAATGCCCGGTATTTAAAGCAGCGCGGTATAAGATCAGGCGCGATGATCCTGGTGATGTCGAGGGTGAACAACGTCCTAGAAAGAAAATCTCTGCCAAGGTTATGTGGTATGCTCCTATAATACCACGCTTAAAACGTTTGTTTAGAAATAAAGACCATGCAAAGTTGTTGCGGTGGCATAAAGAAGACCGTAAGGTAGACAATATGCTGAGACACCCAGCTGATGGGTCCCAGTGGAGAGCGATAGACAGGGAATTTCTAGAGTTTGCAAATGAGGCTAGAAACTTAAGGTTCGCCTTAAGTACAGATGGTATGAATCCTTTTGGGGAGTAGAGCACTAGTCATAGCACTTGGCCAGTTACTCTATGTATCTACAACTTTCCTCCATGGTTATGCATGAAGCGGAAGTTGATTATGATGCCGATCCTCATCCAAGGTCTGAGGCAACCTGGCAACGACATTGATGTCTATCTGAAGCCATTAGTTGAAGAACTTCTAGTTTTATGGAACAAACCAGGTGTACGTGTCTGGGATGAGTACAAACAAGAACACTTTGACCTACGAGCAATGTTGTTTGTAACAATCAATGATTGTCCTGCTTTAAGTAATCTTTCAGGTCAGACAAACAAAGGATATAATGCATGCACACATTGTTTTGATGACCTTGACAGTATATATTTGAAAAGATGTCGAAAGGTCGTGTACCTTGGCCATCGTCAATTTCTTCCTTTGAATCACCAAGTAAGAAAGAAAGGTAAGCATTTTAAAGGTAAGCCAGACCACCGGAAGAAGCCTCATAACCAAACCAGGGAAGCTGTACTCGCAATGGTCAAGGATGTGAAAGTAGTATTTAGAAAGGGACAAGGCAGCGAATCTGTTCCCAAAGATGCTAAGGGACATGCACCCATGTGGAAGAAGAAGTCCATCTTTTGGGAGCTACCCTATTGGCAAGTCCTAGAGGTCCGCAACGCAATCGACGTGATGCACCTGACAAAGAATCTTTGTGTGAACCTGTTAGGATTCATGGGTGTGTACGGGAAGCCAAAAGATTCACTTGAAGCATGCTAGGACTTGCAGGGCATGAAAGAACGAGACAACCTTCATCCAGAGAAGACAGATGATGGACGTCATTACTTAAGTCCTGCTAGCTACACGCTTAGCAAAGAAGAGAGGGACAGCATGTTCGAATGTCTAAGCAGCATCAAGGTCCCATCGGGATTCTCCTCCAATATAAATGGTATAATAAATGTGCCAGAGAAGAAATTCCTAAACTTAAAGTCCCATGACTGCCACATGCTTATGACGCAATTGCTTCCAGTTGCTTTAAGAGGAATTCTACCTCCACATGTACGTCTAGCCACCGTGAAGCTATGTGCATTCCTTAATGCAATTTCTCAGAAGGCAATCAATCCAGTGGAACTAGCTACTCTACAGAATGATGTGGTTCAATGTCTTGTCAGCTTTGAGTTGGTGTTCCCTCCATCCTTCTTTAATATCATGACACACCTCCTAGTTCATTTGGTGAAGGAGATTAGTATTCTTGGACCTGTGTTCTTACATAACATGTTCCCCTTTGAGAGGTTTATGGGAGTCTTGAAGAAATATGTGAAAGTTCGTTCTAAGCCTGAAGGAAGCATCGCCCAGGGCTATGGAACAGAGGAGGTCATTGAGTTCTGTGTTGACTTTATTCCTGACCTTGCCCCGATTGGCGTTCCCGAATCGTGACATGAGGGGAGACTCAGTGGTAAAGGAACTTTAGGGAAGAAAACATATATTGGCATGGAAGACGATTATTTCAATAAAGCGCACTACATAGTTCTTCAGAACTCATCATTGGTGCATCTGTACATCGAGATACATAAGGAGTTCTTATGATCCAAGTTTCCAGGGAAGACTGAAGCTTGGATTAGGCGTCAGCACATGGAAAGTTTCAGTGGTTGGTTGCGAAAAGAATGTCAAGGCGATGACAATATTGATGAGCAACTGTATTTGTTGGCTAGGCAACCATCATGGCATATCCTCACGTACCAAGGGTATGAGATAAATGGGAATACATTTTACACAGTTGCCCAAGATAAAAGGAGCACCAATCAAAATAGTGGTGTTCGCATAGATGGCACAGATCCAAATGGGAATATACAAACATATTATGGCCATATAGAAGATATATGGGAACTAGACTACGCACCTAATTTTAAAGTCCCTTTGTTCCGGTGCCAATGGGTGAAGCTGACCGGAGGAGGGGTAACAGTCGACAAAGAGTATGGAATGACAACAGTGGACCTCAACAATATTGGGTACAAAGACGAACCATTCATCCTTGCTGCCGATGTGAGTCAGATGTTCTATGTGAAAGACATGTCTACAAAATCAAAGAGAGTAAAAAACAAAGACATCAAGTCAATGATCAATAAGCCAAAGCGCCACATAGTTCTTTCTGGGAAAATAAATATAGTGGGAATTGAAGACAAGTCAGACATGTCAGAAGATTATGAAAGAAATATCCAAATTTCACCCTTCATAGTGAAGAAAGATCCAAGCATCATGTTAAATGATGAAGACACTCCATGGTTACGACAAGATCATAACCAAGGGTCATACGTCAAAAAAAATTTACTGTTGTGCCCGCATGATACAACGATGCACTGTTGTGACATAGTTTTATAAAGTCTATATGAGATTCAAGAATTTATGACTAGTGTTTGATAAAACTTTCTCAAATGGGAAAATGAGCTATGTAACAATTGTAGATCTTGCTAAGATGACCAAACTTGGTATTCAGAGATTTTTCATCTGAGGTCATTTAGTGTCTCATTTGAGCAAGTTTGACCAAGTCAAATTTGGTCAAATGAAAAAACAACACTTTGACTCTAGTATTATGAACTCTAAATGACTTCAAATTGAAAAGTTTTGAATACCAAGTTTGTTAAAATCATCAAGATCTACAATTGTTGTTTTGGTCAACTTTCCATTTGAGATAGTTTGGATGGTTCAAATTTGTGATTTTTAAACTTCAACGCATACAAACTAGTTTTCGGAACCCTAGATTGTCTCCAATTAAAAAGTTTTGAATATCAAGTTTGTTCAGCTCTTCAAGATATACAATCCTTATATAGGCCATTTTTTCATTTGAGAAAGTTTGAACAAAATGTAGTTCAAATTTCACAAGTGTGTGACATAGTTTTAGAAAGTCTATATGAGATTCAAGAATTTGTCACTAGTGTTTGATAAAACTTTCTCAAATGGAAAAATGAGCTATGTAACAATTGTAGATCTTGTTGAGATGATCAAACTTGGTATTCAAAAATTTTTCATCTGAGGTCATTTAGTGTCTCATTTGAGCAAGTTTGACCAAGTCAAATTTGGTCAAATGAAAAAACAACACTTTGACTCTAGTATTATGAACTCTAAATGACTTTAAATTAAAAAGTTTTGAATACCAAATTTGTTAAAATCATCAACATCTACAATTGTTGTTTTGGTCAACTTTCCATTTGAGATAGTTTGGATGGTTCAAATTTGTGATTTTTAAATTTCGACGCCTATAAACTAGTTTTCGGAACCCTAGATTATCTCCAATTGAAAAGTTTTGAATACCAAGTTTGTTCAGCTCTTCAAGATCTACAATCCTTATATAGGACATTTTTTCATTTGAGAAAGTTTGAACAAAATATAGTTCAAATTTCACAAGTGTGTGACATAGTTTTAGAAAGTCTATATGAGATTCAAGAATTTGTGACTAGTGTTTGATAAAACTTTCTCAAATGGGAAAATGAGCTATGTAACAATTGTATATCTTGCTGAGATGATCAAACTTGGTATTCAGAGATTTTTCATCTGAGGTCATTTAGTGTCTCATTTGAGTAAGTTTGACCAAGACAAATTTGGTCAAATGAAAAAACAATACTTTGACTCTAGTATTATGAACTCTAAATGACTTCAAATTGAAAAGTTTTCAATACCAAGTTTGTTAAAATCATCAAGATCTACAATTGTTATTTTGGTCAACTTTCCATTTGAGATAGTTTGGACGGTTCAAATTTGTGATTTTTAAATTTTGACGCCTACAAACTAGTTTTCGGAACCCTAGATTGTCTCCAATTGAAAAGTTTTGAATACCAAGTTTGTTCAGCTCTTCAAGATCTACAATCTTTATATAGGCCATTTTTTCATTTGAGAAAGTTTGAACAAAATGTAGTTCAAATTTCACAAGTGTGTGATATAGTTTTAGAAAGTCTATATGAGATTCAAGAATTTGTGACTAGTGTTTGATAAAACTTTCTCAAATGGGAAAATGAGCTATGTAACAATTGTAGATCTTTCTGAGATGATCAAACTTGGTATTCAGAGATTTTTCATCTGAGGTGATTTAGTGTCTCATTTGAGCAGCTCATCAAGATCTACAATCCTTAATGAAAAAACAACACTTTGGTGGGAGCAAAAATTTCAGGCCTTCAGTCCCGGCCCAGGCCAGAAACCGGGACTAAAGGGTGGGCGGAATTGCCTGCCCAAAAATACCTTTAGTCCCGGCTAGTAACACCAACCGGGACTAAAGATCCTTTAGTCCCGGCTGGTAAGCCGAGTCAGGACTAAAGGGTTGGACCTTTAGTCCCGGTTCGGCTTACCAGCCGGGACTAAAGGATCTTTAGTCCCGGTTGGTGTTACAAGCCAGGACTAAAGGGTCCTGGCCTATATATATCGAACGGTTCATCTTCTACTTTTCGATCTACAACGTCGATCTCGTCGTCTCTGCCGCGCCCGCGCCGCCGTCGTCGTCTACCCCCGCCCGGCCTCGATCTCGTCATCTCTGCCACGCCCGCGCCGCCGTCGTCGTCGAGCCCCGCCCGGTGGCCGTCGAGTCTCCGCCGTACGTCGTCCTCGCGCGGCTCTGCTTGGCCCCGTGGCCGGCCAGCACGCCCAGCCGCCATGCATGGCCATCCATAGCCTGTTTTAGATAGTTTTTAGATACTTTTTTTAGATAGTTTTTTTAGGTAGTGTTTGATATATATGTTAGATTAAAATGTATTAAAATTTAATTAGTAGTTTATTCTTAGTTTTTAGATAGTTGTTGATATATGTTAATTAGATTTAAATGTATTAAAATTTAATTAGTACTTTATTTAGATAGTTTTTTTAGATAGTTTTTATTATAGTTTTTGATATATTTAGTAATTATTATTCTATCTCTCTCTCTATATGTGTTAGATTTAATTTTGATTTAGTAATTCTATCTATGTATATATGTTAGGTTTAATTAGATTTAGTAATTAATTCTATCTAGAGATTCTATATGTATACATATATATGTACTTAATTATTTCTATGTGTATATATACATGTACTTAATTATTTCCATGTGTTGAGAGAGAGAGAAAATTGTATCTAGAGAGACATTCTATGTGTTATCACATGCATATCTAGAGATATACATATGCACTTATTCTATGTGTTGAGAGAGAGAGAGAGAAAATTGTACTTATGTTATGTGCCATAGTAATTCTATCTATGTGTTATCTTGAAGATACAAATGGCTGCTCTGGATGATAACTTGAATGATGACATAATGGCGAATATTATCAATGCCGGCACCAATGTGGATGTAGATGACACGAGTCAGTACTTTGCTGATTATGAGGATATCCTGAATATGCCGGTGGTTGAAGATCAACAAATTGTCGCGCAAGAAAATACTGGCGATGTATATTTGATTATCTATCATCTCTTATAGATGCATGCGTACGTATATTTGTTGTTAATCGTTGTGTTTCTACTCATGTAGTCGGTCTCTGGATCTACATCAACCACCGGCAAGAGTAGGAAAGTCCGAGGGCCAAAAAAGCCATTAGAGGGCCGTTTCATAATATCAGAATTTGACACCGACACCGGCAAACCATTGGGACCACATGCTCAGACATATGTCAATCAATGTGGGTTCATCGTAAGGGATAGGATCCCAGTTAGTGCTCGTGAATGGAAGCAGAAGATATCCGCTCCTAATGTTAGTTTTGTATCTGATCGTGACAAGAACCTAGCTTGGAGAGATATCACTCAGCATTTCACATTACAAGCAGATGATGCTTTGAAGGAGCTAGTGAGGGATTGGACAATGAAGAAGATGGCAACATTGTTCCAGAGTTGGAAGAAGACATTGTATAAAAAGTTTATCTTGAAGAATGAAACGCCGAATTTCAATGCTAAGGCGTTTGTCAAGTTGGAGTCCCATTGGGATGACTTCATACAATACAAGACATCTCAAGAGAGTGAGGAACGTGTGATGAGAAATCAGCAGAATGCCCGACAGAAGCAATACCATCATCGCATGGGATCAGGTGGTTATAGGAGTGCTATTCCCAAGTGGCAGAACCTAGAAGCAGAGATTACTGCTAAGGGAATCATACCTGAAACAATAGAGAAGAACTGGCCTCAACGCGCGAAGAATTGGTTCTACGCTCATGGGGGAAGCCTAGATCCAGACACTGGAAAGCTAATTTTCGGCCAAAAAATTGAGAGAGCAACACAGAGACTAGCTCGTGCTAGGGAAGAAGCTGATAGTGGTGTTTTCAAGCCCAATAGAGAAAAGGATGAATTGACATATGCCCTGGAGAATCCCGAACACGGTGGTCGAACAAGAGGCTATGGGGCGGTTCCGTGGCTACAAGCATTCCCAGCAGACAGGGATACCTACAGAAGCCGCCAGAGAAAGAAGGATGAGGAGGCAGACCGAATCTGTGTATTGGAGCAATTTGTTAATGAGTCACGACAAGCATTGCTTGAATCACGTGAACGAGAAAAATCTCTTGAGGCAAGAATGCAGGAGGAGATCAAGAGGCAAGTGCAGCTAGCAATGAGTCAAATGCAATTGCAATCAACGTCGGGAGTCACCATTAGCCCCGTTGGTCAGATGAAAAGCAGTTGTGCTTCCACGGAGCTGCCAGTTATTCAAGGTGACGCTGGGTTGCGCTTCCCTGTTGATGACATTACCGAGCCTCTAACAACATGTGAGCTGCACATTGCAGATGGTAATAATGCATCAATCATGGTGGCTGTCGGGGTTGTATCTCCAATAGACCGAACGAAGACACCAAGAATCCATGGGTCAGTTATTCAACCTGGATATGCTAGCGTCTCGGTCGATAGAGTGCTCAAAGGTTACAGCAATGTTCCTCTTGACATTGAAGGCGGTGATGGGGAGAAGACACTAGGAGAAGCAAAGAAGACATTTATTCAATGGCGCAAACGCTTCATCATCATTCCTGGGGCGCCACCGCTTCCCCTACCTTACCCTAGGTACGAATGAAAGTGAATAAAATTTTATTTATCCATTAATTTTATATTGGCTTAAAAAATAATTGACCCACAACATGTTTTTGTAGCAGGGTCTCCCCCAGCCTAGCCCAATCATTCATTCCCCATCTCATCACAGCATCGCGGGGGCGAGATGACTTCATCCCCACGGCAATCTCCATCTCCTACACCGGCCCCATCGCCTCCACAACGATCTCCAACTCCTACACCGGCCCCACCGCATCCACAACGATCTCCAACGCCTCCACGCCGGACTCCAACACCGGCCTCATCGCCTCCACGCCGGTCTCCAACACCGCCCCCACCCCCTCCACAGCGACGCACTACAAAGACGTCTAAGGTCCCGGCGGCAAAGAAGACCCCAAAAAAGAGAGTTATTTCTCAAGAAATATCTCCTAAAAAGACTGATGAGCAAATAGCAGCTGAAGAAGATAAAAAAGTGAAAGATTTTTTTATAGATATCCAAAAGCAGAGACAAGCAAAGCTTAAGGAAAAGTCATACTTTTACATACCACGAGATCAGCTGAGGCAGAAGGTCGAAGCTCACAAGAAAAAGATACTTGAAGTTCGTAAGCCTCCGCCACTATCAGACTATGACCGCTCCCTCGTGAAGTCACATGATGCACATAAGAAAAGGAAAAGAGCATCAGGGAAGGATGTCCCACAGCTCGGACAACAGAAGCAACCAATGCAAAATCTTATTGTTGCTAATGAATATGGTTCCAACATAGAAGTCTATCGACCAGACAACTCTGGAGAAGTGTCGGTTTAAGACCTTAATGCTTTTTTTGAACAAACTGGTTTAACCTTGGATCAAGTGATGGGCAAAGCTCCAATCTAGAACCTGGAAGTTGATACCTGGAAGACTTATAAATTTGGCAAAAGTCTGTACAACCTTGCGGCTCTGAATGAATTGGGTACGCAAATGTACTTGCTCAACAAGTGGTACATGCAGGCGTGTGGCAGGGGTGAGCAGTGGATCTTTGTCAGATTTAGAGACCATCATTACTTCCGTGGAGATGACATCTTATATATTAGTTTCGAAGAATTGCATCAACTATTCCACTTGGACGCTCTGGACAATTCAATCATTAGCTCCTTTTGTTTGTAAGTGATTCTTACTTTTATTTAATAAACTCACTTCCATGCGTACGTGTATATAATTATCCTCACATGTAACTTATATTTATATACAGATTCTAGATGTCAGAGCTCAAAAGAATACAAGACACCAGCGTTGGCTTCATTGATCCTTATATCGTATTCAAAACCGATATTATTGTCAAGGACCACTGGGTATCTGAAGCACAGACGAATATCATGAAGTTCTTCGTGAAGCAGCATGACAAGACAACAATACTTTTCCCGTACAACTTTGAGTAAGTGTTAATAATAATGTAGTCTACACATTTTATGTAATATCAATACAACTTATATGCATGTACGTGTGTGTATAAACCAATGCAGGTTTTACTGGATACTCATTGTCATTGAGTTAAACTCAAGTCAGTTAGTAATCTTGAACTCATTGAGAAAAGAGCGAGCACTATACCAAGATATGATAGACATTATCCAGGGGTAATTTCGATCTCTCGCGCACAACTATTATTGAATAGACTTTGCCATAATTTATTAACGATCGTACATTATTGGTCGCACAGGGTTTGTAAAGAGTTTATTCGGCAACACCGCAAGGATTGCAAGGCACCACTTAATATAGTTGAAATACCAGTAAGTTGTACTATATATACTTCCCCACGTGTTTAATTACTATATCGTACTTCAATTTACGTGTGAGATGATGAGAATAATCTTCTTCTCGTACAGTGGTGTTTGCGGTAGGAACCAGGTAATAACTTGTGTGGATACTACGTTTGTGAATTTATCACTGCATACATAAGAAGAACTCCTGAAGATGTCCTCAGAGTACGTATATATCATTTTTTTATTTATTTTTAAATGAATATATATATATATATATATATATATATATGTATTAATACTTTTCCTTTTATTTCAAATGCAAGACTGAATGGTTGAAACGAAGGGTCATGCAAAAAGACCATCTGAAAGCAGTTCAAGAGTCAATAACAGGATATCTTTTAGAAAAAGTGCTAAATCCCAACGGCGAGTTCTACTTTGATCTAAGGAACTAATGATGTAAATTAAATGTTTATTGATATCGTTATTTTCGAGAACAATATTATGAAAGTGTTGTATATATACATATATATCTATAATATATATAGTTTCATACTTTATTCGAATATAATAATGCTCGAGATGAGAATTAGATGTAATTATATGCGTGCGTGTATTTATATTAGCAGCGTAGAATACGTACATAAAACATATTATATATTAAACAAATATGTGTAACTGAACTGAAAACAAATTAAACAAAAAAAAAAGAAAAAGAAAAGGAACCTTTAGTCTCGGTTGGGGTTACCAACCGGGACTAAAGGGTGCAGCCAGGTTTGCTCGGCTGGAGGGCCTTTAGTCCCGGTTGGTAACAACCGGGACTAAAGGTCTCTCTTTAGTCCCAGCTCGATGATCCAGGACTGAAGGTTCCATCTTTAGTCCCGCGATCGTTGTCCCGGCGCGGTAACCGGGACTAAAGACCGTTACCGCCCAGGACAACAAGTCTATTCTGTAGCAGTGGAAGCCTGGCGTAGTGGGAGGTAGCGAGCCGGCCATATATACACACACGCACGTGAACAGGTCGGTACATATACACACAGCGCTCCCGGCCTGGCACGGCATGCATGCACGCGGCAGCTAGCTCGCCCGTGCAGCAGGTAGCTCACTCGCTCGCCACACGGGGCATGGCTTGGAGCGCCCGCATGCAGCTAGCCTACGTGACGGACACCCATTCGCCGGGCTGTGGTTTGCCCCAGAGAGCGAGGCCAGAGGCCAGAGGCCAGAGGCACGGGCGCTGCTGCTGGCCACTGGGCGCGAACCGCGCGTGATCGAGGCTAGCCGGCCGGCCGGCCGCCGGTTCGAGACACCGTGCGTGCATATGCGCGCGCGAGCGTATGCTCGCATGCAGATGCAGATGCGACCTGATGATGCAGCCACCTAGCAACACGGGAGGCTGGGCGTGGGCTGCTGCAAGGTGTGGCCGTGGCTGCCTGGCGGAGGGAAAGGCCGGCCAGGGCTGATCACGGGAGCCCTGTAGTATGTGAGCATGGGAGGGATGGCGCCAAAGCTGCGCGCTCACGAGGCGGCCACTCGCCTTGCCGTCTACCGCGAGCCTTATTCCCGGCGCGCGTACGCTTGTGAACCCTCGCTTGTATATATGTGCATGCTGATATATGCTCTCCCTCGTGTACGCATCCGGGCCATGCGTGCGTGGCTCTGTCCAGCTGGAAAACGTATATGGAGCGAGTCTTTTTGTTCCTGTTCGTCGCAGAGCTAGCAGACGTATGTACGTGATGCTGCAACCTTTGTTTTCTTCTTGTATTTCATTATGTATATATGATGAGATGGCATAATATATAGCTGATTGTAACACAATACCAAAATATAACCTCTTCCGGCGTTCCTCTATAAGCTAAAAATCATCTGAGGCAGGAGCTAGTCTGTGTGTTTACAAAGTTAGGGTTGCATAATCTTTTTTACGACGAAATGCACTCAGCCTTTTTTTATAATAAGAGTATATGTACTCAACCTTAAACTTCAGTTATTATAAAAAAACCTTAAACTTCATTTTATAATCGTCAGTAGAATTAGTAAATCTTGATGTGCCAATGGGAATGGTAATAATTAATCTTTCCTTTCATATAGAAAAGGCCGAAGAGATAATCTTTCTTAAAAAAAGGGAGATACAATCTTCATAGAGCTGGAAAGTTGGAGCTGCGCAGTGATCAATGCAGGTGATGTGGTGCCTCCCAACCCCTCTTGTCATATGCTTTGGTCATGGCATATACACTGATGCGCCAAGAATTGTCATATAGTAATGGGTAGAGAATGTAGGAGCCATTTGTTTAGGGGGAAACAATGAGGAGAGGAATTTGATGTTTTGTAACCACATCCTGATTCGGTCAGGGGTCATGTGATCAAAAAGTACATTCCTTTGTACTTTTCGTATGTGTGTGTGTGTGTCTTTGTGAACCCCATTTGGTTACGGAATACTGAGTGCCTTGCTCTCCCAGACTGAGAGTTGGCCTGATGTGGATGTGCATTGGCGACGCTTAACTTTCCTCGTCTAATCATGCTCTCATTTATTTTATTTCCTCGATATGTGCTTACGGCTCTCCTCCCAAAGGGGGGGGGGGGGGGGGGGGGGGGGTGGGTTCTTGTGCGGAGAAATGCCTATATATAGCTCTGCTCGGCTCGCCGTAGGAGACTCGTTCAACAGGGAGAAAGCAGAGAGAGGGCAACATCGATCAGAGATAGATAGAGAGGCCAACTGGAGAGGCAGAGGGTGATGGTTTCCAGGGAGCAGAAGCGAGGAGTTTTGCATGAGAAGCTGCAGATTCTCCGCAGCGTTACTCATTCTCATGCGGTAATTCTCATCTTCTTATCAGATCAGTTCTCTTTCATATGTTGTTCATTCTTCTTGATGATTACTCATCCATCGAGCTCTTATTATGTAAGTGAACATATATTCTCGTTTTTTTCTTCTGAAATAATACTCATCGTTCTCTAGCTATGTAAGTGAAAGAATCTCAAGCCAAATGCTATTACGGTTAACTATTTTTCTGTCAGTTGTTGTTTTCTTTCACAAATGAGGCAATGATCATTCACATCACTTCATCAATTAATTATTTTCAGTCATTCATTTCTTCCATATGTAGATTTAAGTCAACCGAAATGGTAACATCTTGGAGAATATCAACCATATATAGTAAACCACAGGTCCAAACATCCATTGTCTGAACCAATAAACAGCCCAAACAATTGATCTTCGAAGAGATATGTGAAAACAACAAAGTAGTTTGTACAGAGTTGCTAGTGATAACTTTTTACTATTTATTAACCATTCATCTTTCAGATCAGTTCAATACTGACCAAGAAACTGAAGTTAAAGAACACATGTGTCATGCAGGGGGATAAAATGTCAATAATAGCGGACGCATCGTCGTACATCAAAGATCTACAGCAGAAAATTGCAAAGCTAAACCAAGAGATTGCATCAGCACAACACGCCAGTGTTTGCCAACCATTGGTGAGTGTTGGAGTCCTGGACAAGGGTTTCCTCATCAATGTGTTCATGGACAAGAGCTGCCCACCAGGACTACTTGCTTCCATTCTTGAGGCATTTGACGAGATTGGACTCACAATGCTTGAGGCTAGGGCTACATGTGCTGGTTCATTTCGTCTAGAAGCTGTAGGAGAGGTGAGAACGAATAAATTACACCATAAGCAAATGCGTTGGTTCTTATTACTGTTCAAATCATTATTATAAAAACAATTTGTAGCAACACCTTTCTTTCTTTGTAGGGGCGGCTCTATATTGAGCCGCCCCTACAAATGGTTGAGAAATGAGCCGCCCTTACAAATGGATTTGTAGGGGCGGCTGGTGTTATCAGCCGCCCTTACAAATGGCCCGATTTATAGCGGCGGCTCTATATCCAGCCGCCCCTACAAATCGGATTTATAGGGACGGCTCAATATTGAAGTGCCCCTACAAATAGATGACAAGTATTAAAAATTAAGCACTAAAATTCAAATTTTGTAAACGACCTCGGATGGAGAAACCACCAAAATGAAAGTTGTAGATCTCGAAAAGTTATGAAACTTTGTAGTTGACAACTTTTTGATTTAAAATCATCTTGTCAAGGAAAACTATGTTTGAATTTCCAAAAATTTGAAAATTGAATTTTTTAAACGACCTCGGATGGACAAACAGTAAAAATGAAAGTTGTAGATCTTGAAAAGTTATGAAACTTTGTAGTTGACAACTTTTTGATTTGAAATCATCTTGTCAAGGAAAACTATGTTTGAATTTCTAAAAATTTGAAATTTGAATTTTTTAAACGACGTCGGATGGATAAACAGTAAAAATGAAAGTTGTAGATCTTGAAAAGTTATGAAACTTTGTAGTTGATATCTTTCTCATTTGAAATCATCTTGTCATGGAAAACTACGTTCGAATTTCTCAAATTTGAAATTCAAATTTTATAAGTGACCTCGGATAGAGAAACTACCAAAATGAAAGTTGTAGATCTCAAAAAGTTATAAAACTTTGTAGTTGACAACTTTTTCATTTGAATTAGTTTAGGGCCTCAAATAATCAATTTATGCTCAGTTTTATATAATATGTGGGGAACCAAAATAGAATATAGACACAAGTGATCGTGAGATGCAGTGGTAGAGGAGTTTACGCGTGAGTGAGAGGTTGCGGGTTCAAAATCCAGCCGACGCAAAGTGTGTAAAAATAGTGAAAAGATGATGCAACGATAGAGTGGGTTTGTGTCGCTGCCGGTGGGGACCTTCTTAGATTAAAAAAAATTGCTATTTTTTTGCCCATTTTTTCGTCATTTCTGGAAATTGATTTGTAGGAGCGGTTTAATATCCAGCCAACCATACAAATCGATTTGTAGGGACGACTCAACCGCCCTTACAAATTAATTTGTAGGGGCGATCTGGGAACCGCCTCTATAAATTAGCGATTTGTAGCCACCCTTTCGTAGGGGCGACTGGCAAAACCGCCCCTACAAAGGGTTACGAGCCACTCCTAAAAATCGTTTTTTACGTAGTGAATCCGATTTACATTTATTTATTATTGACATTCCAGGAAGAAGACGAGGGCCTAATTGACGCACATGCAGTGGAGCAAGCAGTAGTTCAAGCAATCAAGAATTGTCCTACAAACTAATCAACCTAGTCCAATTCGATCGAGTTGATGCTGATGGAGCACAAAATTTATGTCAAGACTCTAAGCTTTACATATGGATTCCCCTCGTACTTTTTGAAGAGAGCAAAGCATAATTTCTCTTCCTGCAAGAAGTCAGTCTTGCGTGTGTTATGCTATTCGTTAGGAACATCTGTGGTCATCTTTTGGCAATGCCTATATATCTTAATTCAGCTTTTATAAATCTAAATTTTACATTAAAAGCATTACTCTCATAGCATGACGGAGATGGCATAGCTAGCTCCCATCACCCTTCTTCTCAGCCCGGGTGTTCCATGCCCAAGCGTGTTGGTAAAAAGACGTATATACAGGTGGGTAGACTGGTAGCTTTTTTTTTAGATAATGGAAAATTTTGGCTTCAGTCCTCTTCAAAGAAAAGGCACAAGTCCATAGTTAAACAAATACATCCACTTTAAATGCTTCCAGCAATACTGTAAATTATTGTAAACAGAATACAAAAGACCATCCAATGGATGCGAAGAACTCCGTGGCGGCGTAGGATTCTAAGACTCGGCAGCTAGCATAGAAAACATTGTCGTTATCCAAACCAAGACACTTTAGTAGAGGCTAATCAGACAAATATATAATCCCATCCTATCTATTACGTCCAATCGCTCCAGCTGAGGATGTGCTCTAAATAAACAATGAAAAAAATTGAATCTCCAAGGCAATTACAGAATGACATGGTATATTATTACAGTTAGAACTCCATAGGCACATTGACATGGTACATAATTGAGAGAGCACCAAAGAAGATACAGAATATTTGTTTTACTAACTCCTCACTATATGTATGAAAAAATGCCATATACTTCTTCCGTCCTAAAATAAACACACATATCATTTTTCAAGGAGTCAAACTCTTATAAGTTTAACTAGCAATATAGAAAATCATACCAATATTTGTATCTTTAAATAAATCAATTATCAAAATATACTCCATGCACAATCTAATACTATTTATCATACATTGTAGACATTAATATATTTTTATATAAATTTGGTCAAATTTTAAAAAAATTAACTCATTTAGAAGCGAGATGTGCATTTATTTTATGACGGACGGGAGTGTATTGTATGGTTCACATTAATTAGTAGATAAAGTAGCTACAAGACATGGACGAGAGATGAGATTTTGAAGTAAGTTGTAAGTGGCCGCCTTATACACAAGAAGCTTAAACAAAGGACCAAAAATACTTTATAAGAAAGATAAATAGATTATATATATATATATATATATATATATATATATATATATCTTTATTATTATTATAACTAAAAAGCGGCGAATGTCCGAGTGTACCCCGGGGAGGACGAAAACCACGACTCCCCGTTCTCCCGACACTTCTTCCTTCCACCCTCTAAAAAGAATCGGCGCCGACAGGGGGGACCCACGTTCCCCCACCCGGTGTTATGCGGCGCCCCAATCCGAAATTTTCTTTCGTCCCACGCACTGCCCAAGCTCAGCCATCCCCGTGAACCTCTCCGTTGCTAGGGTTACGCCTCCCGTCCCACCCGGCGTCATCGTGCACTGGCCGGGTTGCGCCTCCCGTCCTCCGATACATCGCCCAGCGGATCCGGCTTCAGGTGAATCCGGCAAGGAAGCTCCATCCGTTCCCTAACCTGCTTGTAAGGCACCCACGGATGCCTCGGCAACACAAGATCGGCTGAGCCACCACCTGCCCTCCGCGCGCTCGTCACCTCCGCACTTCCACACGAACCCACCTCCAATGGAGCCCGATCTGAGCTGCCTCTCCTCTCCGCGATCCACCTTGAGCCCTTCCCTATCCCGTGGCCCCGTGGGCAACAGCAGGAAGAGATTGGCAGCTGTGGGGTGCTGCAGTGACTAGCAGTGAGGATGACAAGGGCCGCGGCGCCAGGAGAATCTACGGCCACGAGTTTCCGTAAATACTGTCCTTTGCTTCCAGTATGTTCCCTTTTCTAATACCAATTTTTTTATGTGCGTTATTGAGCAGATTTCAAACGAGAGAGATACCACATTGTTTCTGCAGGGATATGCAAGCAAGAGAATCAGTTTTAATTAGCGACCTCTCTCTGATGCTTGGTGATCCATTGCATGCAGTAAGCTAATATTTCACTTGTTTAGTTCTGAGATTCAAGTCTTACAAAAATGAACCCCCTATCACCGATTATGGTATTGACTCTGTCAAGCCCATCTATGCTATAAGAAGTCACTCGATTCAAGCCTATTACATGCTTAAGCAGCGGCCTGCTGTTCCTGCTCGATTCAGGCTACCATGACAGAGACAATGGGCATCCTTTTGTTATTTCTTAGCTAGGGAAATGATTCTGGATCTCCACTCATTCTTGATCTGTTTCGTTAGTAATTGATCAAGATCCCAATTCTTTTTTATCCGGATCCCCTCATTTATTGATATGTTTGATTTAGTTCGTGATTATTAAGTATAATTTGAGCATAAGTTCTTGTGTTCTATACATATGGATACTCAGTCACATGTAGAATTCTGGCAATGTGATTGTAGTGTTGGTTAGAAGTTATTTATTTTTCTTTTCAAATATATTGATATACATATATACCTGAACGTGATAAACAATGTATTGTTTTTTCAACTCATGGACGGGTTGAGAAACATCATATACTCCAAGGCATTTCGCTTTTGTTGTTCTTAAGTTGATGAAGTTTTAGTCCTACCTATAGTACCTGCATATTTCGCTTTTGTTTTTCTTAAGTTGATGGAGTTTTAGTCTTACCTATAGTACCTGCATATTGTTATAGTTGCTTCTTTGCACATTAGTTTTGAAAGTAAAGCCTGAACATATACACTGGATTTGGTCTTGCTGAATATGTGCACCAATGTCTGAAGATTTTTATACATATAGTTCTCTTGTCTGAAAGTTTTTGAACTATTCACTTTGGTTTCTCGTCTAATTCTATCTGTTTAGTAATGATGCTTTCTGATTGATTTTCCAAACTGTATAGCTAGCAGTGTAACATACTGATGCCCTCCGATGCAGATTGCATATGCAAAACTGCTTGTTCTCAACAATGTAATAAATAATGGCTTGGTTAACACTATTTATATGAACATAGTCTTGAGTAATTTTGGAGGAGTATTCAATACTATTCAATAAGTTAGCGCTGCCTTATTTTTTCAAAAGTATACTATGGATTCATAGTTATCTGAGTGTGGCTGCAATAGATTGGGAAACGTCAGATTCACGTTTTTGGTAACTAGCATAGCATTGGGTAATTTTGCAGGATTATTCAGTTTTAGTGTGCAAGGGACATATGAGTCAATAATTAGATTTGCCTCTTTTGCTTTCGAATTATCCATATGTTGTAGACTTCTTTGTGGGCCGGCAATATAGGCACCGGGCTAGGAGGGCCACGGCCAACAGCAGTGGCTGAGGCGCCGACTGGCTTTAGAAAGAGAATAAGGAGGGAGGATTTTTAGGATCTGATGGTTATTTGTTAGGAAGTGCACCTAGACTATAAAGGAAGCACTTAGGGAATGTAATTAGTTTTATCGAAGAAGATTAGAACCTCCCGAGCGGGTGGTGTTCCTCTTCGACGGTGGTTGCACGCGTTCTGTAGCACCGGCGATCTCCCCACCGCGCCATTGCCTCGCTATCCTCTTCGTTCCAATTCCCAGTCCCACCTGCTACTCCGATCTCCTCTATGATCTCCTAGATGCCCACGCCGTATCAATTTGGTATCGAAGACCACTTCTGGTGTATCGACCTCCATGTCCCACACCGTTCCCGATCCTGCGACCCTGGATGCCAAGTTCGACCGCATCTTGGGCCACCATGAACAATCGCCTCAACTCCCACGACACCCATCTCGCGCGCGTGGAAACGGGCAAGCCCGACACTGGCAAAGGCGCCGGTGGTGGTGATAACTAGGGTGACGACGACGACATCGTTGGTGGTGAGGACGATGTCGACGGGCGTGACTCCGAGCGCGACCGCACCTGGGCTGCATTCCACGATCGCGCAATTCGCGAGTGTGAGCGCTATGACCCCAGGCTCGACTCGCATGATCGGGAGTGTTACGACCGTCGTGATTGGGGGCGATAAGACCGCACTTCTATAGCCACGGCGCGCGTGACTATGACGACCGCGGCGGGCATGACTTCGACCGTGGCGGGCGTGACTTCGACCATGGGGTGGCTGTTCCTTCGATCACCGTAAACCACATTGACCTCCCAAGATTTCCTTCCTGAGCTTCGACGGGGAGTCCGACCTGTTGAAATGGCTCAACAAATGTGACAACTACTTCCGCGACCATCATGTTCCGGAGGATGAGAAGGTGTGGATGGCGTCGCTGCACCTTGACAGCATCGTTGCGGAGTGGTATTATCAGATGGAACGCGACTTCGGCATGGTTCCGTGTGGCAGAACTGCCCAAATTATATGGCCCACATGTGCCTGTCATCATCTTTCAGACTTCTGCCTGCTGCGTATGGGAGCCAAACAACTCCGGTAGTTTGTCGGGTGTCCTCGAAAAACCCCAAATCATTCATGTTTAACTTTTCGAGCAAGATTCATTACAGGAAGCATCGTAGTATTACAACAGTTGTACAAATATACAAATATATTACATCGGAGTAAATAGCGGAAGTCTTACAAACCTTAAGTTTACAAACCATTTATTTAGTTATTACAAACCATAAGTTTTTGTTTTTAGACATGAAGGCAGTGGAGTAGCATCACGGGTACCACTTATATTACAACACACAAAAGAGGTTCACCCTGCCCAAGGGTGCACGACAACTGCTCTACTACTGAGACTCCTCTTCTAACACCGTCATACAACAAGGGCAAAAGCCTAGCTGCTGATGAGGCTCACCTGCAACAAGATTTTAACAAACACTGAGTACAAAGGTTCTTAACAAGACTTAACCGACGAAAAGGAAAGACTCTAATGACCTACAGGCTTACGAGGAATCAAGGTGAGTATGGAGCAAGAATCAAGATTAACTTTTGCAGAAAAACTTACCATTAACTGATCCTTGCTTTCAATGTTTTAGCTCAAGTTAAAACATTATAAGTATCTGGTTTGCACCTAATCTAAATCATTCACTTCTTTAACCATCTCATCTCATGATCACAAGTGCCATTGTTTCATTACTTGACTACAATGTATGGTCAGAGGGTCAAGTCTTCTTCCTCCGAGAAGCAACGGCTGATTCGAATAGATTTGGCACAGCTGGGGTTTCCTTACCATACGACATATGCAGATCCCAGACCTACATATATCTACCTTCACTTGATCCTCCAAAATATGAACTGGTCTGCGCTACCCGAGAGCATAGTACTCCAGCCTCCGTGCGCCACTCCTGGTGGATTCATAGGATGTGTACACGCTACTCTCATTATCTGCTATGCCCAGTGCGCAGTTGTCTTTTCACATAATGGAATAGCCAAGGTATTAGGCTACCATAGTATGTGGCTAGTACTATAAATTCTCAACCACACACAAGCCTACAATGAATGGTCCTTAATTGACATAGACAGAACAAGCACTGACCAGGCAACCCTGTTGGCTTAACAACCAGAGACATAACTCATGTCCTGTCCGATCTCTGGTTAAGCATATTCATCTTTTAAACTCTCAGGGCATTACCTGAGTATGAAATCATAGTGAATGATGAACTCACCATTCGACTCTTATCAGCTAAGCATGGCTAAGCAAATTAAGCTAGTACTACTAAAAGGTAACAAGGTATGGTATTAGAATATCAAGGCAAGCATGCAGTAGTTGGTTTTCAACCAAAACCTATTTTACTTAATGCAGCAAACATAAGACTTAGGTGAATAAAATTTCTAAAAACACAAGGAAATGGTTATATGCTCTGGGGCTCGCCTGTGGTGTTGGGGTTGTCAGATTCCTCAGATGTTCCACAGATATCAAACCCAACTTCCTCTGAGTGAAAACCCGCCTCAGGAACTTGCTCAACTAATGGGTCACCACTCTCGTTCACTATACGTAATTAAAGATGCATGCTTTAGGATGATGAAATGTTAAGCATGGATTAAGTTGACTAAACAAAACTAATTAACTTGAGTACAACTTTCCTTCATGGTTTAGTTAGGTTAATTACTCATAAAGCAACATTATTATTTATTATTATGCAAGTCAATTATGTGCACAATGATCATGTAATGAAGTTGCCAAGGAACAACAGGGGATTAGTGTTTCAAGGTCCACAATCAAACCCAAAATCACATCAAAGGACCATTTATTAATTAAAAGATGTAATTTTGAACCTAGCAAAAGTACTGATTTTGACAAACTCATATTTTTCCATGATTAAACATAACACAACAAAGCCACTTCTAATTATTTAGTTATGAATTAAACAAGATTAAACTCATTTTATTATTTTTTGAAAAATGAAAAAGGTCGAAACCCTTTTCTTACCTGCCTCCCTCTTACCCTGTCTAACTGACAGGCGGGTCCCTGGGTCAGCGCACTAGTGCGTCCGCGTTGACCATGGCGCACTCGCCATTGACCGGTGGGTGCTTGCCGATGGTGAACTCTCCGGTGACAAGACCTACCATGGCGGACTCCCCTCACTCTCGCGCATCTCCTAGTGGTGATGGTTGAACGGATGGAGCACTGCAGTGACCATGACGGCGACTCCAGCGGTACTGGTGGTGCTCCGACGAGGCAGCAACGGCCGACGGTAATGTCTCTGGCAATGATAGCTACCCCTACGCGCTCCTCTCAACCTCACGAACTTGCTAGCAGTGACAGTTGATAGGTTAGGGCACGACAGCAAACCCACCGATGGCAATGGTGGCACGGTAGAACTTCGACACAGTGGACCAGCCCAACGGCGAGATCACCGGCACCAGGACGGGTACTAACACACTTGCCTTGCTCCTGTGAACACGCCCAAGGAGTTCAATGGACACACGGGGGTTAGTAGTGCACACTACCACAACCGCGGTGGCTACGCAGAGCAGAGCACGCCGGCGCAGCAGCGCTCTGGCCACTAGGGCGTGGTAGAGATTAAACGGGCAGCGGGGTTAGCTTTAAGGGCTCACCGTGACTTTGGAATGGCCGCTGGTTGAGACAAGGACAAGGTGAATCTATGTCACCGGCGGCAGGGTCGATGGTGGCGGCGTGAACTCATGGACACGGTGGTGTTCCGGTGCGTCTGGATTCCTGCTGTGAAAACTGTCAAGATGATGAGCAACAGGGCGACAAGGATAAGCTAAAACATGAAATGGACAAGAAAGGGATGCACCACTGTTGACATTTCTTAGCATCACTTTTTACTAAGTTGTCATCCCTAGCATGATGCCAGGAATGCATGGTTGGTAATTATTAATGACACTTGTAAACTTAGAGAAAATTATATATGTTAAAGTAAAGTATCCGCAAGCGCACAGATAATATACCATTGTAGCATTTCACCTGGGAGTATACTGAGTATCGTTATTTATATTTTATTCATAGGAAGAAGCTATGGGATTATTGGCATAGAGATATTGACAAATATGTATACTTATGATAAAACCACTCTCATGCTATGGCAGGGGTAAGTCAAATGATAAATAAATGATAAGTGTGAAGCATTGATAATAATTCCAGGTATAGAAATAGACTCATAAAATGTAGTATGGCTAGGCAGGAGATTTGGTAAGAGCAAAAGATTCCTAAGTCATTCCTTATTTACTAAGTCTTTTGTACACCTAAGTATATACACTCTCATCTATAGCATAATTAACTCTGGATCTATACATAAGGAACATTACTAAGGAAGATCAAGAACAGAGCTTATCTCCCTTCGCAACCGTGTTCTACTAGCTCTACAAACGGGGAGTAGACTACAAAGGACTCAACAGGAGTGTCACATCCACGATCTACCACATGACCTAGAGTGTAGAATGCATCTGTAGGTAAACAATATCTAAGCACCATGCTTACATAATGTCAACCACTTAACCCATGCGTGTCTTGGGCTAAGCGCTTTGCGAACATATGCATAAACTCATCATCAATCACAGCTATATCAAGTATATAACTAGAGCAAACTTGGAACATAATAAATAGCAACATAATATTGAAGTAGCACAAAGTCAGAAATAAAGAGATAAAATGGCTATACCAGTCTCCAGACGGTAGATCTGGAATCCTAAACAATAGCCCACACTCTACTTGAACCATGCTAGTTAGCCTATACTAGAACTTTGAAGAATTGGAGCTCTATTCTCTTCTCTCTTGAAATCCTAATTTCTGGTCTAATCTTGACTTATGGCAGCGTGCTCTAGAGGGGGGGGGGGGCAGGGGCTGGTTATATAGGTCAGAGCATCAATCCCGAGCCCTTGGATCAAACCGACTTGAGTAAACGACATAGATGCAATCTAGGAGGTGGTGGAGAACCGACGTAGCAATGGGGGCTAACATGTGGGCCCTGGGGGGCCGGGCAGCCTACAGGTGGGGCAGCCACTCGGGCTCCGCCTCGGCGTGGAGTCCTCTCGAGTATTTTGGAACCTGTTGGTGTTTCTTCGCTGCGGATAAGTGCAATTAATTTCCACTTGTAGGTCCACCTTGACGGTTTTCTGAATAAACCCTGCAAAAAATATAGATTTACCAAAACTCATGGAATTTGTTAGTTTAAACCTCTAGAGTTTTGTTGGTGATCATATTTATGCCCTTATACATGTTTTATTGACGGTTTATAGTGGTTATTAACTACCATCACCAAGCTCCCCCAAGCTTAACCTTTGCTAGACCCTTAGCAAAACTAAACTCATTAAATGGATTAGGAGTTGCATAAATGTTTTCACTCCTCAAAAGTACACATGGGTTCAAACAAGAATTCTTCTCCGGATTGAAATTCACTAATCTGACTTTCAAACTTACCCATATTACCTTTAACCATGGGGCTTTTGTGATGAGGACATCACTTCTTCAGAGGTATCCGCTGATCCTCCAACCGTCATGCAAGGTCCAATGACCCGGGCTCGAAAACGACAACTCAATTTAGAGGTGAGCTCGCTCTTAAGCGATACTTTTTATACTTTTGAGAATAGACTACTACCTAATGATGTTATCTTGCTTAGGAACATTGGAGAGGGTCATGAAGGACTTAGAGGAAGTGGTGGAGGTGATGATGACCAGCAAGGACGTCCAACACAAGCCGGAGGCCCAGTCCAACAAGAATTCGAGTCTGCCTCGGCCTCCAGGACCAGTCTGCCTTAAACTGGTCACCCAGGACGCATCCGGACTCTATTTTCGATGATCCACATATGGATGGAAAGCTAATTTGATAAGGAAGCCAATCTAAGTGGTTTCACGTCAAAACCTCTTCGGAATCAACGGGAATCGTCAAAACAAGTCTGTATAACATCTAGTAGAGGAATATTGATATATAACTTTTGAATTACCTCTACAAACTTACGAAACTGCTCATCTATTTTGGTTTTTTGATTTCTACGTGGAAACGGTAGGAACATAGTATGATGAAAATCTTGTTGTAATTCTTGCTCTTGTGGCTCAACTTCTTCAACTTCATCGTTTCTCTTCTTCTCTTCTTGCATTACCACTTGTGTCTTACCTGTCCTTGTCGGATACGGTGCATCACGAGTAGACTTGCCACCTCTTGTGGTTATAGCGTTGACCTTTTCAAGGTTAGTAGCAAAAGGCAGAGTAGCGGCCAACTGGGCTAATTGAGATTCTATCTTTTTATTATGGCTAAGTTGGTCGTTTATGGCAGATGAAAACTATCCATTTTAGTATTTATGTTTTATAGGACCTTATCATTAAAAGCAAGCTTTTTAGAAATATTCTCATTAATCCTAGCTTGTTCTAAGATTAAGTCTCTTAAGGATGGTTCCTTGGGATTAAAAGAATTATAATTGTTACTTGGGTACTTACCTTGGTAAGTTGACCGTTGTTGTTGATTCCATCCTTCTCTCTGTTGTTGTGGACCTAAATTGTTGCTAATGATGTTTACATCCTCTTAATATTTAGGGAATCCAACCCCCAAATATTCTCCACATATGTTTTGAGCATTGAAAGCATCTTGAATGGGTTGACGATCTCTCTTGTAATTGGCTCGCTGTTCGAGCCAATTCAATAGTACGTCCATCTTGGTTGACAATGCACACACCTCTTCTAGTACTTCTTCACTCTTATTGCATGATTGGATGTTGCATGATGACCAGCCTTGATTAGAGGCTATCTTCTCCATAAGAGTTTCAGCTTTTCCAAGGGTGAGTGACATAAATGATCCTCCAGTAGTGGCATCAAGTTGTTCATGAGCTTTCTGGGTTCATCCATGTTAGAAACTTTGCATGAGTAACCAATCTTCCATTCCATAGTGAGGACAATCTGAAATATATTCTTAGAAACGTTCCTATGCTTCTGGAATGGTCTCTCCCTTCTGCTATTGAAAGTTGAAAATCTTTCCTCTTAAGGCATTGTTCTTGCCTACTGGGAAGAACTTTTCTAGGAAGGCCTTTGAACACTTTGCCCATGTATTGATGTTGTGTTTGTTGGTGTAGAACCATTGCTTCACCTTTCCCACTAGTGTGAATGGAAACAAGTGAAGTAATATGATGTCTTGAGCAACGTTCTTGATGATGACTGTGCTACTATTCTCCTAGAAAATTCTAAAGATGGGCACTAGCATCTTCATGTGCTTTTCCACTGAATGTGGTAGCTTGCACCATGTTGATGAGGCTTGGCTTGAGCTCGAAACTCAAGGTTGTTGGTTCTGAGTTTTGGTCCAGTGCGAATGTTCTTGGTGCTCAGGGCAGAGAACTCACACAGAGTTTTGTCAGCCATAGCTCAGAAACTGGTGTTGAGCTTCTCTTTTTGATTTGGTTGATTTTGATTTGAAGTTGTTGTTGAATCACAACCAATTCTGTAATACCCTGTATAAGATATGAACAACAACACACAAGAGTAAGCCTGCTAAAGCAGAGTTGTTATGATTTTATCAATAAGTATTTATTTGATCAATTCTCTATAGCCATGTGCCCCTCCCCAAAAATGCTTATTGACATTTCTTAGCATCACTCCTTACTAAGTTGTCATCCCTAGCATGATGCCAGAAATGCGTGGTTGGTAATTATTAATGACACTTGTAAACTCAGAGAAAATTATATATGTTAAAGTAAAGTATCCATAAGTGCACAGATAATATACCATTGTAGCATTTCACTCGGGAGTATACCGAGTGTCGTTATTTATATTTTATCCACAGGGAGGAGCTATGGGATTGTTGGCATAGAGATATTGACAAATATGTATACTTATGATAAAATCACTCTCATGCTATGGCAAGGGTAAGTCAAATAATAAATAAATGATATGTGTGAAGCATTGATAATAATTCCAGAAATAGAAATAGATACTCATAAAATGTAGTATGGCTGGACTGGAGATTCGGTAAGAGCAAAAGATTTCTAAGTCCGTTCGTTATTTACTAAGTCTTTTATACTCCCAAGTACATACACTCTTATCTATAGCATAATTAACTATGGATCTATGCATAAGGAACATTACTAAGGAAGATCAAGAACAGAGCTTGTCTCCCTTCACAACCATGTTCTACTTGCTCTATAAACGGGGAGTGGACTACAAAGGACTCAATAGGAGTGTCACATCTAGGATCTACCACATGACCCAGAGTGTAGAATGCATCCGCAAGTAAACAATATCTAAGCACCATGCTTACATAATATCGACCACTTAACCCATGCGCATCTTGGGCTAAGCGCTTTGCGAATATATGCATAAATTCATCATCAGTCACAACTATATCAAGTATATAACTAGAGAAAACTTGAAACATAATATTGAAGTAGCACAAAGTCACAAATAAATAGATACAATGTCTATACCAGTCTCCAAATGACATCTCTAGAATCCTAAGCAATAGCCCACACTCTACTTGAACCTTGCTAGCTAGCCTATACTAGAACTTTGAAGAATTGGAGCTCTATTCTCTTCTCTCTAGAAACCCTAATTTCTAGTCTAATCTTGACTTATGGTAGCATGCTCTGGAGGGGGGGCAGAGGCTGGTTATATAGGCTGGAGCGTCAATCCTGAGCCCTCGGATCAAAACGACTTGAATAAACGGCATATATACCATCTAGGAGGCGGTGGAGAACCGATGTAGCAACGGGGCTGACATGTGGGCTCGGGGGGGGGGGGTAGCCTACAGGTGGGGCCGGCCCCACCTGGTAGCCACTCGGGCTCTATCTCGGCATAGAGTCCTCTCGAGTCTTTTGAAACCTTCAGGTGTCTATCTCGCTACGGATAAGCGAAATTAATTCTGACATGTAGGTCCACCTTGATGGTTTCTGAATAAACCCTACAAAAAATACAAATTCACCAAAACTCATGGAATTTGTTAGTTTAAACCCCTAGACCTTTGTTGGTGATTATATTTATGTCCTTATACATGTTTTATTGATGGTTTATAGTGGTTGTTAACTTCCATCAACAACCACAGAGGGCTACCCAAAGTGAGGGGCCTCACGGCGGCACTCTGCTCAATGCCAGGGAAGATGACGATGTTAGGATGACTCCGGTGACAAGAGGTGGCGCAAGTAGGCTCAATCGATGCACAAGGATATGGTGAGCATGGCTGCGAGGTGAATTAGACAGAGAACGAGCGGTGGCAGAGGAATTACTGGTGAACCGAGAGTTCGACGGCGGTGGCGAAAAGAAGAGAAAGAGGAGTTGGTGGCCGGCTCAGTGGCTTAAGGGGGACGGCAAAAAGATGAGGCATCCAGCTGCTGCACGTCATGCGTGCACGAGGCAGTGAACAAGGGTGGTGCATCGGCGGCAAGCAGGGGGTCACTGGTGACACTGTAGTTGCTTGAAGCTCGATCTTCCTCTTCCTTTTTTCTCTAGATTCCCAATGGCAACTCGCTGAGCTCCAAAAACAAAAGTTGTTCCCCTTACTTTGATCTTCAACTTTGCTTCAAACATCAACATCTAATTCTAACTGGATTAGAAGATCTAGAGCCAAGAACAGAGAGGGATTGAAACTGCAAACTCTGAACTCCTATACTGACAATTAGGGTTTTGCAAAATAGTTAGATTAGGTATATTTGTGAATTAATTAGTGATTAATTATCAAGCAAACAAATCAACCAATAACACCATTGCAAAGTACAAACTTCATACTTTAAAATGATGCCATTGTTTGAACAAGTTTATTTATGAAATTCATTTTAATAAATCCCACAAAATTGAATTGCTTACTGATTTTCAAGATAGCCAAATATGACTAAGTGCTAAATTTCAAGTGTGAATTCAAATTTGGAGCTCAAATTTTAGTGGGTTGGACTTGAATTCATACTCCATACTTGACACTAGTGTAAAGCACCTACTTTACTCCTCAAAGTTTATTAGAGCATACTTTCAAGTATTTTGGTGAAATTAAAAAATATAAAGTCACAAAGTACCTTAAAGGGATTTTTGGTTCTAACTCAACATACCACACATGTATTGCATTACTAGAGAATAAATATTAATTTTAGTGAATGCAAGGCATGGTTAGCTACTATGGATACTAAACATGCATGATGATGACATGGTCAAGTTTTAGTGATGCTTAACAACAGGGGTGTTACAGTTCCTCCCCATTTACAAAAATCTTGACTTGAGATTACACAACACCTAAACTCTAGGGTAGAGTAATGGAAAAGGAAATATGTCAAGCACATTTATTAGCAAGATTTTTCATAAGAGACAAGAGAAAGCTATACTATCATATCACTTTCTTTTAGGAAGGTTGGCACTGTTGGGTGGTTAACAATCTAAACGAGGCAAAGGAATCCGAATCACTCTTCGTAGTTCCCAAGGGTAGTTGACACTCCATAACATATGATTTATTATTGATAGTATGCCATGCACTTAGAATCAGAGAATATAACTGTAGGATATGAATGACAAAAAACATACCCTTCATGATAGGTTCACCCTCCAAAATAGCCTCTCCCTGAATATAATGAACCCAACCTATTTTCGGACTAGGTCCCTTCTTTTGAGCATTCTGCTAATTTTGCTACTGGGGATTATTGTTCTGCCGAGTCATGGGTGGCCTAGGACCATTGTTCTGTTTGGGAAGACAACATTCTCTAGAGAAATGCCCAATCTTTCCGTAGTTGTAACATGGAAGGTTAGTGTTGTTTGGTGAGTTGTTGGGATGAACACCAGTAGTATTCGACTGATGTGGATAGGAAGAAGTTGCAGTGGGGCGGATAGATGACTATTGCTAGCCTTGTTGCAGAGGTGGACGATAAGGATGATGGCCAGGTTGATACACAATCCTCTAGCACCACTACTTGAAATATCCACTTCTATGATGAATAGCTTTCGTCACTAAAAGGAGCCAAATGCGTCATAATTTCAGTTTTATGACGAGTTTATGATGGAAAATGGTTCGTCATAGAAGTCATGTCATTCCTTAACTTCTATGATGATTCTAGAAATTCGTCATAGATGTAGATAGATCAATGACAAAAACTGATCATCATAGAACTGCTTTGGCATGCGTGGCGAGGGGGCATCCACACTGGTGGTTGCTTCTATTGGAGATGCTTTCCATGTGTACCTACTATAACTGGTTGCATTGGAGATGGTTCGGGTACGTGTCACCATGTTATTGGACAACGTGGCCATCCCTTGTTCTTGCACATTTTAGGTTCTTAATGGACCACGTGTCGAGCCCTAGTTATTCCACATGTTAGTTTTCTATTGGCACACATGTCGTGTTGCGGTTGGGTCATGTGTCATTTCTTCATTGGACCATGTGTTGTATTTTTATTGGTCCACGTGGCTGTTTCTTATTTGTTCATGTGTCACGGTGCTGTCTATCCACGTTTTGTTTTTTGTTTTGGCCATGTGGCTTGACGACTTCCTTCCACGTGTCAGATTTTTATTAGCCCACGTGTCGTGCCATGGCTATTTCATGTGTCATGCACTGGTTTGTCCACGTGTCGTATTTTTATTTGATCACGTGGCCTGCCTATGTTATACCACATGCACAACAATCAATTCATCACAAAAGTAATTTAAGATCATCACTGCTGCACAGACTGACTACCTAATTATTCGAAGATGTCTACATAATTATTCAGCATGACAATCAAATACAACAAATTTTTATTTACACATCAATAGCAACCCACCGATAGTTTCACCACATCAAACTAGCACACGAGTGCACACACCAAACCACACATTTTCACTGCATGAAGCCAATAGAGTTGACAACTAAGAGTTACCAGAAGAAGAGCCAAAGCGCATGATATCCTCACGTAGCTTATTGTACTCCTCCTATTGCTGTATATTAAACTCCTCAAACTCCCTTTCAGTCTTTTCTGTCTTCCTCTTTAGTTCATCCACTTGTTCAATGAGGTTAACGAAACTTTTATGTTCAACAACAAGCTATTCCGGAAGCATTTTCTCCACCGATGTCTCTATTCTGGCGAAGCATGTTGGGATACCAGCATTCTTCAAAAAGGGTGTTGCCACTGTCCTAGGAGTGGACCTGGCCATGGGTGAGGCAAAGGACCTTGGGAACAATATCAACACTTGGAATTGGTTCATGCCCATCAGCAACAGGTTCTACTGGCATAGTTTCCATAGCTTCCTGTTAAATTCAAGCAGTAAACATTAGGTTACAGATAGTGGAAGAGGACTTTAATTGAAAACCCAAGAGATTAGTTCATAACAAGTAACGTAGGTTTCATATTGATATGAATTACATAAGCACAACGTACAGGTACTGATATGGATTACATACTGTGAAATTCAAGCTGTAAACATTAGGTTACAGATATGGATTACATAACCACAATGCACAGGTATTGCAACTTCAAAATTAAATGACGATGCCAAATTTAGGGCCCCTTTGGTTCATAGGATTTCCAAAAAAATAGAGGAATCAGTAATCCTATGAAATCAGCACCGCAAAGGCCTTGGGTTCACAGGAAGAAATGAGGGAAGGAAAACCATAGGAAAGTTTCCTATCCTTCAACTTTTATAGGAAAAACAAAGGAAAAACATTCAGGAAACCTCATTGTATTGGTTTCCTATGTTTTTCATGTACAAAACCAAACACCACTTCTAACAAAATTCCTCTATTTTTCATTCCTCTATTTTTCACATGCATTCCAATCATATTCCTGTATTTTCCTATTCCTATGTTTTTTCGGTCCTACATTCCAAGGGGGGCCTTAGGCTTCTACCACTATTGCTTCTATTTACAATGCACATGAGTTTCTATTTATACAAAGGCTAGAGTAACAATAAAACACAACCATCACTTACAAATGATTGTAGCTGTACAACATAGGAGCGAGATCCTATAGCCTGGTGGTACTTCACTTTTGCAAGCTTTTGCTTGTTCTTCTCAGATCCATTAGTCAACTCTCTAGGTCATGTTGACTTCACTCTCTTGGACTGCCTTCCTCTATGACTAATATTAGCGTAGCCTTTTGTCCTGCTAGCAGAGCCTCCTCTGTGGCATCTTCGAACTAAATGCTAAAATTGGAGAAACAAATTTAAGTAGGAAGCATGTACAAAATGCATTGCTATCCTAACAGCAAAGCATTGCATTGCTATCTGCACCCCCCGAGGCCCTCCCACCCAAACTCAATACATGGTAGAACAAGCACCTTAACTGTAAGGGCCACTGGCTTATCTTATAAATCTGAATATGTTTCATTTGTATCACCAAATCCCTCAACAACCACCTCTGGTTCTTCCATCTTCCAATGATTCTTTGTGACTTGTGCCTCCCGCTCTCTTTCAAAAGCATTTAGTGGCGGTTCATCTAGATTACAAAGGTATTTATTAACTAAAGCTTCTAGCGAATGTCAACATAATAGAGAGCGAGAGTATGCAAATAAGTGTCTAACTAGTAACTACAACTTATACGGAAGTCATTAATCCAATAAAGCACATGTCAGCTACACTCAACTATAGGAAATATGCGACCCCATCGCTATCTACATATCCTAGGTTGAACCACTACAATACAACACACATCATAAAAGGAATTTGGGTACCTCTTCCTCCGTGTACCCTGGCTATGCTTTATCATCGGCACAACCATCTTTCCATAGTGGTCACAGAACTAGTGCGGTCGTCGTTGATGAAGGGGTACCAAATCTAGCTCCGACTAGGGTTTAGATCTGGTTTGTCGTGATAGGTGCCAAAGTAGGGGATCCGGATCTAGCCTATACCATCGTCGAGGCGGTCCTTCCACCGTCAGCTGACCTACTATTGACGAATCGAAGGGGATCTTGCTCCGGCTTGGGTTTGGAAAACTATGATAGAGGGTGCGGCTGGGGAGTGCAGATTGATGAGTCGAGCTGTTGTGCTGATGGTGCCTAGGGTCTGGAGAGGGGTGGTAGAGGTGGCGGCTAGAGAGTGGAGAGGAAGGCCACGAGGCTAGGATTTGGAGTGGGAGGAGAGACAGTGGCGGCTGGAAGATGGAATGGAGGTGGAGGCGGAGATGGTGACTCCTTGCACATTTAAGTGGCCATGACAGTACCACAAATGCTCTTATCTGAAATTGATGGCATGGTAAACCTAATTTCCGCATGGAGGACAAAAGAGACCTATAATTTTCAGTGCATGTTGATAGCGCTGCTCGGCGTGGTGCGAAATTTTCGTCAAAAATCAAATTTTCACGCGAACAGATCTTCTCGTCTATTTGGGACCCACCAACACTGCAAAATGGAATCCTTAGAAATAGACAACAGAAACTAAAAAACTTATGGATCCTTTGGAATAGAGGAGAAACAGAAATTTTGAAGGATCCAAATCCTATAGGAAAAAATTCTATGAAGCCCTTTGGACCGGTAGCTCCGGCAGGAACACCGGCTCCACCACACGTAAGTCCATGTCTAAGTGGAGGTGGGCAACGGCTAGGACTGACACATCCCCATGGCGAAGGCCATGTGTCACTACCTCCTAGATCCACGCCAATAGAGCATGGATGCGCTCAAGTAAGTTTGGCCCTGCCGTCAGCAAGGACGCGACGTTTAGCTGCTCCATGATGGCCAAAAGAGCAAGAACGAGAAAACCGTACCAATTAATTTGGTGTGGTGCCATAAAAAACAAGAAGATATGGTAATGATAATGCCTTACCAGCGAGCTATGCCTATGCTTAACATGCTGCAGCTTCAGCCGTGGTCATCTCCCTATTGGCTACGGCGAGTGCTTTCTCCACAGCGGAGAAGCACGATTGCAGCCGCTATGCCTGCTGATACTCCGTGCTGAGAGCCTTTCTAGTCACGTCTAGGTCCTACACCATCGTCACCTTCCTTGGATGCTTCTTCGATGCCATGGTTCAAGCTTGACAAACGAGGTGCTAGGGAGGAGGCGGTGAGTAGGAAAGGTGAGTTCGCAAGGTTACAAGTCAACTGTACTGACTCCCTTGTTTTTCCTTTGTTTTTATAGCAGGGGATGCGCACGGCCAATGGACCTGAATTCCAGCAGATGTCGGGTGATAGTGGGAGGTAAGGCGAGGCCGCATCTCCACGATCTCTAAGGAGCACACCTTCCAAGAAATATGCGTCAAGAAATGAGCCGCCAAAAAGGAGCAGCCAGATAGTTTTTCATATTTTAATGCACTTGAAAGATAGTATTGAATGCGACACATTTCATCTTGTTGGACACTATACAGTACAAAGCTGTGAGTAAAACTATTGCCTATGGAGTGTACTCGGTCACAACATTTGTCTCAGTAGTAGTAGTCATTAGTGGCTTTGATCTATGTTTCAGCCAACTCGTCTTATTTTTGTGTATTTGATAAGATTTGTTGAATTTACAAAAACCATGCATCAAAGATAATTTTAATTAGAATTTGGATTTTATAATCTGATGTGTGCCTCTACAAACCAAGAAAAATTGAAGCAAGTCCTCAGTCTGTCCTTGGACTGTTGTGACTGCTTGGATTATACCGCACTGTCTACTTCATGGGATCACACAAGATCGGGCCGTCTAAAATCTTGACTACCCGAACGACGTACTCATGCATTCCCCTATAGGCGCACATGCGTGGGTGGTGTCAGCAGCCTGTTATAGCAGGGGACATCACCTCCTGGCCCATCGCATTGATGGGATGGGGCAAAGCCCCGTCGCCCACCCACACAAATGTCTTGGTCATGGGGTGGTCGATGGCCCCCAAACTATAGCAGCAGAGACAAAGGCACGAGAGGGAAGGTTATACCTACTGCCTTCTCTGTTTAGTGCTCCTAATTCCATCCCAAAGCTTTTGCCTTCCACCCTACTGCACTACCGATGCCTCCTGCTAGGACCATGGTGGAGTGGACGAGGTCGTCTGTCGACCGGGCTGAGTTTGATTAGTTGCGAGAGAGGGGGTGATCCTGGAGGCCACTGAGGAGCTCCGATGGAGAGTCCCGGTGAGAAGCGAAGTGGAGCCGAGGCCAAAGGAAAATGAGGTCGTCTCTTTTGTCCCTTTCCACCTTCTTGGGTTCGGGCCACCAGCGCACCCCTTATTGAGGTGGTTGCTCTACTACTATGGGCTCCGCCTCCACGACTTAACCCTAGAGGGGATCCTCCACCTCTTGGTCTTCATCATGCTGTGTGAGGGATTCTTGGGAATACCTGCCCATTATGATCTATGGCAGTTTCTTTTCTAGGTGGTTCCATCAGCATCCTCTTAGCACCGCCATTATCCGATTGGGGGTGCCTCGATTGAAGTTTGTCCTGGATTGGAGGGGTGCTACCAGAGCCTTGACCACAACTATGCCACAAACCTAGATTGGGAGCATAGGTGGCTCTTCGTCCCAATAATGAGCGACCACTACTGCTGACTTTTTCTCACGTCTGACACGACAGAATCGTGGTCGAGGCCGCCAACCCTTTCGGAACCGCAACATTTGCGATTATTGCTGGATGCGATCAAGGATCCGAAGGACCGAGGACTAACAGTGCCAAAGGTGATCCATACCTTCTTCAACCATTGGGTCCTCCCCTTGAAGATGAGGGGCCACTCCCAGTGGGTGTTCTTGGGTGCGACAGACCCTACAATCAAGTTGAGCATCCCCATCTGCTTGGAGGAGGTAGACGATCTGATGATGATAGCTATTGGAGTGTCCATGTAGGATCATGGTGATGGGGAGGCCCCAGATGCCTTCCATGCCGACAATCCTCCTCTGATAGATGTACCTCTCATTGGCGTTGTCTCTGGCCCACCACTAGTTCCCCCTTTGAAGGTGGATCATCACCGTACCGCTGTTAATGTTGTTTATCTTTATTTAACTAGAATATGCGAGCAATGCTCACACTAGCTAGTATGTGTTTGTGCTGTTTAATTGCGAGAAATGCTCACACTAGCTAGTATGTGTTTGTGCTGTTTAATTTAACTTGTATTTGGAATGTGCCTACTTTCTGAATAGGTGAACGTGGGCTTGACAACATCTCAAGCCTCATTGGCCTTGGAGCCTGGTTCTTCATCCGTGGTCATGCTCAGAAACTGCCCCCACGAGGCATCCACCGGTGGGGGCAACCACCTGTGATTCCGTGCCATGCTGCGCCAGTCAGTTTGGTATATGTCGTTTGCATTCTCAATCTAATCGCTCTCCCCCTTATCCTATATGGGCTTGAACTTGGCTTGTATTGTGCAGCGTTTTGTCCATGACGGTGCCATCCCTAGTAATGGGGCTTCCCCTCGGTGTTGCCGAAGAGTCATCCCATCACCGCTCGCCGCCACCGAGCCCGTGTGTCCCCATACAACCCTCTAGTTCTGAAGTGGGCGAATCATCAGAAGTGCACGAACACTCAAATGGCGCAGACTACCATCAATTATTGAAGGATTACTGTAAGGTCCAAGCATTGTTGTCATCGTCCAGGCTGAACACCGAGATGTTGTGCGGTGAGCTAGATGCCGCGCGCGACGCACTTCAAGTTTCCAGGAATGAGGCCTCCTAGGTGTGAGCCAACTGGGCAATGGTCAAGGAGCAGGCCCGTAACATGATGATCCTTCTTGTGGAACTGAGGATGTGGGTCCTGACCCTACATCTGTGCACGCAAGCTGCCTGTGATGTAGCCTTCCTCGTAGAAATAACAAACAATCTAGTTGTTGCAGAGGAGCACCTTCGAGCTCTGCCAGTCCACCTTCAAGCCATGGTGACCAAAGCCATTTGTCAGGAGGCTGCCATGGCACTGGCTGCTGCCTAGCTTTAGATTAGCGCAGCAGTGAAAATATGGGTGGCGAAGTAGGGTTTTTCGCTGTGATCGAAGGACAATGACATCATCGATCTGGTCGAGAGTTCGAGATGGCCACCAATGCCGTCTTAGCGAAGGTGGAAGTGGAGCTGATCCTGCATGCTAGCCTTGACCCTATCTATGTGACGTATCAGTAGTATTAGCAGCCATGAATAGGTTTGATCTATGGGACGCCCTCTCAAATATGTGAACTCTTATTTGGGTGTGGGTGTTAACTTTTGTTGAACTTTGTATTAGGTGGGTTAAACTCTGTTGAGCATGGTGTAGCTCAGGTCCTTTGGTTATTTTTTAGCTGGTTTGTAGCCTCTGTTGATTACTTTTTGCTATAGATTTCTTTCTAGTTGTCTTTGATCTGATCTATAATATACTAAACATTCATGAGTGTCTTTGATCTCTGTTGAGGCCAACTCTTGTCTTCGATAAAATTTGTTGACCTTGAAACAACCATGGAGCAAAGAATTCATTTGAATAAGTCTTGCCTTGATCTAATACAGAATGGAGGAAAAATAGCTATTGACTTTTACTGCGAACGTAAGAAAGTTCGCCCGCTGAGTATTTGATCTTATAGGACAGAATAAAGTGTCATACGGAGTAGCAATCAGTCTACCCCTCGACTGCTGTGACTGCTTGGATTGGAGTAAAATAAGTACAAAAAAGACCTATCACAACCACACCATGCATTTAAGTGTCAAGCGTGTCATGGTGGTCAAAAGTTCTTTCTCTCGATTCACTTGTGTCCAGCTTTCCTACCGCATTTGCTTCACTCTCGTCCCCTTCCCTCATTCGATGGCATTGCATCAATCTCCTACCTTCTAGCTCCCCCTTTTGAAATGATCCTGATTTCCATGAAGGAAAATCCACAGATTTGAACCATAACATGATAGTCCCAGATGATTATTCCATCACATTATCGAATAACAGTTGATATCACAAGTCATACATCGAATACCTATCTTACAAAGTACAAATAGCAAGGTTTACTCATTATTACATCGCCACTTGGCAAAATCACTCAAAGCACACAACATTTGGAACAGCATCAGGTAGAATGGCAGTGGGCGTAGACTTCATCTTCCAAAGCAAACTTGAGCGAAGGATAAGACCTCTAATCCTCCCAACCAACTCCCTGGTAGTCATACACTCAGGACCTGCCAGACAATTATCAATATGATTTGTACTGGCCACTAGCTCCCACCCTATGCTTTGCGTTTGCTTTGTGGTAACTTGAATGCAAGGGTAGAGCAAAAGACCTAATTATGGCTATGGTTTCCTATGTGAATATAATCAAAGTTTTATAATAATTCATCAAGTTTTAACCCATCACATCCACACATTCACCCATCCCATCACACACATCTTTCCACACTCTCACTCTCTAGGCAGCAAGGATGATTCCCTCTCGTACCTTGCCTTATTGGCTAGCAACCGAAGTCCAACAAACCTAGGGGAACAAGAAGAAAGGACTCATCTCTCTAGTCAAGTGAAGCAGTAACATAGGAAAGGTCCATAGCCGAAAAGACAGCATATGTATCGATCGATCAATAATACACTCTGTAGAGGTTTACACTACCCACAAGATACACCATCATCGACGATGATCATCGTCTATGCTAATTCTAGGCTGCTTTCTAGCTTAGAACGATACCACCCAACCACTCAGCCCTGAGGCACCTCGGATCAACTCCGACACGCTGAGAGTGTGAAATGTAAATACTGAGCCAATGGCAATACGCACGTAGAAAGGATCGGGTTCCAACATCCTCACCTCCCACACTATCAACTACAACCTAGTAGTAGTGGCATCGTCCAATCTAGTCCACATTCATCTCCCTCCCATTGAGAGCGAGTGGGGTGCAAGGATTCCTATGAACCGGTTCCTAGAATATATAAGTCATTAGGGTGACTGAACAAGACATCCTCACAAAGGGGGGTTTTGACACCCCATGCTTCAACAGCACCTCTACTCTAGGGATTCATCCCATGAAGAACACTCCTCGAAATCTATACCTCAAACCAGTACCCGCTAGAGGTACAACTCTCAAGGAGCGCTCAGGTCACACTCTGGCAAGACTTGCTCAACAGCTCATCGTAGATCCTGCTCGGTTGACTCAACCTTCACCACACACCCAAGACGCACGCTAAGATCTCCCCAAGTTGTTATCATGTTATTTCCACATTATCGGCACCAAGTGCCTTAGCCATTCCCAAACAATCCTCCACCAATCATCACATCACCGATATAATGCATAGTAGAAGCAAGTAGTAAGTAGTAAGTGAGCGTCTAGCCTAACAGCGGGTGTGCAAGGGTAAGTGTTGCATCAAGGTAAAGGCTTCAATCAATTCTACCATGCAACCTATCATAGATCATTTGCATAAAAGTAAAGCACTAGCAGCTACATTATAGCATGTCCAATAGGATTCTATGAGGTTGAGTGGGACGTGGCACCTGGTAGGTCATCTCCAAGCTCCTCTATGTAGTCGGGGTCATGCTCCTAAGTCTACGGCTCCTCTGAGTCTGTCAAACAAGACATATAGCCATGATAAGCGACTCCTATAGATGATCACAAAGAAGCAATAGAAATCTGAAAGATCCAAATGCACTCAAACATAAGCCAATGACATAGAGCTTATTTTTAGAAAAATTTGGACTCTAGTTTCATATTTTTCTGAAATCATATGAATTTTCTATGTTTAAATCACATTTTGAAAAAAGAAAAAGAATAGGAAAAACCAGGGGCTGCCACGCGGCGCATCTTGATTGGACGAGGTGGCTGTCGTCTTTGATAGGTGGGACTAGGTCCACGGTCAGCGTTGATCGATCAACGGTCAATGGTGACTGGGTCTTGACTAGGCCTAGTGGGCCGGGTACTAGGCCGAGATGGGTCGGGTTGGGCCTAACCCCGCTCAAACACGTGATGATAAGCTAGGCCAGCCATGTGGTGCTGACGGTCTATTACTAGGCTCGCGTCTACGGGCATGGCTCATGGTGCACTACATGGCATGGGTCCATGGTCCATAGGGGGTTCCATGGTGGACCACGTCCACCTCTCCTTCTCCTCTCTCTGGCTCACGATGCACCGGGTGTATGGGGCGGCAGCGGTGCAACAACTCCCTTCCTTCTCCTCTCCCACGTTGGCGCTCTCGCCGGGGGTGAGCTCGCTAGTTTGCGCACTATGGTGGCTCGGTGGGACTGCTAGGGGGCTCTATGGCTTCGTGGGCTCATGGTGAGTACGACGAGAGGCTAAAGGCAGTGGCTTAGAGCTCTAGGCAGCCGGTGTAGGCAGCGTGGCGGTTCATGGCAGCGTGGGGTCAGCGGCAAAGGCTCCTGGGGATTTGGCGAGGCCATAGCGGCGGTCCTTCTGCTTCCTGGTGCTCCAGTGAGCATGACTAGGGTACTTGGCAAAGCTCTAAGGGCTCCGGTGGGGCTAGCCATGGCGATAGCGGCTCAACGGCAGTGGTGGGCTATGGTGAGGTGGCCATGGCCTCAATTGGAGCCAAAGGTGGCTTCTTTCCTTCAATCGGGGCGATGGGCGAGCCAATCGGCTCGACGACGGTGACCAAAAAGCATGGCGGAGTCTGCACTGCGACAAGGCACATGGAGGAGATCTAGCGAACACATGGCTATACCGAACTAGGGCAAAGTGAGGTCTTCGCATTCAACCATCTAGTCGGTGAGGTGCGTCGGCTCAAGGCGAAGCTCGATAGTCGGATCTAGTCACACGAGGTGGCTGGAGTCAGGCAAGATGGCCATGGCATGGTGACAGCATGAGAGCATGATGGTCTAGCAAGGCGGACATGACCAACGGCTCCCATGGTTCCTCTTCCTCTCCCATCTAGCGCGTGACACATCCCTCAGTGAGCCAAAGCTTGCTGAGGTGCTTGTTCTACCTCTACTGGCCTAAGGTGGCTAGAACAGAGCTACGCCATGGTAGGGTCTAGCCATGGCAAGCACAGCGAGCGTGTCATGCTGGCGCCAGTGTTCCTGTCCCCCTATGGCTCTACAAGGCTGAGCCTTGGCTCATGTGCGTGTGTGCGTGTGTGTAGCATGGCAGAACAGTGAAAAGGCCTGGCCTTTGGCCCCCCAACGAGGAGAACACAATAGCGCTGCTGTGGTGTGCCCATGATGGTGAACTAGGGTCTAGGGAGGTCTAGACGGTCAACCAACTAGGTGGCTAGGCGTGCGGTGACATGGCGAACATCATCGGCTCATCCCCATGCTTCAAGGCGGCCGACATCCACGAGATCGCCCCCAACAGGATGGTGGCTAGGGAACACGGTGGCTCCAGCATGGCAGCATGGCCAACGGTTCCTAGGGCTCTTCTCCGACAACCAGCTAGTGCGAGGTGGCTTTCCTACCTCTACCATCCAAGTGCGGGTGGAATGGCTCCGCCTTGGTCATGCTCTGGCTATGGCAAGCACGCTTGGTGCACGTGTGGGATGCCGATGTTCCCGAGCATCCAAGGCTTGAGATGTCCACATGAGTGCTCGTGAAGGTGTGCGTGGGTGTGTCGTGCTCCATGGTGGCCAAAGGCGTGGCCTTTGGGCCACCCAAGTGGGGAGGCCACGTCGGCGAACATGGCGACGATGAGGAACGGCGAGAAGAGGAACCAATGGGGCTCACCGTGGGTCTCAGGGTGGTAGGCTGGTGCTGTAGAGACAAGTTGTAGCCATGGCAAGTCGATGTAGTCAAGGCAAAACTACAACAACGACGAAGACGTGCGAGCGTCGTCCTCAACTTCGGTGGCCACAAGCAGAACTCCAGCGGCTTCTGCTCCTCTCCTTCCTCCTTCTCCTCCCCTCTCCTTTTGTTCTCTGGCTTGGTGTCAGGTGGTCAAGAGGGCTAGGGAACTAGGTCTCAGCTTATATAGTCATGCTCGGCTATGGCGAGCATGGAAGACTACAGATGAAAGTGGAGGGGCACGTGTAGGGTGATCGAGCACCCTGGGCTAGGATTTTGTGCTCGGTGCGGGATCGCGAGTGGTTGAGCGCTCCCAATTTCAAGCGCACCGACGGTCAAGGGAAGGATGAGTAGTGTCAGGGGCGCAGGGCTATGCACGACATCATGTGCGTCATGACGTCGGCTGAAGGAGGCGGGGCACGTTGGGCCGCGGAATGGCCAGGGCACAGATGGCTGGACGTACGGGAGACCATGAGATTCTCTCAGTCGCTGGTGGTTTGGTTTTGGAAAAGCAGAGGAAGGGTGGGGGTTGGGGATGAGAAGTTGGCCCCACCCGTCAATGGCCATGGGGGAAACGATGATGGCGGTGTCATGACACGAGGTGCGATCGTGGGCCACATCATGTTAGTGGGCCACTGCGGTCACGTGGGGGTGCGGTGCGGTGCGGCTAGGCGGTGGCACTGAGCCGGCTATGGCAGGGCACGCACGGGGCTGAGGCTGGGCCACTGGGCCGGCTGGTGGCGCTGGGCCAGTTTGGCCCTTTCTATTTCCTTTCCTTTTCAAAATCCTTTTCCATTTCTGTTAAACACCTTGGGCTTCTATGCATGTATACATGTGTTGCCAAGCTTGTACATATCCTTATGGGGTCCACTAGGGTCAACTAGGGTAATAGGGTCAATGCCAAGGGTTGGCAATACACACAATAAGTTTATTATAAAGTTTAATTGATTTTATTGCATCACATAATACCAAGAAAAAGCAACTTACAAGTTGATTGACTGCAAATGCTCAAACATGCTAAATGGGGATCTACTTGTGCAACTACAAGGGTGGTTTCCTAGTATGCACACTCACCATGCATGGGTTTAGTTAGAAAAATTTTTAAGTTCAGATTTTTGGTTATTGGAAAGACCTAGGTCGTTACACCTTCCCTCACCCGTTTGCATTTTCTTAGCCTTCTCGCTCACAACTTTTTCCCTGACCACGTCCCTCTATGATATTAGACAAAATGACGTTTACCTATTCCTTGTAAATCGTATATTCGGCGGATAGTCCGAGCAGACAATCAGAACCTATGAAACCATGTAGCCATCTCTAGCTAGCTACTTCCCCTCAGCTGCCGCGAGCCTATGACTGCTTGGAATGGACTGCACTGTATACTTCACCGGATGATAGAAGGTCCGACCATCTAAAATATTCACTACTTGGATAGTACTAGTAATGATGAACGTCATGCGGTCATGTCAGAAGCTTGTTCCAGCCCTGGCGTCCCTGTGTGTACACAGCCTGGCCTCACTCCCCCCTTGCATTGCGCAAAAGCCCTGCCTCGCACTACCTCACAAAGTCCCCACCTCTGCCTCTCCATCGGTTCCCATGAAGGCCGTCCCCATGAAGCGCTCCAGGTCCTCCTTGAGGAACCGTGGCCGGGCTCCGGTCCACGCTTCCTCCAACGCACTAGCACACCCCGCTTTGATGCCTGTTCATAACCTTCTTGACTGCTGGTACCCGTCGCACTCTGGCACGCCATCTCCTAGGCTGCCATTTGTCTCCTAATCGCCCATGACGACGATGCTGACACCATCGGCACCGGTGGTTCGCTCGCCACCGCCTCTCCCGGTGCGGTCCACCTCGCCATCGTCGTAGGCACTGTTGTGGTCCCGCACATCATCCCCTAGGTTGGCATTGGTCTCCCCGTTGCCCACAACGATGATGTTGACGCCACAGACACTGGTGGTTTGCTCACCACCACTGCTCCTGGTGCGGTCCACCTCGCCGTCGCCGGATCCACTCCCGGTGCCCCACGGCGGGAGCGGGTCTCCTGCAACGTCGTGGTCCCGCTCACCGTCCACCAAGGACATGTCCGAGGGCTCTATAGAGGTAGCCCCATCGTGGTCCAGCTCACCTTCGCCGGAAGGGCTCCATGTGCCCCATGGTAGGAGCGGGTGAAGTGATCCTCCGATTAGGCGTAGCGGAGAGGTTTGCTAGTTTCAACCTAGGCAGGTTTACCTTGCAGGCATTGGATTTTGATCATACCTATTGGTACCCTTGTTGCATGACTTGCTTAGAGCTGTAGGATGGCACCGCTCATTGAATTAATTAGTAGTATCAAGTCATGTAAACATTTATAGTTAGGACAAGTATGCTGCCTGGTGCTCATTACTACTATGAAGTCATGTTAATCATCTATAGTTAGAACTAGTATGTTTATGTAGTAGTTGTATGATTTTGAGTAGTGTGACGTTTCTCCTCTTATTATGGTCAATGAAGGCATGGTTGTGTAGTTTGAACTCGTATCATTGTTGTACTCCACATATATATATAAAGTCTGGTTTGATGTTATGTTATCTTTCTAGTAGCACTGCTCTCCTCTTATTATGCATGTACCATGCCTAGCTCTGTAAAACCAACTAAGACTCAGGAATAGGTGCCTAATCTTTTATGCCACCAAAGGACAGTCCGACCATGTTGTATTAGATGAGGCCAGATGATACATTAGGTGTCCGACCAACTCTTTTATCTTTGACAAGCAAAATTAACAACCAAAGGACAGTCCGCCCCTCTCATTTTGCCATAGGCCAGACATGCAAAAAATGGTGCAGAAGTAGAAGGGCAACAAGATGAGTGAGGCCATAGTTTGAACTTAGTTAATTGTGGTATGTATCTGGATGTCAATAATGCTGATGTATCTCAATCCATAATTAGCAGTGTGCTTGTTTATTCAATGTTTGTTCAGTGTTTATATCAGTTTGTTCATTTCATCGCAATGCTGTTCACTGTTCAAAGAAAGCCATTGCCTATGTGTGGGGGTATAACCCCAGGTACCTATGGCAAGGGACATGGGCTGCACCATCAGGGGAGGTCTAGCCCACAATATTCAAGACTTGCGATCTACAGCACTAGTCGACATGCACCATAAGGCTTCCAGAGATATCTTAAAGATAGAGACAGATCCGATTAGATATTGTAATCCAAATAGAATACTTATCATGCAACCGACTAGGATAATTTCATTGTAACCCTACCCCTACAGAGTATATAAGGAGGGGCAGGGGTCCCCTAGTCGGCATAGGATCCCACATCTCATATCGTATTCCAGCAATACAAACAACAGAGCATAGGACATAGGATTTTACGTCACATTGACGGCATGAACCTATATAAATTTTGTCTTGTGTCTCTATTACCATCACTACTAGAAAATAGACCTTTCATCCCGCCTCTATTTTTGCCTTTAGTCCTGGTATTTTTGTGTTCGGGACTAAAGGGACTATTAGTCCTGGTTGTATCCTCAAACAAGGATACAAAGTTCCTGCCCCAAGTGTGTGGCGACGGCAGGCAACAATTAGTCCTGGTTATAGCCCAGAGCCGGGACTAAAGGTTATCCTTTAGTCCCGACTGGACCCTCCAACCGGGAATAACTAAAGGATGACCTTTAGTCCCGGCTCTGGGCTATAACCGGGATAAACTCTTTCTTCATAAAATAATATAGTCGCGCTAGACAAAAAAATGGGGCAGCCAGGCATTGAACCCATGACCTCATAGCCAAGGTCCAAACCACAGCACACTAGCTAGCCATCTGAACTAAGTCACTTTCTCGACAAGAAAGCACCCAAACATTTATTTAATAAGAGAAAAGACCCTTTAATGATTATATTCTTTTGTTAACTATACTTTGAATTTTCTGGTCCATGTGCTTTCTAGTGTCTGATTGATCTCATAATTTTTATCAGGGTTTCAAATGCCTAGTGTGAAGCCACCACCAAGTTCGAAATTTTTCTGAATTGGTTTGGTAATTTTTTCACTTTAATTGAATTTCCACGCGACTTCACCGATTAATTATACGTTGAACTGAGTCCACCCCCGAAAAGATCCGGAATGGTGCCAAACTTTGCCAAATGGTCTCTTGTGCCCTAGGAGACAAATATTTGTGGAGGTTGATGCAAAATTATATTGTTTTGAATATGTAATTTGCCGTATTTCATCTCACGCGGCACAAAGAAAAATGTAATAATAAAAATAATTATCAGAAAAACCTAAGATCTTGTGTGGGGCCATATTTTGGGTGTAAATGGCTGCCAAACAATTTTTAAGCTATTTCGACATAGGCAGAGTCAACGTGCTTCACAGAGATATATAGAACCTTTCGTCGAACCCTATCTATACACCTAGGTTCTCTAGGAGGTCCATGTGCTTTCTAGTGCCGGATTGGGCTAAAACTTTTTCTCAAGACTTCAAATGCCTTATGTGTAGCCACCACCAAGTTTGAGATTTTTTCTGAGGTGGTTTGGTACTTTTTTTCACTTTAATTGAATTTTCGCGCAAATTCACCGATTAATTATACATTGAACTGGGTCCACCCCCTAAATGATCGGGAATGGTGCCAAACTTTGCCAAATGGTCTATTGTGTCCTAGGAGACAAATATTTGTGGAGGTTGATGCAAAATTATATTGTTTTCAATATGTAATTCACCGTATTTCGTCTCACGCGGCACAAAGAAAAATGTAATAATAAAAATAATTATTAGAAAAACCTAAGATCTTGTGTGGGGCCATATTTTGGGTGTAAATGACTACAAAAAAAATTTCAAGCCATTTCGACATAGGCAGAGTCGACGTGCTTTACAGAGGTATATAGAACCTTTCGTCGAACCCTATCTATACACCTAAGTTCTCTGGGATTCTAAGGTCCATGTGCTTTCTAGTGCCGGATTGCGCTAAAACTTTTTCTCAAGACTACAAATGCCCTGTGTGTAGCCACCACCAAGTTTGAGATTTTTCTGAGGTGGTTTCGTACTTTTTTAATTTAATTGAATTTTCACGCGAATTCACCGATTAATTATACATTGAACTGGGTCCACCCCCTAAATGATCCGGAATGGTGCCAAACTTTGCCAAATGGTCTATTGTGCCCTAGGAGACAAATATTTGTGGAGGTTGATGCAAAATTATATTGTTTTCAATATGTAATTCACCATATTTTGTCTCACGCGGCACAAAGAAAAATGTAATAATAAAAATAATTATCAAAAAAATCTAAGATCTTGTGTGGGGCCATATTTTGGGTGTAAATGACTGCCAAAAAAATTTCAAGCCATTTCGACATAGGCAGAGTCGACGTGCTTCACAGAGCTATATAGAACCTTTCGTCGAACCCTATCTATACACCTAGGTTCTCTGGGACTCTGAAGTCCATTTGCTTTCTAGTGCCAGATTGGTCTCAAACTTTTTCTCAAGACTACAAATGCCCTGTGTGTAGCCACCACCAAGTTTGAGATTTTTCTGAGGTGGTTTGGTACTTTTTTAACTTTAATTGAATTTCCGCCCGAACTCACCGATTAATTATACAATGATTATTGAAGAACCTAAAGATTTACGTTACAATTACATGAAAACTAATTTCCTGTTGAAAACCAATAAATTTAATAATTTCAATTAAAGTCTACATTTTTGCATTAACGAAAATAGTGAGTATTAGTTGCATTATGTTCAACATTTATAATAAAAAACACAATAGTTTAGGTCACATATTTTTTTTGTGCAGTAAATGAAAATAAAGTTTATTACTTTTTCTAAAAAAATTTATGCCTAGTATTGAATTTACTGCTTAAATAATAAGACTTAAACATTTAAATACAAAACATATATAAAATAAATTGATCTGCTTAAAAGTTGGCGGGAAATGAAAATGTAGCCCACCTTTAGTCCCGGCTCCTGCCACCAGCTAGGACTAAAGGTGGGCTGCATTTGGTGGCCCGCCAAAAAATCCTTTAGTCCCGGCTCCTTCCAACAGCCGGGACTAAAGGCCCCCCTTTAGTCCCGGCTGGTGGAAGGAGCCGGGACTAAAGGTGCTTTAGTCCCGGGCGGTGGATGGAGCCGGGACTAAAGGTCCCTCTCCTATATACCACCGCCTCCCTTCTCTCTTCCTCCTCATAGATCATCTTTGTCTTCAGCGCGTCCCCAGAGCTCCGCCGCCGTCGATTCGCCTCCCCGGCCACCCCCGACGCCGCCTTCCTCACCGGAGGGCACCCCGAGGCTCGCCCACCTCGCCAGAGTAGCCCCGACGCCGCGCCCCTCACCGAAGAGGCCCCCCAGCCGCCCTCGACGCCACGCGCGCCACGCCGCCACCGATTTCGCCTTCCCGGCCACCCCTAACGCCGCCTTCCTCACAAGAGGGCACCCCGACGCCCGCCCACCTCGCCGGAGTAGCCCCGATGCCACGCCCCTCAAGGAGGAGCCCCTGGCTGCCCCCGACGCCACGCGCGTGCCACGCCACCGCTGATTTCGCTTTCCCTGGCCACCCCGGCCCGACACCGTGCCTTCTTGCTCACCGGAGGGCATCCCGACGCCCACCCACACCTCGCTGAAGTAGCCCCGACGACACCGTGCCCGGCCAGGAGCCCCCGTGCCTCGATTCCAGCGCCGCTGTCCACCACCGCCCGTCGCCAACACTCCATTAATTCTAAACCGCCGGTATATATATATATTATATTTATTATATTTATTATATTTATGAATTATATTGACGAAATGTGTATTAATGTATATATGTATGAAATTATATATGTATGAAATGTGTGTATATATATCAATTAATGTATATATGTATGAAATGTGTGTATATATATCAATTAATGTATATATGTATGAAATTAATGTGTGTATATATATATATATCAATTAATGTATACATGTATAATTCTTCCTTAGGAAAAAAAATCAATTGTGTTATATTCTGATACCATGTGGCCTATACCCTAAACCCTAAACCACCCTAAACCCTAAACCACCCTAAACCCTCCCTAGCCACCGACGCTGGCCGGCCGCCCCACGCAGGCACCACCGCCTCGAAATGTGTATGAAATGTCTATGAAACCCTAATTGCATAATTATTGTTTTATAATTGTTTAGGCTCTCTATGGCCGACCCGAGAGACGATGACCTAGAGGCGAAAATGATGGATATTATCAACGCCGGCACTGAACATTGTGCCGATGTTGATAATGACCAGCAGGAAGACGACGGGAGTCAATACTTGAATCACGATCATATTGTTGAGGAAGTTGTTCATGAAGATAATTCCAGCGAGGTATATATTTCTCAATATCTAGCTCTCATTTATTTATTATGCATACATGTAGCCCACTGGATTGACCTTCGTTTTATAATACTTTTTGTGTTTCTATGCGTACATAGCCGTCTGGATCGACGACGACGATGGGGAACACAAAGAATATTCGAGGGGCCAAAAAGCCGTTGGAAGGCCGCTACATCATCTCAGAATTCAACGTGGCTACAGGCGAACCACTAGGACAATATGCACAGAAATTCGTGTACCACTGTGGGTACCTTGTAAGGGACAAGCTCCCGATCAATGCCCATGAATGGAAAAAAAATAACAATGCTCCTCATATTAGTTATGTCTCTAATAAGGACAAGGAGCTGATTTGGCAAGATGTTCTTGCACATTTCACGCTCCAAACAGATGATTATCATGAAGACATCACCCACGAAAGGTTGACGGAGCGAGTTAGGCACTGGACAATGAAGAAGATGGCCACCCAATTCCAATCTTGGAAGAAGCAGCTCTACAAATCATACGTCAAGAAGAACAAGACTCCAAATTGGAACGATAAGGGCCCAATCGCGAAGGCAAGGCCCTACTGGGAGGAATTTGTACAGTACAAGACATCAGAAGAGGGTGCGGAACGGGCGAGAAGGAACCAAGAGAATTCTAGACAAAAGCAATACCACCATAACATGGGATCAGGTGGCTACGCGACTTCCGTTCCCAAGTGGCAAAAAATGGAAGCAGACCTTATTGCCAAGGGGTCGTACCTGAATCAGCACCGTGGCCTGAATGCACAAAGCGTTGGTTTTTAGGTCATGGGGGAGGATTGGACCCAGTCACCGGGAAGCTCGTCCGTGGCACAAAACTTGAAAGAACAACAGAAAGGTTGATTCAAATTCTAAAAGCTAGAGATAGTGGACTATTCCGGCCCAACAGAGAGAAAGATGAACTGACATATTCCATCGGGACTGCTGAGCATTGTGGACGAACTAGAGACAAAGGGGTCGTTCCGTGGGTGCAAGGTTTCCCTAAATGGATCAATTCGTACAGAAGCCGCCAGAGATGAAAGGATGAGGAGGCAGAGAGGATCCGCATCTTGCAGCAATATGTTATTGAGTCATGGGAAGCGGTGCTTGAATCACAAAGGCAAGAAAAAGAAATGCAAGCGAAAATGCAAGGGGAAGTCGCAAGGCAAGTGCAAATACAATTGAGTGCCCACGGGATTACAACAGCTCCGGGAATCAACATTAGCCCCCCTGATCAGTTGAGAAGCAGTTGTGCTTCTACAGAGCAGTTGAGAAGAGTTCTATATTTCTGTCAGAATCAAAGACGACCATTGGTTTCGTGGCGATGACGTTATGTACATTGAGTTTGCTGAATTACACCAACTAGTCCACCGGAACTCTCTCGACAAGACTCTCATCAGCTGCTATTGTCTGCAAGTGATTCTTTCTACTAATTAATAATAAGTCGCTACGTACATACATGTCTATGTTTATTATCCTCACTCTATATATATGATGCAGGTTTGAGATGGGAGAGTGCAAAAAGAGAGGGCGTACTGATATTGGTTTCATTGATCCATATATCGTATTAAAAAACCCTAAACCCCAACCAACATGGAAAGCAGAAACGGAGGCCAATATCAAGATGTTCTTAGAGAAGCAACGTGACAAGAAATGTATACTCTTCCCCTACAACTTCAGGTAAATGTTCATAATGTCGACGATCGTGTATCCATATATATATGTTCACTGTACCTATTAGCTAATTAATGAGTGTTAATGGACATGGCAGTGAACACTGGATATTGAAGGAACTCGATATGGAGAAAGGTCTTCTAGGCATCTGGGACTCGATGAGAAAAGAGTAAAAAGAGTTCCAAGAGATGATAGATATTATTCAGAGGTAATTGCAGTCTCACTAGCAAAACTATTCCAGTCTCTCTGCATGCAAATTAATGGTCCAAATATTTTTTATGTTATTTAGTAGTTGTTGGGAAAAGGTCTGTCAGGAACACCATATGAAACGCAAAGTGCCACTGAAAGTAGTGCTATACAAAGTAAGTACTATATACCTACCTTAGTTCAATTTCCCTATGCTCGGATGATGACGAATCTTTTTCTCGTAAAGTGGGTTCTGCTGCAGCCCAAGGGACCAATCTCTATGGATACTATGTTTGCGAGTTCATGAGAGTGTGCTAAAAAAGAATTAGTCTAGAGCAAAAAAAGGTAAGTGTACATATATATATATTCTTCATACATACATATATATATATATATATATATATATATATATATATATATATATATATATATATATATATATATATATACTAATATACTTTTTCTTTATCTCATATCTCAAATTGAAGACTCGTTGGTTGAAGGAAAAAACCCTAGACACACACCATCTCAAAGCAATCCAAGAGACAATAGGTGGATTTCTGAATGATCAGGTCTTAACTCCCGGAGGCGAGTTTTACTATGACCCAAATATGTGATGATGAAAGCCAAATTTCATATCGATCCAAAGAACATGTGATGATGAAATATACAATTAATGCAAACTTTACATGTGACGATGAAATATAATATTATGTTTTAGTTTGCTTTTACTTGTGTTGCTTACGTGCATTGATCAAGCGAAAACTTTACAGTACACGCGCGTATACGTATATTACTTTGCGGCGAATAATGCGTATTCGAAAACCAAATTAAAACAAAAAAGAATCATCAATTGAAATAAGCATGAAAAGAAAAAAAAGACCCTTTAGTCCCGGTTGGTAATACCAACCGGGAATAAAGGGGCCAGCCCAGGCACTGGCGTGGCTACATTTTTAGTTCCGGTTGGTATCACCAACTGGGACTAAAGGTCCACTTCTATTCCTGGCTACTAACCCTTTATTCCCGAACTCCTATTCCCAGCTGCGTAACCGGGAATAAAGGGGGTTGGCAGCCAAGAATAGAAGCCCTTTTTTTACCAGTGCATCTAGTTCCTGATCACGCGCACCTCTACCAATCAATCTACCACCTTTGGTGAACTACCGAGCATCTTCTTTGGTCGATAGTTGGCGTGCCAGGTAGAAATATGCATGCTGATCCCATGACGAATCATATGGATCACAAGATCATGGCCATGTTCTCGGCGATGGCCTCGTGCATCCAACTGCTCGTACAGGCCGCCGTTGGGAAGGTGCTCCTACACACGCAGGCTCGTTGCGACGCTCGATCTTGAGCTGCTGCACGGGAACTGTTTCACTACGTTCACGTGACTGGATCGATCTCAGGGTGAGCCAAATCGGCCGAGGAAGCAGGGCTCCATTGGCAGCACGTGGTGTCGCTGTTTCCCTCGACTCGATCGCTTCATCTCCGGAGGCGGCATGACAAACCGATGGATCGGACTCGGGGGCAAAGCCGGTCCCGCCCTGTTTCGACTCCCTGACGTCTCGAGAGGCAGCTTCCCGAAGCGGCGTCTCCCGGTGTCGTGGGCGTAACGCGTACGTCATACAACCGCAATAGGACTCGAGGTCATGAGGTTAGCTCCCTCATACGAAGTCGAGCAGCAACCCCAACACCTCCGGTACAACTCTGTATCTCGCAGTGAGCTCCGGCTTGTTCGATCTTCATCGAACCTGCAGCTGCATGCAAACACGACACAGAGCGGCGGCACATATCATGTGACGACTTGCCACAACCGACGATCGTGAGGACAACGCAATTCAGATGCATGTCCGTGAACATGCTCAGGATGAATAATTCTCAACGCCATCCGATGACGCCATGCTTGTTTCGCTGAAAAAATAAACCGAAACACTGTTCCGGTTAATTTGTTATGAGAGAGAAACGTTGTTTCGACTGAAAAAATAAGCTAAAAAATACGGATTACAAGGAACAGAGGCTTCCACGGATCACCAGGCATGCAAGCTAATTAATGTATGGACCAAACTTGCATGTACGAAAGGAATACGTCACGTCCCTGCTGCTTGCGTAGATGGATGCATCCGTGACATACCTTGGACTACTCGGACTACTAGTTTGACTCCACGTCAGAAATCTACCAGTGGACTCCGTCAGGCTACATCACGACTCCGCACGTCCGTAGGCTCCGCCCTTAGCACGAGTAACGCAGTCCGACTACGTCTACAACACGCCGACTGCTCCACTCAACCGTCGACTAGATCGAACGCGGCTACGTCAACGATTTTCTCGAATCTGGTCTGCCTAAGGCCGACCAGCGACGCAAGGATAACGTCTCTCGGACTTCTCGCTCCGACCGCCTGCCACGTCGTAACGATGATCACTGCGAAGTATGACGCCATGACGACCGCGACTACCGCCATGACGACAGGTCGGAAAGCTCGAGGGCCAGACAATTTTGTCAACGCCGACCAGATAACGTCATCCGCCGCTGAACAGACATTTCAACTAAAGATAAGTACCCTTTCATATTTAATAAAGTTTTTGCCGTGTTTCTCTAATTATTTTGTCCGAATATTTTCTCCATATTTCTCCAATTTCGCCTTATTTTCTCCGATTACTATTTCTCCAATATTTCGCCACAATTAACGTCTCCATCGACTCTTCATTTATTCTCCATATGAAATATCTTAAACATATTCTCTACTCGACGCGCCGACCAGCCACGTTCTTACTTGCAGCATCCAGAAGCGGACCTGACCTCGACTTTGCTCCTACACATGTACAAGCCACGCTCTGCGTTATGGACAGTCAGCAGCAGCTCTTTGGCGACGCTCTCTCTTACGGGTACACGGATGCCAGCCACTCCGCGCTATAGAATTTGGGCTAGTCAGGGCTAGGGACGTGATATAGAACCAACTGGAAGGAAATTACTCATATTTAAAATATGACCAAGCTCCAATTAAACATAATGTTTATCTAGAACTGATTAGTGAGCTAATTTTCTCCAGTGTTAATGTATCTTAGTTTTACATCATGTACTACCCGTTCTACATATTTATATTGCAAGATCATCATCTGGGTGGCCGCACCACCTGGCATTCAGACTTCTTTGCCGATCAACTGGTCGAACCGCTAGGTTCATGAACTTTGTCGCCGACTAGTTGGTTGGACTGTTCAGGGCTCACTTCTACTCAGCGCTCACTTCGCCACTGACCAGTTAGTTAGGTTGCTCAGTGCTCGATTCTTCGTCGACCAGCTAGTCGGATTCTTCATCGCTTCATCGTCAGCTAAGCTGGGGACTCCTCGGTGTTTGGATTCTTCATGCAAGCATTGTCTGCTAAGCTGGGGACTCCTCAGTGTTTGGATTTTTCATGCAAGCATCGCCAGCTAAGCTGGGGACTCCTCGTCATTCGGATTCTTCATGTAAGCATCACTAGCCAAGCTGGGGACTCCCTTGATGGATAGATTTTACTATGTTTCGACGGCATTGCATGCCATGTGTGCTTTCAAGCTGCTCCATGCCATTCAGGTTATAGTGCTGATCTTCGGCGGCACGTCGGGGCCTTGGTAAATACATGGCAGATGATGCAGGCTATTTCACACATCAACACTGGAATATCAAGCTCCTGATTTATTTGACCCTGCTACAAGATTCATTCTTTATCTTCTAGCAGGCTCGGAGACTAAGTGTGCATACTTCACCTTACGATGAATGTACTACTATGCTTTCTCAGCTATGTTGGGGACTGCTTCTTTTTCTTCAAGACCCTGACACTAGGTGTACCCTACACCTAACCTCAGGCTCAGGGACTACAGTGTGTACACTGCACCTTGCGGTGTATGTACTGGTTCTTCTTCATGATGTTCTGACTACCTCAAATTTATCGCTTAATGGCTTTGTTCTGCTCTGATGATTACGTCGTCAGCGCCATTGCACTTGGCACTTAAGTGTGTACACATCTCCGACCAAGAATTTTCAAATTTTTATCTTGAGCTCCTTACATCCTAATGGTGAGCCTTACTTGGCTCAGTCCGAGGGCAGCTAGCCAGATAAACTTGTCGGCTCTAATTTTCACCGCCTAGGTCACTAGATAAACTGGGCGGCTCCAATTTTCATCGCCTAGGTGTCGCGGGGTCGAAACCACGGCAAGCATGTTGTTGGAGTCGGTGTCAGTGTATGGGGTCTCCGGTGGCTCGGGTGGACTCAGAAACACAAGAATCACGTAGAGAAGACGCAACGGTTTATCCTGGTTCAGGACAATTCAATTCCTATGTCCAACAGCTGATGTTCCTTATACTCAAGAACACCCAAAATCAGGGGGGTTATAACAGAGTGTAAAGGAAGATAAGTTTGGTAAGCGGTTCGCTCGATGCTAATCCTAAGGTTGCCTCGCCCCCGATGGAGTCCCCCCCTCGTTAGATAGGAAGGACACGATGGGATGCGATGGAGGAGAGGCTCTTGGCGCCCCTCTCTGGGATGCCCTGCTCTTGTGCAGAACAGAGGTAGATGGAATGGAATGGAGTGTCTAGTGATTGAACTCACCTTTTCTCCTCTCTAGGTCTAACCTTATCCTTTGTATAACAAGATAGGTCGGGTACAAGGCGGTTTGGGAGTTCTAGTCTATGGTCTACGTGCGTCGGAGTCTAGGAGGGGCTTGTAGTGGTGCGCCATGGACCGTCGAGGAGTCTTGGAGCCGAAGAAGCCTGCGTCGTCTGGCTGCTCTGTTCTGACACTCTACGTGTCAGGCGGTGTCGGCTTGGACCGGCCTCCCTAGGGTGAGACCTTTTGGAGTCTTCTTGGTGGCGAAGGAGGTTGGCTCTAGGGCCTGACATGGGGGCCTGGAAGCCCTAGAGCCCCTAGAGGCCGTGGGAAGCTTTGTCTTCTTATGTCATGCCACGAACGTGACCTAGTCAGAGGAGCAGTTGGAATGGGCACGCCTAGGGAACGACGCTAGGGAGCCCCAGGCATTAGTAACCTAGGGCCTTGTCTTCTTATGCCTGGGCCTTGGTTGGCATCATTAGCCAGGTAGGAACCAAGGACCGGGCTCGGTCGTGCTGTAGATCGGGAGCTCAGGGCTCGGGGAAGCCCCTGAGCTCCAGGCGGAGGCTGCGGTTGAGTTAGGCTTGGATGAGTCTATTTGCCAGAGGGCGCGCGTGAGCGTGCCCGATCGGCATAGCCCCCGAGCCCCTAGGTGATCCTGAAGGGGTTGGTCGGGGGGTCTTCTTCATTCGGGAACCATTGGACCCGAGGCTTAACATACCTGTATATTAGGATCTCATCAGGAACCCCGAGCCATTCATGGCCTCACCTGGCATGATGGTGACCAAGGGCTGAATTCGATCTTCTGGTGACCGATCTTGTGCTATGCCCTGCTTGGGGCCTTCTCCTTCAGTGTGATGGATGGTGCTCGACTGTCGAGGCTAAGCGAAGATGATGCTGATCCCTTCATGAGTCAATGTCGCATGGTTCTTTGACTTGAGCGAGAGCTCGGCGAACTCGTTTGTAAGTTGTCGACTACAGGCCCAAGGGAGCCCCGTGGGTCGGTTGATCAAGACTGCTAGGCTCTGGCTCACGGCCATCTGATCATCGAGAGCTCCATGCTCTTCTGAGGGCTGTGATAATAGGTCCAAATCCTCTCAAGCCGGTCTTCTAGGGCCGACCCTCTATAGCCATAGATTGAGGAAGTGGGAGCGCGCCGAGGCTCGGATGGAGTCCCTCGTTGGGCCCACTGCTCAGCGGCTCTCGGCCCAACTTCGGGGAGTTGGTTGGTTTTTTGGGGGATGCGCCACCCGAGGGCCCGTTGATCGGGGGGTCGGGATGCTCTGTATGGGGAGCCGGCAGAGCCCCAGAGGCCATTGTGTGGCCTCCTTGTCAGTGAAAGGGGCAACTTCTAGGCGCGCCCTTTCCACTGACGCCTTGCGTAGGTGGTTGATGGTGTCTGGGCCATCGTGCCTAGTGGAGGAGTTATGATGCACGCACGCCCCTGCGCTATCCCATCTCATCTAGGAGATGGGATGTTGGGGCCACGTGGAGCAGATCTGGTGGAGGAGGAGCCATGGCACTTGGTGCGCGTGGATCCGAGCCATTGATGATAGCCAATGGGCTCGAGGGCAGGTGGATCCCCCAAGTCCTACGAGGAGGCGTGCACGGAGTGGGTGGCACACGGGGGAAAGTGGAGCAGGGACATGACTCATTGCCAATGGTTCTTTGAATCTGCCTTTACTACATGGCCATCATCATGCAACCCCCTGAAGGCATGCTATGGGGATTGAAGGGACACCTAGCCGGTTCCCTAGGGTCCTTTGTAGTTGTTGATGGCTGATCAGAGGGCCCAGAGCCGCTGACAGTGCACCTCGTTTGGCTATAAAGGGAGACCCCTTGGGGACGCGGCTTCTCTAATCCCTTCCACTAGCCCCTTGTCTTCTTCCTCAGGTCCATCTTCTTCAGCGACAAATGGCTGATTTTGTCGCCGTATATTGTAATCGGGTTGTTCCCGGCCAATGAAATGAAATTATCTTCGTGTGTAATCCCATTTTGCTCTTGAGTCATGGTCAGACACTTGATCCCTCATTGGGTTGTACTATTACGATGATGGCCTCATTGGCCAAGATCGCCGCGCATGTGCTACTAGTGGGTAAGTCCATGAGAACCCCGAGTTTACGGTCGTTCCATGCCCTAGTCATGTCCCCTATGGGGAGATTCTCGGCTTCTTGACTAAGCCACTTGTATAGTTCCCAAGCATGTCTATTGGTGTTTGGGGCTCATAGCCTCCCTCGTTGGGTCACCACGAGTGGCTTGAGGTCAATACTTTGACATCACTCGTTCGACGGTCGAGATGCGTCTAAGCGTCCTGGCTATAGCTGCATGGGCTCATCTCCCGAGCGTCCCTCACACTTTTAGTTTCTTCGGGCGACCTTGAAGCCTAGTGGGCTGGCCTTGAACCCTCAGCGATGCCCCTTCTAGGGTGGCGCTAGACCAGCATGTAGTGGGGTGGAACGATCTAATGAAGGATCGGGAGATAGGCAGATAGCTGCAAAGAAAAATAGAATGGACACAAGAGAGGGGAAGAGGACATAGCTGGTAACACGATGGCCAGGGCCGCTCCATTAGCGCCTTGCCGATGTTTCACCTACTCCTCTAGCTCTGTTCGTCCCATCCTTGTCTCGCTCCGGGGCCTTCTACAATGGTCCTCCTTCAAAAAAGGTCAGCAAGTGATTAGCTTAGTCGATCTTGCGATGCGGCCGAGCCATTATCGGGATAGCTTGGGTCAAGGAAGATAGTGAATAGAGTAAATAGAGGTAAGCGAAGTAAGAGGGTCAGGAGGATAGGACTTATCTTCGTTTTTGTTGTTGGAGAGGTAGGCCGATGAAGGATGTCGGTAGGTGGGCCATGGCTCGGGAGGCATCACTTCTGGGCGGATGGCTCAGTGATGGCCTTCCCTCATGGGGAAAGGTCAAAACTCACCTCGATCTAGTTAGCCTCTTCTAGGGGGTTGAGCGCCTAGATAGGGGGGTCAGTCGGCCACCACCATCGCTAGAGGTCTTGACTGCCTCGCCGATGCTTGGTCGGTCGAGCACCGCCGCCGTTTTGGTTGCTTCCTCCACCAGAGCCCTTCCTACGTCATGGCTAGGCCTATTAGGAGCACCTGGGGTGACCAGTGTGACTGCCTGGGTGACGTAGTCATGCTTGTAGTAGTAGGCTTGTTCAAACCTTCCCTTGACGGTGATGACCCCCTTCAAGTTGGGTATCTTGAGCTTGAGGTAGGTGTAGTTTGGGATGACCATGAACTTGGCGAAGCACGGTCGACCAAGGAGGGCATGGTAGACTCCGGGGAAGTCGACGACCTCAAAGGTGAGTGGCTCCTTGCGGAAGTTGTCCAGCTGGCCGAAGGTGATGTTGAGCCGGATGCGCCCGAGGGGCATGACTTTCTTCCCTTGCACAATCCAATAGAATGGTGCCTTGTTGGGGCGCAGGCTACTCCGAGGGATGCCCATCTTGTCGAGGGTGCTGGCATAGAGTTTGTTGAGGCCACTGCCCTCGTCCATTAGCACCTTGGTGAGGCATGTGGTGCCATTATTGGGCTGACCATGAGGTAGCGCCCCAGATGGGGGACACGATCGGGATGGTCTTCTTGGTCAAAGGTGATGGTCGTCTAGGACCATCGGAGCCACGTCGGGGTAGCAAGGGTGTGGATAGCGTTCACCTCCTGCTCTATGATGCGGCACTGCTAGTGGGAATCATAGGCCTAGGAGCCCCCGAAGATCATGAGTTAGTGCTCGGCCTTAGGGAATTCGTTATCTTCGTCCTAGGCACCGTCCACCAGGTCACCAGCCTTTGGGGTAGACTTCTGGGCCTAGCCCTATTGGCCGAGGGTGCTACGGATGTAGCCCTTCATGGTGGCGTAGCCCTTCATGGTGGCGTAGTGCCTTCTCAAAGTGTTCCGGGCATGCAGTGCGCCCATGGGGCTAAGGTCTAGCGACGCGGTCGGCCGCGGTGACCATTACTCCCCATGGTGCTTCCGATCCTTGTTCCACCTATCATAGCATTGTTGGGATGTGGCAAGATCATCAGTGTTGTTGTTCCACTATGGTGGCTAGTGGCCTTGGATTTCCTACTAAAGTTGGCCTAGACGGCCTCCTCGCCGGTGGCATACTGGGTGGCGATGTCCAAGAGATCCCACATCATGCGAGGGAGCTCATAGCCGAGCGCGTGGATGAGCGCCTCACTAGTCATGCCGCAGATGAAGGCATTGATCATGTTGGCATCGGTGATGTTTGGGAGCTCATTGTGCTTCTTGGAGAAGCACTGAGTGTACTCCCGAAGGTTCTCATCGGCCTTCTACTTGAGGTTGCAGAGATCCCACAAGTTGCCCAAGCAGGTGTAGGTACCCTAGAAGTGGCTGATGAAGACCGAACAAAGATCGCCCCAGCAGCGGATGCTGCTAGGCTCGAGTTGCTCGAGCTTGACAGAAGTAGAGGAAGGTACTAGATGGTGAAGTCATCGTCTGACCCCCCTGACCTTCATGGCGAGGTGGTATTCCTCTAGTCAATGGTCTGGGTTGGTCTCGTCGTCGTACATGGAGATGTGCGTCGACGGCCGAAAACGCCTGGGGAAGGGGGCCGCCTGGATCACTGCCTCGAATGCCAGGGGTCCAAAGTGATATAGGACAGGGCCCCTACCATATCAATTAGGGGTATAGGACTACGTCTGAGCATGGCGTTTGGCCTTGATGGTGTCGCAGACATCGCGGTGGTCGCTAATCCGGTACCATGTGGTGGGATGCCAAGGAGAAAGGTCATGCCATCACTCCTTTCGAGGCTTGACACCCTGGGTCCATGGCCGATCGGAGCTATTGCCGGAGGTGTTGCCACTACTCCCCACCGAATACGGGGTGTGGGTGTTAGAGTGCCCTGCGTTGGCGGTGGCCGTCGTCTAGGATGGCTGGGAGAGCGTAGCACGATGTCAAGAGGCTAAACTCTTGGCCTGCTACTCGAGGGTGACCAGGAGGAGCTGCTTCACCCCATTTAGCCTCTCATTGGTCTTCGGGTCTAGCGTGTCAGAGATGTCTTCCAAGCAGCAAGCGGTAGATGCCATGTCATATGCCGTGCGGGGGGAAGCAGAGGCCACAAGGAGCCCCTGTGCGGGCATCGTTGTTGTTGCCGAGAGTCTTGCCATTGGTGCTTGAGCTCTACCTCGGCGGCCTCCAAGTCCACCTGCCGAGTACGCAAGCGTCCACCTTCTCCTGAAGGTAGGTTGCGCAGTTGCAGGGACTCTAGTCCGATGGTGTGAGCCTAAGCACCTCCTCCACAAGATCGTCGCCATTGACGTGGTAGCACATGCATGGCGGGGCATCATAGTCAATGTTGTCGGAGTTGTACTCCGGTCCATCCCCCAAGAGGACCTTGAGGAAGGCATGGAACGAGGTGACATCAGTCCCTGCTACGCTAGAGATGATGATGCTCAGCGGCTCCTCACGGCTGATGAGGTGCTTTAGCTCTAGCTAAAAGGATGCTGCCACATTTTGTATCCCGAAAGGTAGGTCCGGGAGGTAGTACCAGAAGCCATTAGGAGGCGGGAGCACCTCACCAGTGGCAATCTAGTGGTGGACGTTGGCCAGCATGTAAAACATCTGGCGATGATCCAACACAATGAGGCTCGGGCCATACCACACAAAAAATAGTGGGCCAGAACCTTGAGATCTGCTCCCAAGAGTCCAAGCAAAGGAGGCGGCGCCGAGGGCTCGTTGGCCGCTGGTGTAGCCCCGTGGAGTGGACGAAGCTCACTATATCAGTCAGCGATGTAGGCCAGGCTCCCGAAGTTGAGGACCTGGCCCGGAGCAAAGGTGACGGCCATGATGGAGAACTCGCTGGGGAAGTGGACACTGTCGTATGTGGTAGTGTCGCTTGCTCTGGCAACAAGGCGGGTGGTTTCGGCCACCATAGAGCCAGAATCACACTTGACGCTACCCCTACCTACCGTACCAGCTGTGGCAGGGTTGAAACCGCATCAAGCATGTTGTTCAAGTCGGTGTCAGAGTACGGGGTCTCCGGTGGCTCGGGTGGACTCTGGAACACAATAATCATGCCGAGAAGACACAACGATTTATCCTGGTTTGGGCCAATTTGGTCCCTACATCCAGCAGCTGATGATCCTTATACTCAATTGCACCCAAAATCTGGGGGTTACAACAGAGTGTAAAGGAAGAGAAGTTTGGTAGGGGGTTAGCCCAGTGCTAATCCTAAGGTTGCCTCACCGCCAGTGGAGTCTCCCCCTTGTCAAAGAGGAAGGAGATGGCGGGATATAGTGGAGGAGAGGCTCTTGGTGCCCCTCTCTAGGTTGCCCTGCCCTCGGTGTAGAGCAGAGGCAGATGGAATGGAATGGAGTGTCTGGTGATCGAACTCGCCTCTTCTCCCCTCTAGCTCTGACCTTCTCCCTTATATAACGAGATAGGTTAGGTACAAGGTAGTTTGGGAGTTCTAGTCTATGGTCTACATGCGTTGGATTATAGGAGGGGCTTGCAGCGGTGCACCATGGATCATTGAAGAGTCTTGGAGCTGAAGAAGCCTAGCATCGTCCGGCTACTCTGTTCTAACACCCTACGTGTTAAGCGGTGTTGGCTTGGACCGGCCTCCCCCAGGTGAGACATTATAGAGTCTTCTTGGTGGTGAAGGAGGTCGGCTCCAGGGGTTGAGGTGCGGGCCCTCGAGCCCTCGAAGGCTGCGGGAAGCTTTGTCTTTGTGGCAGAACCAACCAATTTATAAGAGCACAAGTACAATGGCAACCACCACAACAATTGTACTATTATACTTGAGCCTATATAAACCTGGTAGTCCATCGAGTATCATGAAGGATCTCAAATAATCCAACAGACAAACGAGGCCTGGCCTGAGTTGAGCTACTCGGCTTTGCGGTCGGAATGAGTTATCTAGCTAGCTAAGTGAGAGGCATGAGTTCAATCTCGGCAGAAGTGCCAGCAATGGTACGGTCCTTAATCGGCATAGATAGAATCACATGAGTCAACCTACACATAGACTCCGCCCAGCCTCCAGTTATATTATCCTATGGTTCTTTCCATGATAGCAAATATAGCCAACCGTGCTCTGGTATCCACCTATATCTCATAGGTGACAGGAAATCACCTGACTTCTACCAGCCTAAGCATGGCTAAGCATATATTCGATCCTCGAACTACATAGGGTTGAAGGTATATGTATGGACAAGGAAATTATATGCATCAAGAGTTTCCAATCAACTCCTATAACCTAATGCATCAAACATAAAAAGGACTCAAGTTGATATTTGTAAAACTTGGGAAGTTTAGAATGCTCTAGGGCTTACCTTTCAGAAAAGATATAGGCCTATGATCAGGGCATGCCGATAGTTCTTTTGGATCCTGCTCCTCACTTTTAGGAGCTACCTGCTGTGGTGGCTCCTGATTCTCCTCTTCGGCCTCGAACTCCAAGAGGGTGATTCCTTCGGGCGATCCTATATGCATGAGCACGAATAAGATATCATGGATGCATAGGTAATGACATGGATGATATGATATGATGAAATGCATAATCCTAAGTGTTCTTAATAACAAGGCATTAGGGTGATAACAAGATTAACTTTCTTTTACTGAGTAGGTGCATATCTCCTTTCTAGTAATTCAACAAACACCTATTTAAAACTTTTTCTGGACTGCAAGACAACAGCCACTTGTTTTGACAATAACTAGAGTTTTACATATCCAATTAACCTAATCTAGGACTTTCTGGAAAGCTTATAAAATTATCTACAACTTTCTTATTAATAAATTTCACAGAAGAGATAATTATCATCACAAAATTGTCACCACAACAGAAACTACACATGCAACCATCCAATTGAATTATAAAGCAATAATTAACTAGCTGCCTATAACTTTATTATTAACAAGTTTCACAGAAGAGATCATTATCATCATAAAATTCAAAAACCTGATAGTTGTGCTCAAAATTAATTGGTTATAGGCAGCTAGTTCATTATTGCTTTATAATTCAACTGGATGGCTGCATGTGTACTTTCTGTTGTGGTGACAATTTCGTGATGATAATGATCTCTTCTGTGAAACTTGTTAATAATAAAGTTGTACATAATTTTATAAGATTTCTAGAAAGTTCTAGATCAGGTTAATTGGATGTGTAAGACTCTAGTTATGGTCAAAACAAGTGGCTGCTGTCTTGCAGTCCAGAAAATGTTTTAAATAGGTGTTTGTTTAATTACTAGAAAGGAGATATGCAGCTACTTAGTAAAAGAAAGTTAATCTTGTTATTACCCAAATGCCATGCTGTTAAGAACACTTAGGATTATGCATTTCATCATATCATATCATCCATGTCATTACCTATGCATCCATGATATCTTAATCATGCTCATGCATATAAGATCGCCTGAAGGAATCACCCTCTTGGAGTTCGAGGCCGAAGTGGAGAATCTAAAGGCACCACAGCAGGTAACTCCTGAAAGTGAGGAGTAGGCTCCAGAAGAACTACCAGAGTGCCCTGATCATAGGCCTACATCTTTTCTGAAAGGCAAGCCCCGGAGCATTCTAAACCTCTTATGTTTTACAAATATCAACTTGAGTCCTTTTTATGTTTGATGCATTAGGTTATAGGAGTTGATTGGAAACTCTTGATGCATATAATTTCCTTGTCTAGATATATACCTTCAACCCTATGTAGGTCCAGGATCGAATATATGCCTAGCCATGCTTAGACCGGTAGAAGTCAGGTGATTTCCTATCACCTGTGAGATATAGGTGGATACCGAAGCACGGTTGGTTATATTTGCTATCGTGGAAAAGAACCATGGGATAATATAACTGGAGGCCGGGCGGATTCTATGTGTAGGTTGACTCATGTGAATCTATCTGTACCGATTAAGGACCATACCATTGCTGGCACTTTTTCAAGATTGAACGCATGCCTCTCGCTTAGCTGGCCGGATAACTCGTTCCAATTGTGAAGCCAAGTGTAACACCCTAGGTGTTAGCTTTGCATATTGACTTGCATAGCATGAGCATGAGCATCAAGCATTCATATATAAACACTTACAATTGAAACATGTGCAACATTGCTTGTGATTTTATGTTTCTTAGTATATATGCATATAATCATGAGTGAATACATGTAGATGGTTGATATGAGTCACAAAAACATGTTAGCAACACTTAGGTTAGCAAATGGAACATTGTTCATGAATGTCACCTTTCATGATCAAGCACTTAAGTATTGTTACATGTGTTGACCTGGATAGCCCTATGTGTGACTAATACATGAAATGATTGTGTGACCTTGCAAATAGCTTAAACATGTTTAGAGTATCATTATGAACAACTTTGGTATTCATAGGTAAGGGCAATTTGGTCACTAAGCCCTAGTTTGAAGGTATACCATCATTTGAATGTAACATGTTTGACCAAGTTTGAACTATGTGCTAGAGACCTTGCATGGAGGTGGTCACTAAAGCAAAGTTGTAGTGTTTGGCAAGAGGAACAACTTTTATTTTTGGGTCATTGACTGGTTTAGCTCCTAACATGCTTGAATTAGGCTCACAAAAATCATCAAATAGCTGTTTTCAACACTTAGCACATTTTTGCCAAGTCAGTTAACTGACAGTCGGACCAGCCCAACTTTGGGAAGACATAAATCGAGATTGGTTGGGAATTAGGGCTTGAGTTCTAAACAAGAATTGGACAGGGTACTTGGGTCTACCATTTTTGTTTTTGAGTCATTCGGTGAATTGCTTTGTATCATGAGGAATTGCACTGTCAAAACACGTCGTCAGGCTCGGCATAGTGTTCACTAACGAACTGAATCACCGATGCGGTGGCTGACCGGCTTCAGAGCCCGTCCGCCTCGTGGAACTGAGGCACGCCGCGCGTCGCCGGTGCCCTGCCCCATGCGGCCAAGCCAGGCCAGCGCGTGCCTTAACACTCCCTGCGCCCGCCCGCACTACCCCGCGCTTGCCATTTTCATTTTCTCGGCCTCCTTCTTCGCCGCAGCAGCAGCCGCAGCACCGAGCGCTCGCCGTCGTCGCCATTGCCGGCGCCAGCTCGCCTCGCCGCTCCTTCATCACCATAGCCGCCCTGTCGTGCTCGCACAGCCCCACCGCACCTGCCTTGCTAGCCTAAAGTGCACGGTAAGCTTCCGTGCCACGCGCGGTCCTCACCGGTGTCCGCCGTCGAGCTCCGTCGATGCGGCCACACCACCTCCGACCGCCACTCGCCGCATTAGTTGATGAAATAGATTCACTATAGCTTGTATTTACTTGGCCGAACCCTATTTTGAGCCTTCACGGCCGGCTCCGGCGTATTGCCGTCGTCCCGCCGCGCTGCGCCATCACAGCCGTCCGCCATGGCCGCCGCCGTCGTCGTTAGCGCCGGCGAGAGGCCCAACCAAGTAGCTCAATCGGTGCGCTTGGTCACGAGGGTCACAGTAGTAGTGGTGCCATCGCCGGTGAAGCTCGCCGTCGACGAGCCATGGCCGCACGGTATCAAGCAGCGCCGCTGCCCTGTTCTGAGTCACTGACGCAAGGGGTCCACTGTCAGGCAGGTCCCACCGGTCAGCGACAGTAGAGAGTAGGATAGCTCATTTAATTCCAGATTTCATGCTGTTTTGTAAATTTTATATCTAGAGTTTGGGAGATCCAAAATTTGCAGTTCAAATTTGGTTAAGATCTTGGTGAAGTGTAGTATTTAGGAAAAATATGATATTAGCATTTTCAGTAAAGTTTTTGGAAGATTTAAATTGAAACTTGAAATGTGTTTTTGAATACATGCAAACTTGTTTATTTTATATCTAGAGTTCCTGTGCTCCAAAAATTATGAAGTTTTTTGGTAAGCTATTATTGACATGTATGAGCTCTGGTAAAAATTTGAGGATCAGGGCATATATAGATTTGTAGTTATATATTTTTCTTTTATAAATAGATAATCCTTGTATGAATTTTTATAAATTATTTATGAATCCAATATTCATGAAATTTGTTGGAGGTTATCCTAGTACCATATGGATGATAAGAAAAATATAAAATCTGTTTCTTGACACTTTTCACTAGGGTTTTCTAGTTTTGCTTTTATAAGCCTTTCTGCCTTGTCATTTTTGTATAGAATATTCTACTTGGTAAAATGGCATGAAATGTTTATAGTAGTCTTTTGGTAGCATTAGTAAGGCACTGTAAATTTTTTAGAATTTATGGTACACATTTAGTATATGTTTATTATTTAACCTGAGTATCTAAATAAAATAATAAAGGCATTTAAATAAATAGTTTGGGCTTTACCATTATATTCTCTTGAGTGTATTTGGTATGCTTGCACTGTTGGTAGACTTTTTGTTGTAAAAATTTGAATACTTATATGAAGTAGAAGTATTGTTGCTTTATAATTCGAATTGAGCGGGTTTTTGGACAGATTTGGTAGTTTGGTATGTTGCATGGTAAAAATGGTGTTTGCTGTAAAAATGGTTAATAACAAAGTTGTAGAAAACTTCTTCATGTATCTTGTGTTAAAATTTCAGAGCAATAAGACAAAGAGTTTAGGAGTTATGGCTGTTCAAAGTTAATATTTTCGAATTGCTTGCTCTCTGGAAATTTCTGGACAGCACTAGATGGCTTGTCTGTTTTGGTTAAGATAAATTGTGAATTAGCTTTTGGTGATTAAATAAGAGTTGTAGACAATTTTATAAGCTTTCCAGAAAGTCCAAGATCACCACATTTGGACAAGTAGAACTTCAGTTATGAATAAAATAAGTAGCTGCTGTTTTGTAGTGTGGTACATGAACTGCTGAAGTGTTTGATTGAGTAATTAAGAAGAGATATGCATATACTCAGTAAAACACGATACACTTGTTATTACTTCAGCACCATGATGTTAAGAATACTTACAAGAATGCATTCATCACTGATCATGCAACTATACTTGTCAACATATACGCATTCGCAATACCTTATATCATATTCATGCATCTAGGATCGAAGGAAGAAATAACGTTGCTGGAGTTTGACGAAGTAGAGGAAGGGGACCAGCAGGAGAATCCTCAAGCCACAACTCCTGAAGGCGAGGAGTAGAACCCTGAAGAGCTTCCAGAGTGCCCTGATCACTGCCCCACATCCTTTCTGAAAGGCAAGCCCCGGAGCATTCTAAGTCTCCCAGTATTTTACAAATGATTACTTAAGTTCTTATGATTGATGCATTAGGTTATAAGAATTGAATGGAACCACTTGATGCATATGAATTCCTTGCCCAGATATTTACACCGTAACCCTGTGTAGGTCCAGGATCGAATATATGCTTAGCCATGCTTAGACCGGTAGAAGTCGGGTGATTTCCTGTCACCTACGAGATATAGGTGGATACCGGAGCACGGTTGGCTATATTTGCTATCGTGGAACAGAACCATGGGGTGATGTAAATTGAGGCCGGATGGAGTCTATGTGTAGGTTGACTCATGTGATTCCATCTATGCCGGTTAAGGACCGTACCGTTGTTGGCACTTCTGACAAGATTGAACGCATGCCTATCACTTAGCTGGCCGGATAACTCGTTCCGACCGTGAAGCTGAGTAGCTCAACTCAGGCCGGGCCTCGTTCTGTTGTGCGCTCCTTGCAGGGAGCCAAACTGAGCCCAAGGGCAGGGTAGTCCTAAACATCCTGGCATTTGGTGTCCCCGACTGTGCGGCGCGGTACGAACCCGTGAAATGTGGACCTGAGTTGTACCAAAGGTGACCTAAGGTGACTAATGATCTGGTCTGCCTAGGTTTGTGTTAGGAATAAATTCCCAGCTGGTTGAAATCGATTTGAATCGCCGTCTCTCCCGGATAGTGAGAAACTTGGCTAGCCCCAACATCGTAGTAACTGTGTTATGGAACATGATGGTTCGAATGAATATGAAATTACAATACCGGCTATGGTTACTATTGTATGCTTTTAAAATGATATACCACATGTTTGGCACAGGTTAGTTGCTAATTTAGAGATGGATAGTTATAATTAACTTGATAACAGAATCATAATTGTATAACTGAGTTAATCGCTTTTATGCAAACTGTTGTCAAGCTATCTCCACTCATACAGCCCTGCATGATCCTTGGAGTCATTTTATTTCTAGTTTATGATGGGTAAGTCTAGCTGAGTACCTTCTTGTACTCAGGGTTTTATTTCCCCATTGTTGCAGATGGCACTGTGTATCATGGTTATTGCAAGAGTTGCTTCTATCCCGCTGTGGATGAGGAGTAAGCCTTGGGCAGGCTTCTTTATTAATCCCTCTACTTGCTTTTGTGGACTGTGATCGTATTTCGGCACTGTATTAAACTATGTTGGAAACTTTACCTTCAAAACTTAATTTGCTTCCGCTTTTATCTATCAAACTCGGTTTGTAATAACTTTGCTTCATACTCTAATGATGAAAATGTATCTGTGAACTTTATGTAATATGTGACATGTATGTTGAATCATGTACGATCTTGGTTGTTGAAAATCGTTTATCGAGACCCGTCGTGGTACTCGACGGACTACCGGGTTTATATGGGTTCAAGTATGACAGTGCGACCGCTCGTGGGCTGCCATTGTACTTGTACTCTTATAAATTGGTTGGTTCTATGACACCAAGTAGCTCAACTCAGGTTGGGCCTCGTTCTGTTAGAGTGCGCACACTGGAGGTAGTAAGGATGTGTGGGGAGCCGGTGTGAGGCCAAGGGCAGGTTAGAGTCCTGATCGACCTGGCATCCAGTAGTGACCCTGATGGTGTGGCGCTGATCGAACCCATGAAATGTGTACCTGAGTTGTACCAAAGGTGACCTAAGACTATCTTGGCATAGGTAATAATTGCCAAGCTGGTTGCAACCGATTCCAAATCGCTGTCTCTCTTGGATAGTGAGAAACTCAACTAGCTCCAGCATTGTAGTAATTGAACTATGGAATTTGATGGTTATGATGAACATGGGAATGTTATACTGGCTATGGTTATTATTGTTATGCGACCTAATCATACATCACATGTTTGGCATAGGTTAGATGTTAATCTAGAGATGAATAGCTATAATTAACTTGGAATCGAATTATAAAATGTATAGTTCAATTAGTGGCTTTTATGTAAAATGTTGTTAAGCCAACTCCACTTATAAAGCCTTGCATAATCCTTGGAGTCACTTTTTTTTGGTTTATGATGGGTAAGTCTAGCTGAGTACCTTCTCATACTTAGGGTTTATTTCCCACTTGTTGCAGGTGGCATGGTATATCATGGGTATTGTAAGAATTGCTTCTATACCTGTAGTGGACGAGGAGTAAGGCCATGGGCAAGGCTCTTCTAAGTTATCTGATCCCCCATGCTTATGTTGGAATGGATCATGAACTAGCATGTATTTGAACAAGGGTGTGTAATGTTAGTTTTAAAACTATATTTGCTTCTGCTACTATATTTGAACTTGGTATTGTAATAACCCTTTTCGTACTCTAATGTATGTTGAACTATAGTGAACTTATGTAATATGTGGCTTGTATGTTGAATCATATGCGATCTTGTTTGTGTGTTGGATTATTCGAGATCCTTCGTGATACTCTATGGACTACCGAGTTTATATGGGCTCAAGTATAATAGTACGATCATTGCGGTGGTTGCCATTGTACTTGAGCTCTTATAAATTGGTCGGTTCTGCCACAGTCTTCTTGTGTCATGCCCCGGACGTGACCCTGTCGGAGAAGCAGTTGGTAGGGGCATGCCTAGGGAGTGACGCCAGGGAGCCCCTAGGCATCGGTAGCCTAGGGCTTATCTTCTAGTGCCCGGGCCATGGCTGGCATTGTTAGCCAGGCAAGAACCAAGGACCAGGCTCGGTCGTGCCATAGATCAGGAGCCCGGGGCTCAGGGAAGCCCCTAAGCCCTAGACGGAGGCTGCGGTCGAGTCAGGCTTGGCCGGGTCTCTTTGCCAGAGGGCGTGAGTGAGCGTGTTCGATGGGCATAGCCCTTGAGCCCCCAGGTGATCCTGAAGGGGTCGGTCTAGGGGTCTTCTTCGTTCGGGAACCATTGGACCCGAGGCTTAACATACATATATTTTAGGATCTTGTCACCAGGTCACCAATTAAACTGGTTGGCTTCGATCATCACTGCCTAGGCCATCACTTAAACTAGTCGGCTATGATTTTTGCCGCTTGGATACATCTCATGTTATACAGGGAAACCTGTTTCGTGTGAGTACTTTCATTGTATCCCTAGAGGAAACAAATAAAATTGAAACAAAACAACAGAATATTAAAAGCTGCAGAATACACTATATTTAAGGAGCTTGAACTACTTTAGCAGTACTTTTTAGCGAACACATAGTGTTTTCCTCTGACAACAAATTAGCATAAGCATCAGCATAAGCCAAATTTTAGCAAAATGAGAACAGGGCCGGCCCTATTCATTTTGCTAAAATTTGGCGTATGATGATGCTTATGCTGATTTATTGTGAGGAAAACACTGTGCGTTCGCTAAAAAGTACTATTGAAGCTAGAATACACTACATTTTAGGACGGAGGGAGTAATTCACTCTCACATGTAAAGAGTGAATTACTAGTTTCTTATTCCCAGTTCCCATGCGAACAACTCAAATTCATGACGAAGCCTACAATCCTTGCTGCAATACACAGCCCTTCCTTCCCATCCGTCTGCATCACCACAAGTGTCGCCTACGCACGGAAGATCGCTGTGCACTTGTGCCTGTGGCAGCAGCGACAACTTCACCCACCCCATTTTGTGGATCCCCTCGGCGGCCGCCTCACGATGGCACTGCACACACCCCTTTTTGCGTAGCCACCTACTCGTTGGTCTGCAGCCGCCCATGATTCTTCCTCGCCTTTGACCCATCTCATGTACCGCCTCGTAGTGTCATCTTCGTGGGCATCACTATTGTGCCTATAGAGCAATATGGTGACCAGATAGGCCACCAGATTGTGCCCACCATCGACGGCGTGGGTGAGATCATCGAGACATGTCTGGGGCCTGTGGGTTTCCTCGAATACAATTGGTATCCTAGTGAGGAAGCAAGCCTCCAAGTTGCCGAGTTGGCTCAGTCTAGAAAGGAGGGCATAGTAGTTGCCGACGTTGTCCCACCCTAGCCCACGTCTGCACTGGTCTAGTGCCATGGCCTTACCGATGGCGGGGTTACCGCAGATGCGGCGCATGGATGAGCAGGTCACCCATGGCCGCTTTGAGGTCGTAGTGAGGTGGCCAGCGATCTCAATGGCCAGCTCATCAGGGAGCGCCAACAACAGTGATGTTGGGTGCCGCTTCACCTCCATGATTGCCATCGTCGATGTCATGCGATGCGGAGTGCAAGGAGGCCAATCGAGGGCTCACATGGTGGCGTGGATGGAGCTACGACGTGTGCATAGATGGAGCTATGGCATGTGGACGATGGTGAGACAGAGCACTAGAGAGGTGGCGCGACGCAATCGACTTACATTGATTGAGGAGGAGTCAGGGGATGTGGCCAAGCGGGGGTTATAGTAGGAGTTTTAAATACCTTTACGAACTGGCGTGGGAATTCCAACAATGACACGGTTCAGATTACCGAGTGGGCGGGCGACTAGGCGGATAAGATGGTCAGATTACCAAGAAATGCGTAGTTTTCTTGTTCTCTTTCTAATCTGCACATTTCTTTCTATTCATATTTTTTATTGCACATGTAAGAAAGTCTGCCTGCTGTACATTTCATCTCATAGGATAGTATATAGTGTCGTCTATATATTTGAAAGTCATAGGAAATTGAGTGCATTTGTTCATAGTCCCTCTGGCCCGGTTTGTTAGGCACACGGGATGAAATTTCAGATACCAAGGAACTGAGGAAGACTGTGAAATTGAATTAATTAAAAATATCACATCCAAGCCTCTATTGGAGCCATCTCCCTGCTCCCATGCATGTTTGCATGTAGCCTTTAATTGGAATGAACTAGAGATGAGCTCAGCTTCCATCGGGAGTTAATTGCTGCCTTGTTTCTAGGATATGTGTTGGTATTTATTAACTTGTCACTTGTTTTAGTAGCCACCGATTATAAACCTATATCTCCTAACATTACTTTACTAGGTTGTCAGCCCTAGTGATGATGCTAGAGATGCTTGTTGTTACTACATAGCATTACTACTAGAATAATACTAAGCAATTCTTTATCATTTTATGTGACTAGAAAGAATATATAAAAATATGAATGAAAAGGATCTACAAGCGCACAGATAATATATCATTATAGCACTTCACCCAAGAGTATTCCAGGTATCGTTATGTATATTTTTACCACAGGGAAGATCTAGCATGTACATGTATTGATAACTTATACTATTGATGGAGAAGTAAACCATAACCAATATTCTACTCATAACAGGGGTAAGTCATAGGATAAGATATATATATATATATATATATATATATATATATATATATATATATATATATATATATATATATATATATGATAAGTATTGATAAATGATAATGATAAATCACTTAGAGTACTCCTTTCTATGGCATTAGCATGGTCAGGTAGAATATTAGAGAAATAATTACTAAGTCATTCTTAATTACAAGTCAAAGCATACATTGATTAGTGCAATTATAACTAGTAATCATTGCTAAGATCATTGTCATATCTACATATAAGGGATATTACTAAGGAAGATTAAGAACAGAGCTTGCAGCGAAAATAGATTAAATCCACATCACAACCAAGACCGTAATAGATTAAGCAAATACACATCACATACACGGAGTTGCAGCAGAAATAATATTTACAATTGAGTTCACAAATAATAATATGTTGCCAAGTTCACAAATATGATAGCTAAAACAACATAGCTTTAAAATGGTTACAATAACATAAGTTTCAAATACACTGCTAGCATAAGTAACATCCTTCGACAATAGCATATAGACGAGAAATAAATATAGAGTCGTCGAGCCCACCGGTGGTTAGCCACCATCTTCCGTAGGCCGAGAACTTCACATGCAACATGGTGGGATAAACCCTGAGTACTCGAATGTACCCAGCTAGACTTACCCGTCAGGAGATAAATAACTAGACTCTCAAGGATATGCAAGGCTTATTTTATGGAGCTGGTTGGATAGCATAACTTTGCAAAAAAGAGCATTACTATCATGAGTCCTTACTCTCAATCTTTTAGTCAATATTTTAGCATCAAGTTTAGTGAAACTTATTATGGCTAACTTTGCACCTATTCTAAGGCAATGACTTGATTAAGCTAAAGCAAATATTAGTAAGCATATCTAGGTTATCATATAATCAACATAACCATCATGTTCCATCTAGTGTTACTACGATGAGGGGGCTCAGTCCAGTTTCTCACTATCCAAGAGAGACAGCGATTCGAATCGATTGCAACCAGCTAGGCAGAAATCCTAACACAAACCCACACTTCCCTCGTCGAGGTCACATCGGGTCACCTTTAGTACAACTCAGGACTCAACTTCGCGGGTCCGATCAGCGTCACACACTTAGTGACCAACCAGCTGCGGGTCCTTCCCTTGGTCTCGTATCCATTTTCCCACACATCCTTACTACCTCTAGTGTGCACCGTTGGACAGAACGACTCCCCGCCTGAGTTGAGCTACTCGGTTTCACGGTCGGAATGAGTTATCCGACCAGCTAAGTGAGAGGCTATGTTCAAAATGACATGAGGGCCCACAACAATGCGGTCCTTAACCAACATAGACAGGATAAATATACACACAAGACCTCCATGTCCTGCTGCCTCTCAATCACCAGATCCCGTCCAGTCTCCATTTATTCATCATCACATGGTTTTTTCCACTATAGCAAATATAGCCAACCATGACCAGGTATCCACCTATATTGCATGTGATAGGAAATCACCTACTTCTCCCGGTCTAAGCATGCCTAAGAATAGATCAGCCTATTCATCTTGTAAGGGTACCGACATTTATATATATATATAGTGGATAAGGTAGGAATATGCACCAACGGCTTCATTCAACTCCTGTCACCTAATGCAGCATACAAAAGTTATAGTTATGTGCATTTGTAAAAAGAGAGGGTACGAGACTTAGAAGGCTCTGGGGCTTGCCTAGGATCCAACACTAGGTCAGTGTTTGTTAGATGACACTCGCATGGGGAGCATCTCCAGTTCAGGCATGAACTCTCAGGGTCCTTCCATCTTCTAGATCCATCCACCAACACACCATCTTCGGGACTTATCCACCAACACCATCTTCTAGTTTCACTCCAACATCATGACCTTTCAGCCTTCACGTGGTTCATCTAGTGTACCTAAATGAGACGCACAATGTAGAGATATGAATGCAAAGAATGGCCACAAGGGATGGATCACATAAAAGCATTCAAAACAAGCTCAAGGTTACACAAGAAGGCATAGCACCTAGAGTTGTTTAACTAAACATCACACAATCTATTATAGAAATATAGCAAGCACATCAAGTATGGCACACAAGGTAACTTAAGTTTAGCTATTATAAGCATTCATCAATCAAGAACTAACTAAACATGTTTAGCCAAAACAAGAGCAAGCTAAGGCAATTAGCTTAGCACATGCCTAGAATCTGGACAACAACACAGAAGGCACTTGTTTCAACCATAACTAGAGTTATAGGCATCGAAAAAAGGGGATCCTAGACTTTCTGAAAAGCTAGGAAGTTGTATACAACTTTGTTATTTACACCTAGAGCTGATTCAAAGATTAACAAGGCTGAAAAACACTAACAAGCAGATCTGCACAAACTAGGACAGAAAACTGACATGAACTTCAGAAATGTATATATGAAGTTCTAGGCATTCAGCAAATATGATTCTTAACTTTATGGAAAGATTAACAAGTTATGTATAACTTTATTATTGTCATCTTAAGATGATTCTGCAACTAATAAGGTCAAACAACACCAAGAAGTCATCTCTGTCTAGATTTGGATAGAACCTATCATTCCACTTTGAACAGCTATAACCAGAGTTCTAGGCCAGCAAAAGTAGTGCTCTTAGACATTTTAGAAATCTTAACAAAATCAATAGAATTATTCTATTATCACCAATACATGATTCTAGGTTTAAATAAGCTAAACAATATAATCATTCAGATCTATTCAGAGCATGTGCAAAAGCTAACAACAAATTTGTAAAATCTATAACTCCTAAACCATCATGCCTAATATCATGAAATTTTAGGAAAAGAAAGATAAGGAATTTATCTACAACTTTTGTATTCAACATATCTACAGGAGACATCATTTAGGCAACGAAAACATCACCACACTGCTAACTGCTCTAGCAGCCACAACAGCAGAGATACAACTATATGCATTTATCATTTAGGTTGTTAACAACTAACTTTTTGTTGCTATATATGCAGCTCCTAATCATAACCAAGCAATCACATTACTTAGCACCAATTATTAGATGTATTACCCAGCATAAACACATGCATCTACTAACAAACTTCCATCCTCTACTTATATAATGCAACATATATATTATTTTTAGTGCTATACAAGAACAACTAGTTTGGGGCTAAGACTTTTGAGTGGTAGATGTTATCCAAACATGGCTACTACATAGATTTCACATGCTCAAGTTTTATAATTTAATTACTATGAAAAAGACATATCTTAATTATCAATAAACATGTAAGAACAAGATAAATATGAAATTCAATACTTTCTGCAAACACATGGACATATTATATGTTATTATGGTAGCACAACATCATACAAAGGTAGAGGAAAAACATTTTCCATTTTTACACCTTCATAAAAAATATAACTTATTTAAAACCATTTATCAAGCACTAAATAAGTAAAATCAATAAATCAATCATACTACATCCAATGAACCTGAACTTTTTACCACAACACACATATAGCATTAGTAGCCTACCATAAAAATTTCACAGCAATTGGAGCACCACAACTCTAGATTTGAATTTATTCCTAGAAAACCTTAATTTACAAAAATAAATAAAAACAACAGAAACTTTCTACCAAGACATACCATATTACGACTCTACTGCATAGACCTACTCACAAGGATTACAAAACATCTTAATTTGCTATTTTACAATTTTACTATTAATTACAATGATTTTCCAAAGTTTTAGCCGATTAAAAGCAGTAAAGGAAAAGATAAAGAAAAACACTTTTGCATCGGGAACCCTGAACTTTCTAGGAATCAAATAAGCCTAGATCTAAAAAATCCTTCTCTCTAGCGCTTTTGCATTATGACCTAGAGAAGAGTTTCTATTTCCATTTTACTCCCTCTCTTCTTCCACGGACGCAGAGCAGAGGACCGATTAGGGCTGGCTGATTTCCAGTCGGCGTGGAGGTCTTTGACGATGAGGAGGCGATGCTAGGGCCAACTCGGGACCACACACTCCTGAGGAGGCGCTCGTACTAGTAGGTAAGAGCCCAGAGCGTAATGGCCACATGAGCCCATTGATGGCGGTGAAGCGTAGGCTAGCGGAGGCTTTCGTCGACGAGAGCTCCAACGAGCGCATGCGCCAGGAACGAGAGCAGCGCGAGTGTGAGGATATGGGGATGTCCATAGGGTGCTCAGCTTGGGTGGCAGAAGGATAAAGGCTAGGGACAGCAGTCGGGAGAAGCTCTGCTCATCGGCAATGGCGACCATGGCGACCATCTACGCTCTGCGCGATTCAGCAGAGGCGAGGGAGGGTGAGAGCGAGTGAGAGAGAGCGCCTGGGAGTGCTTGCTGTCATCCCACACATGAGAGGGAGAGAGAGTAGTGCAAGAGCACGCGGCAGCAATGGTGGGGCGCGCTCTCATGCATGGAGGATGCATGGGCATTTCATCGAGCATGTGGCGGGCGATGGTGTCGGTGTAGTGGGTGCCGATTTTGGGCCTGCTTCGGGCCGATTTGGCGAACGGGCCTTGAAGCAAAGTTGCTGATCTCAGGCTACTCTACAACTTCTATTACAGTTGCATGGCCATTAGAGTCCTCTATTAGTAGCTAATTGAGCCCCAAGTTGACACTGTCAGTGACTTAACAACAGTTAAGCCTTGCTCTGCTTGAGCTCCAATTACTTGGTCCAAACATGATCAAACTTGATCCAACTTCTTTCCAGACCTTCTTCATGAAATTATCTCCAACTCTTATTTTGGGATCAAGTCAAGTTGCTTAACAAAAACACAAGAAAGCGACATGCCAACCATCATTGCCACTAATCTCAGACTCAGAATATTTTCTAGGGCTGATAACTATAGCAGATTCAAACTTGTAACCTTTGCTTGACAAGCTTAGACATAGATTCAGTCTTTGGTCTAAAAACAATGTTTGTAGCACACAAACTAAACTACAACTTTCATTTAAGGTCAAACACCAAAACAAGTACAGAACTTATAGTTCTACTTTGGTCAAAACAGCACCACGATAAAGCATAAATTATCCTTTTTGATCCATTGAAGCAATTTCTTCACACTTGCTCAATATGAACCCTTCATAACTTTTGTTCATGAGTTTAATTAGAGTTGTTCGAGCAAGGTTACAATGTTTGGTTGACAACACATGTTCTCATTCACTGGATAAGTCAATTCAAACAAGGGCATAACTTGTCATTTCATGTGACTTCTTGACTCCAAACTTCATGAAACTTTTCCAATGGTCAATGTGGGTGGAAATTGATATGAGGCACATGAAAGAAGCACCTTCAACATTACTCAGGTATACATTTGAAAAGGGTTTACCATTAAACACAAGAGTGATGTGTTTATTCAAAAGTTCAAGTTGGGCTCATTCCTATAAATTGACCTCTACACCTTTATCAACAATTCTAAGATAAAAAACTAAAGCTCCTGATTACCACTTAACCTATCATGTTTTAGCTCAAACCCACTACTTAGCAAGTGGCTAAAACCTAGGGTGTTACAAATACTATTGTAGCACTTCACCTGAGAGTATTCCAGGTATCGTTATTTATATTTTTACCACAAGGAAGGTCTAGCATGGACATGTATTGATAACTTATACTATTTATTGAGAAGTAAACCATAAGCAATATTCTACTCATAACAGGGGTAAGTCATAGGATAAGATATATATATGATAAGTATTAATCAATGATAATGATAAATCACTCAGAGTACTCCTTTCTATGGCATTGGAATGGTCAGGTAGAATATTAGAGGAATAATTACTAAGTCATTCTTAATTACAAGTCAAAGCATACATTGATTAGTACAATTATACCTAGTAATCATTGCTAAGATCATAGTCATATCTATGCATAAGGGATATTACTAAGGAAGATTAAGAATAGAGCTTGTCTTCCTTTGTAACCGCATCCTATGTGCACCTACATTTGGGGTGTGGACTACAAATGACTCAATGAGAGTGTCACATCCGTGATCTACCACATGGCCCAGAATATAGGGTGTATCCACAGGTAAGCAACGTATAAGCACCACACTTACACAATGTCGACCACCCACCCATGGATGCTTAGAGTGAGCGCTATACGAACTTATGCATTAACATGATGATAATCCAACTATACTAAGCATATAATAAAAATAGACGATGAACATTATAACTAAGAACATAAATGAGATGAATACTAATATTGTCATAACAATTATAGCTAGCATATAAAAGTAATGGAGATACAAAAGAGAGGAGGTACAAAGATTATACCAAACCACGCTCTTGACACGATTAGGAATCTAAGCGAAGCATGCTTGCCTACCTCTAGACCTAGCCTAACTAGCAATGCCCTAGAATTGATGGAGCTCTAACGATGATTAGGGTTTCTACCTTCTCAAATGACTTATCTATGCCTCAAGGGGAGTGGCAGGGGATGGTATATATAGGACTGAGCGTCCAACATGAGCCCTTGGATCAAACCAACTTAAAGGACGGTGTAGATGCAACCTAGAAGGCAGTGGAGAACTGACATTACAACGTGGAGGCAGACAGGTGGGCCCAGGGGTGGGGCGGCCAGCAGGTGGGGCTGACCGACCCCACCTGACAACCACTCAGGCTCCACCTCGTTGTGAAGTCCTCTCGAGTCTTCTAGAGGATTCTTGTGTCCATTTTGCTATGGATAAGCGTGATTAAATCTGGCATGTAGGTCCACCTTGATGGTTTTCTAGATGAACCCTACTAAAAATATAGATTCACCAAAACTTGTGGAATTTGTTAGTTTGAACCCCTAGATCTTCGTTGGTGATTATATTTATACCCTTATGCATGTTATATTGATGGTTTATAATGGTTGTTAACTATCGTCAACAATACACCTAATAATATGAACCTTTTCTAAAACCCGCAGGCACCTAATAAAGCAGCAGCGTCAAACATAGCCTAGGGAGTGCAATCAATCAGAACCTATGAAACCATGTAGCCATCTCTAGCTAGCTGTTGCCCCTTAGGTGCAGCGAGCCTACGACCGTTTAGATGGGAGTGCACTATATACTTCGCTAGATGACAAAAGGTCTGACCATCTAAAATATTCACTACTCATATACTAGTAATGGTGCACATTGTGCGGTCAAGTCAGAAGCCTATTCTAGCCTTGGTGTCCCTGTTTATACAAAGCCTAGCCTCACTCCCATTATATAGCCATCTCTAGCTAGCTAACTGCCCCTCGACAGCTGTGAGTCCTCTTCACAACCGCACCAGTCTTTCAAGTCTCAAGCGTGTCATGGTGGTCAAAACCTCTTCTTCTAAGATGCACTTCTTGTATTGAGCTTTCCTATGCATTCACTTCACTCTCGGCAACCGCACAAGGTCTATATGGGAGGAGCGTCCTCCTTCCCTCAAAGATTCTGAACTTTGACCAAATATATATAGAGACACTCTACAACAAATGATCACAATGTTTCCCCCGACCACGTCCCTCTAATATATTTGATGAAATGACGTTTACCTATTTCTTGTAAACCGTATGCTCACCTGATAGTCCGAGCAACGTAAATCTAACGGGTTGGACATGTAACTAGTTTCAATTTTATTTTTTCTCTTTAGGAATTCAATGAATGTATTCGTACAAAACAGGTTTCCTTGTATAACATGAGATGTGTCTGGCCCGGTTAGATTTACGATGCTTGAACTTTCTTGCGTGTGCTATAAAATTTGAATAGCTATGTGGCTCCTTCGTTAGGCATTACATTGACGCGAGACTTGATCGGATGAATTCCATTATGCATGTTTACCATACTATAGATCAGAAAGAGAACTAGAAAGAAACATGCAAGCAAAACCAAGCGGAGTTTCTAAGAGAGATTTGGAGAAGGTAACCGCATGTTCTTGTTGATTTTAGATCTGCAGTGAGAATGGGAGGGCTCGGGGAAGGAAGAAAAACAAGCGGAGTTATCAAAAAGATCACGGTGGTTAATATATCACTACTACAGAGGAGCCATTGGTGTTTTTTATTTTTTGGGAACAAAGAGGTGCCATTGGTATTGATTGTTACTAAACATGCAAGAAAGTCTGACCTCTGTAGGTTTGAACACGTCTAATGCACTGCACATACCTTAGCTTACATTACAAACAAGTTAAAGTTGCTGCAAAATAATGACAACATCCATCCAAGAGGAAATTAACATGTCCATACAAAATATAATCAAACCACACTGATCCATTTCAACATGTCATTACAGAGAGATACATAATAGAACTTTATTTACTCCTCTGCTAATGACTCCAACTCCGAGAACAAGGGAACATAGGGAAGATAGTTAGGTCTGCCATTGATTTCTGGCAGGATGCCACATTTCAAAAACTGACTGTAATATGTAGGGATGACATGAACTTTTCTACTGTCCATGTTATATGCGATGATATCATTTTCCACCCCAACCCCAACAAAGAGAAGCAAATTCCATTCTAGGTGAACCATTGAGTAGTACTCATTAACATCATCGTATGAGTAATAACTAAATTCAATGTTAGTCTGTGCAAACACCTTTAGAATGTTGACAGTATGCTTCAATGTCCATTTATTAGAACCATTGTCTTCAAGGATCTAGATTGAAAGTTTGGACATATTGCGACCACAAATAGTACATACACATAAGTGACCCTGAGCTTGATAGATGAAGGGTGAAGAACCATGCAGGCAAGGAATTTTTCTCCATGTCTCTCCCTCCAAATCAATAGCAAGTATATGAGGGTAAACCCCCGACTACCCCATAATGTGCAGACAATCATTACGATACACAGTTTCTGATAATCTAATTTTTTCTAATCTCTCAATTGTCAAACAAGTATTTGGTTCCCATTTAGATTCCTTATAGATCCATGCTATAGTTTTAGATGAGTAGATGTCCACACCCTTGCACTCATCATTCTACTCCTTTTCTATATATTCAATCACATGGAAGTTCGAGGAGGCTATCAGATCAAACCCCAATCGAGCCTCACCAACAGAATGGATGCTAGGTGGTAGTTCTTTGAACTTCTTGGTTGCCAGATTGTAGACGACATAGCAATATAATCCATCAGCACCTCGACACCAGCATAGGATGAGGCCATTGTAGATATCTAAGACAGCTACATTGTCCAAGGTGAAGGGCAAGAAGGACAAGGACGGGTGTTCACCGGTGACTCTGGTGTAGCATTGATGGCCTTGGTCGATGTCATAGAAGAAGCCGACCAGAGTCTAGGGCAGCACCTTATGGTTGTTGTAGTCCGAGATGAGGTGGTTCTAGGAGCGACAGACACATTTGCAATAGAACAATGAGCGGAGGGGGCGGAGGATCTCGACAACGGCATCATCCGTGAGGCTGGCAAGGGCGTTCCTCTTGTTGGGGGCCTCCTCCATTTTGTCTATGTGTAATAGGATGAGAGCTTGGTTAGTAATGAGATCACTGAAGAGGAAAATAATCCAACAAAGATCCATCAGTGAAGTCCACAACTCATACCAAAGTGCAACTTTAACAACCATTAACAATTTTCATGGTATGACCTCAAACAAATTTAGAGTAGCACCACATAGATATAACTCAAACTAGAGTAGCAATTAATGGAGATGTAACCATTATAATTCTAGCTAAATCAAGTCTACTACTACACAAACCTTAGCTTACATTACAAATAAGGTAAAGTTGCTGCAAAATAATGACAACATCCATCCAAGAGGAAATTAGCATGTCCATAGACAATCAAACAACATTGATCCATTTTAACATGTCATGACAGAGAGATACATCAAGGAAATTTATTTACTCCTCTGCTAATGACTCCAACTCCGAGAACAAGGGAACATAGGGAAGATAGTATGGTTTGTAGATGTTTTGTGGCAGGACATCACATGTGAAAAACGCATTGTAACATGTAGGGATGACATGAACTTTTCTAATGTCCATGTTATATGCGACGATGTCATTTTCATCCCTAACCCCAACAAAGAGAAGCAAATTCCATTCTGGGTGAACCGTTGAGTAGTACTCATCAACATCCAAGTAGCCAAATGGGACCTTTTTCGAGGTGGTTCTATGCCTACCTCGGTAAATCAAATAAAAAAACAAAAAACAAAAAGCCTACATCTAGCCCTAACTAGGCCTAGATCTAGGCCTTGCTCTGCTACCCCTATGCACCGCCATCGTAGGGAGAGCCGTGATTAGCCACGCGCCATGTCCACGTCGGTAGCTCACCATGCGCCCATAGCCGCTGCGTCTGCACTAGCATCGCCACCACGCAGATCCACTGCCGCCATAATAGATCTATGCCGCTTGGCCCTAGATCCACACCACCTTGCATGTCACCACCGCCCTAGATCCACTGAGAGGTGTGGCACCACTGTCGGGTGACAGAGAGAGGGAGACGGAGAGGAGAGAGTCATCAAATCCACTGTGGTGGTGTTGGATCTGAGTGCCTCCACCACCAACCAGATCTGGTCGAGGAAAGAGGGATTAGCACTGCCCACGATGGATCCATGATCACTAGATCTAGGAGAGGAAGAGGAGAGGGTCACCGAGGAATGAGGGATCCATGCTGCCATCGCTGGGCACGAGATCTGCACCGCCCTGGCCGGCCACCCACGCCCGTGACCCTAGTTGCCCCCGTGTGCGCCACCATGGCTGCTACCTACATCAACTAGAGGGGAGGTGGTCTCGGTTGGTAGAAGGGAGGTAGGCTTGGGAGGAGGGAGAGGGGCACCAGTTGTAGGGGAGAGGGAGGAGGGAGAGGGGCACCAGAGGTTGGCTTGGGAGGGAGGAGGGAGAGGGGCACTGGAGGTAGGCTCGAGAGGGAGAAGGGAGGTAGGATCGGGAGGAGGGAGAGGGGCGGGAGTGGGAGAGAGAGAGATCTGTGCCATAGGAGGGAGAAGGTAATGGGAACGGGGATCCCAATCTTCAATCAGGTAGTGTAACTATCGTTGTGGCGGAGAATGACACACCGATCCAGCTTCAGTTTGAATGATCGAACCCTACAATCTTAGCACCACAACTCCTCTGGTTATCAACCGAGACATGGATCTGGTTGACCTTGCCAAGAAGGCAAATCCCTGCCTGCGCAATGAAGAACACAAGCAATAACAAGAAAGAAAGCAACCAAATTGCAGATGAATGATTAATCTCACGAAGTTGGGGTCTCACAAACCGATGAACGGTGAAACTGTTCTTGACAGATTAATCTAAGCAAAACCCAAACCATAATGGAGGGGTGGCAGCTGTTTATGAAGACTCTAGGGTCATGCAAGACCCCTGGACACGCCCCCTAATGGGCCCAAACACGATACATGCTCCATCGGACCAAAAGACGGTGTCGCAGCACCCTGGCAGATTCTAGATGCTGACTTGTTTCAACGATTCCTATTGATACTGAAGGGATTTTGATGTGAGACCACTTGGATTGGTTTCCTTATCAAATTAGATTTCTAGCCATATGTGGATCGTTAAAAATGGAGTCCGGATGTGTCCTGGGTGACCAGTTTAAGGTAGACTGGTCCTGAAGGCTGAGACAAACTCAAAATCATGTTGGACTAGGCCTCCGGTTTCTGTTGAACATCCTTGCTGGTCATCAACACCTCCACCTCTTCCTCTAAGTCCCTCATGACCCTCTCCAATGTTCCTAAGCAAGATAACATCATTAGGTAGTAGTCCATTCTCAAAAGTATGAAAAGGATCGCTTAAGAACTGGTCCTGAAGGCCGAGGCGGACTCGAAATCATGTTGGACTGGGCCTCCGGTTTCTGTTGAACATCCTTGCTGGTCATCAACACCTCCACCTCGTCCTCTAAGTCCCTCACGACCCTCTCCAATGTTCCTAAGCAAGATAACATCATTAGGTAGTAGTCCATTCTCAAAAGTATGAAAGGATCGCTTAATAACGAGCTCACCTCTAAATTGAGTTGACGCATTTGAGCCCGTGTCATTGGACCTTGCATGACAGTTGGAGGATCAGCGAGTACATCCGAATGAGACCTTGCATGATGGTTGGAGGATCAGTGGGTACATCTGAAGGAGTGATGTCCTCATCATCCTCCCCCTCTTGAAACTAAGTCATCCTCGACTCAAGCTCATCTTCTTCTCCCAAATAAGGCTTCAAATCTGCAATGTTAAAGGTGGGACTAACCTCAAACTCGGGTGGCAACTCAAGTTTGTAGGCATTATCATTTATTTTCTCAATTATCTTATAAGGACCAGCTGCTCTTGGCATTAATTTAGACTTACGCAGCTCAGGAAATCTATCTTTTCTCAAATGTAACCAAACCAAATCACCCGGTTCAAGTTTAATTTCTTTTCTACCTTTACTACCAGCAATTCTATACTTTTCATTCATTCTTTCAATATTTGCTTTAGTTGTTTCATGCAACTTACGAATGAAATCAGCATGCTCTCTAGCATCACTATGTGTTCATTCAGTGGTAGGTAAAGGCAAAAGATCAATAGGAGCGCTAGGGTTAAAACCATACACTACCTAAAAAGGACTTACCTTGGCAGTGGAATGTTCTGCCCTGTTATATGCAAACTCCACATGCGGCAAACATTCTTCCCACAACTTCAAATTGCGCTTCAAAATTTCTCTCGACATGGTGGACAATGTTCGATTCACAACCTCAGTTTGACCATCAGTTTGGGGATGACATGTTGTAGAAAACAGCAGCTTGGTCCTCAATTTATTCCACAAAGTGCGCCAAAAATGACTCAAGAATTATGCATCACGATCTAAAACAATAGTAGAAGGCATACCATGCAAGCGAATGATTTCTTGAAAGAAAAGGTCAACAATATGAACAACATCGTCGCTCTTATGACAAGGAATAAAATGTGCCATCTTAGAAAAACGATCAACCACCACAAAATTACTATCCCTCCCCCTCTTAGTCCTTGGCAAACCCAACACAAAATCCATAGATATATCAGCCCAAGGAGTAGAAGGAACAGGAAGAGGCATATACAAACCATGTGGGTTCAACCGTGACTTAGCTTTTTGACATGTGGTGCACCGAGCCACGTACCGTTCTACATCTCGCCTCATCCTAGGCCAAAAGAAATGTGTGGACAACACCTCCTCTATCTTCTTGGCTCCAAAAATGTCCCATCAATCTGCCTCCATCTGCCTCCTACAACAACAAAAGACGAATGGATCCAACTGGAATGCATAGGCGGTTAGCTCTAAACAAAAACCCATCATTGATCATAAACTTATTCCATGTACGTCCCTCTCTACAATTTAGCAACACGTCCTTAAAATTAGGATCAAGCGCATATTGTTCTTTTACTGATTCAAGCCCAAAAATCGGACAATCAAGTTGGGACAACAATGTATATCGTCTAGACAAAGCATCAGCAATCACAAAATCCTTCCCTTTCTTGTGTTTGATAATATAAGGAAAAGATTCAATAAATTCAACCCATTTAGCATGCCTACGATTCAGATTATGTTGAGAGCGAAGATACTTAAGTGATTCATGATCAGAATGAATAACAAATTCTTTAGGCCACAAATAATGATGCCACGTCTCTAAAGAACGGACAAGTGCATACAATTCCTTATCATATGTGGAATAATTCAGAATAGGACCATGCAATTTTTCACTAAAGTAAGCAATGGGTTTACCATCTTGCATCAAAACACCCCCATTGCCAACTCCACTAGCATAACATTCTAGCTCAAAAGTCTTACCAAAATTTAGAAGTTGCAGCAATGGTGCATGTGTGAGCTTGTCCTTCAAAGTGTCAAAGGACTCCTCATATGCCTTTCCCCAATGAAACACCACCCCTTTCTTCATCAACTCATGCAATGGGGCAGCAATGGTGCTGAAATCTTTGATGAAGCGGCGGTAGAATCCTGCAAGACCAAGAAAACTCCTCACCTGTGTGACGGTTTGGGGAACCGGCCAGCTCTTTATGGCTTCAATTTTCATCTTGTCCACCTCAATTCCCTATGGAGTTACAACATAGCCAAGAAAAGAAACTCGATCCGTGCAAGAGATGCACTTCTCAAGGTTACCAAATAAACATGCATCATGTAAAGCATTAAAAACAACACGTAAGTGATCCATATGTTCATCAAAAGACTTGCTGTAAATCAATATATCATCAAAGTAAACTACCACAAAATGACCAATAAAAGCTCTCAAAACCTCATTCATTAAGCGCAAGAAAGTGCTAGGTGCATTGGTCAAACCAAAAGGCATTACTAACAACTCATACAACCCGAATTTGGTTTTAAAGGTAGTTTTCCATTCATCTCCAAGTTTCATTCTAATTTGATGGTAGCCACTTCGCAAGTCAATCTTGGTGAAAATTATTGAACCACATAACTCATCAAGCATGTCGTCTAGCCTAGGAATAGGATGACGATACCGAATAGTAATATTATTGATGGCTCTACAATCAACACACATACGCCAAGTTCCATCTTTCTTAGGAACCAAAAGTACAGGAACGGCACAAGGACTAAGGCTTTCACGTACATACCCGTGGTCCAAAAGGTCTTGGACTTATCGCTAAATTTCCTTAGTCTCCTCAGGATTGGTTCGATAGGCAGCACGGTTGGGCAGGGTTGCTCCTGAAATCGAGTCTATTTGATGCTCTATCCCTCTCATAGGTGGCAGCCCTAGGGGTATCTCAGCTAGAAAAATGTCCTCATACTCCTGCAAAAGGTTAGTGACAGTAGGAGGTGCCGAGTTAACAATATCATCAAGCATTTTGTTGCAAATATCATCATCAGAAATTTCAACAAAGTCACATTTTGTTGCAAGCATAACACCATCCTTCAATTTAATCCCCTCAGCCTTAGAAATAGATGTAGACTTATCCTTTTTAGGTAGGAGAATAGAATTAGCAACTTGCTGATTTTTAGATTGAACATCATTCAAACTAGCAACGCGTTCTCTATCAGCTTATACAATTTGAGCAGGGGTCAAAGGTACCAAAGTAATTTTCTTTCCTTTATGCACAAAGGTGTATTTATTACTTCTACCATGGTGTGTAGCATCATTATCATGTCCCCAAGGATGACCCAATAAGAGTGAACAGGCTTGCATAGGTACCACATCACAATCAATAGAATTAGCATAAGAACCAATGGAAATGAAACTCTGCAAGTTTGTGTTACCTTTGCTTTTCCAGAATCATTTAGCCACTGAATATGGTATGGACATGGGTGCGGGCGTGTGGTCAAGCCAAGCTTCTTGACCAAATAAGAACTCACCAAATTATTGTAGCTACCTCCATCAATAATGACACGTGCTCGACGGTTGCTGATGACGAAGAAAATCTGGAACAAGTTATGGCATTGTAGCTTCTCAGGTTGCTAGACTTGTGAGCTGAGCACCCGCTATACAATGATGCTTCTATAGGTCGTCGTGTCCTCGCCACCAAGGACTTCGTCGCCCTCCTCATCTGTGTCTTCATCTTCTTCATCTTCAATGTCAGAGGTGCTGATGTAGCCATCTTCTGTAGCAATGTATGTCCGCTAACTTGGGCAGTCCTTCTGCACATGGCCAATTCCATGGCAGCGGTGGCACTGAATGCCCAAAGTGCGTCCCGTCGATGCAACGTACGAGGCACTCTTGGCAGGCACCTGCAAAGAATTTTTACCTAAATCTAAAGGTCATGTGGGAGGTGCCTTAGGTGTAGCAGTAACTCTAGAGGCTGTTGGTCGCTTGCTCGCTGGTGGAGGCGCCCGAAAAGTGGTTGGCTTGGTCAGCCCCGAAGATGGTGCCAAGCATGGCATGTATGTGGTGCTGACCTTGCTCTTGCTCTGTTGTTCATGCCCCTACATTTCCTTTTCTGCAAGCATAGCAAACTAAAACAACTGATTGACAGTGTTAAATTCTTTATAATCAACAATGTCTTGAATCTCGCGCCTCAAACCCAAATAAAAATGACAAATGGAATCTTCGTTCCCCTCCACAACACTACATCGCATCAATCCCTTTTGGAGCTCACCATAGTAATCCTGTACAGATTTCTCTCCTTGTTCTAAACGCATAAATTTCTTACACAAGTCTCTATGATTAGAAGGAGGAACAAAACGATCACGCATAGCTATTTTAAGTTCTTCCCACATACCAGGTAAAGCATCCTGTGTAGCTAGCCCATTCCACCAAATAATGGCAAAGTCCTTAAACTCACTAGTAGCTTGTCAAACTCTATGATGCTCAGGCATAAGGTGGGCACTAAACTTTTGTTCTACCATCATCTCCCAATCAAGATATCTCTCAGCATCATAATGACCCAAAAAAGATGGTATTGTGAACTTATTCTTAGCATAAGGATCATCAGGCACTCGATGATTATTACCTTGATGGTGGTGGACACCACCCATACCTGTCATGTTGTAGTGAGGACATCATCGTAATCTTGCTTGTCAAAAGGTTGCTCGATCTATGTTCCCGGTGGTATCATGCACCGTGTCTTCTGGCAAGAGACCATCGGTGTTGCTTCTGGAGACATCGTTGTTGACCGCCACCAAGGTTTCCAACTCAGTAACCTTGTCGGTTAGCGTGGAAATTCGTTTGTCCAACCTCTCCATGCTATTGCCAATGTTGAGTTCAATGAGTGCATCCGTGACAGCCTTCCTGATGGCCTCATTCATCCTTTTTTGGGCATTATCTACAATAGCTTATAGTTGCTCTTGGCTGACACACTCATTGAAATCCTTGGGGCTGTTATCTCCAGTCTGATCACCTCCTACCATTGTAAACACAAAAACAGGAACAAACGGTGAAGGTTATCCCTACCAAATGACTATGTGGTTGCAGTGGTGTCACTTTTCACAGCAAGTGGAAGTGTCTTACCAAGCTCTTACAAAGTTCTTACCAACACAAGTAGTGGGTGGCACAACCGGAGGCTAGTTCGTGATACCTGTGAGGCAGTGGTACCGAGATTGCAAGGCCCTTTTTCTGTACTGATCTGAAGAGTTTGTGGAGCTTCGAAGGCACACAAAGAATAATATGTATATTTGGCACACAAGTCAGTAACAGATAGTAATGCTGAATTATAGTCCAAAGTACTTGTTCTCATTGCTGGTCTAAAATGTTCCAAGTACCAGGTGTGTGACAAACAAGTATGGTGGATAGCAAGGTGACAGGTGTGTGAAAAATAAGTATGGTGGATGGCAACAACAACACAAATAAGAAACCAGACATCACACGCTAACACAGCTCACTTTGGCCTTCTCTATGTGCTCCTCTAGATATTGTTCCTCTTTTGCCTCTCTCTTTTTTCTATTTTTTGGGCTATCGTTTTTTTAGGAAATTTCAACTTTTTCTTTTTCTTTTTTTGATATTTTTCCTTCACTTAGGAGCACAAAAGAAGTAACCATAGAAAATATGAGCTTAAACAAGTGAAAGGCATGGCCTGTGGAAATTTCAGAAGACGTGCTCAAAATCGACAAAAAGCTTGTGACCACGAAAAGAGGATCTTGTGACCAGTTTTTGACCAAATTAAAATTTTCCAACCCCAATAAGGCAGGGGATGGACGGATCTGAATTTTTTTTTCTGATCGATTTTGATATATGGAACGTCGAAATCCGAGTTCGTATGCGAAAACTAGACCAGTTTTAAGAATTAGCTCCGAATTATAGGACAAAACGGGAACAATATGCGCAAAATTGGTCACGGAAGCAAAGATTTGATGGAAACGATAGGGGAAAACACATGAACTGGACTCTAACATGACCTAACCAGCAACAAGACCTCGATCAGGACACAAACTAAACACGATGGACTCTGAAACTGAAATATACAAAGGCTATGGCGCGAAAGGTTCTAGGACAGGAAAAAAAAGTATGGCACTGGACTATGGGACGAATGCGAAACACTCCAAACTAGGGGATAAATATGAACCTAACGGTATACCTTAGCTTTGATTACCACTTAATGGGAACGGGGATCTCGATCTTCCATCAGGTAGTGATAACTATCATTGTGGTGGAGAATGACACACCGATCCGGCTTCAGATCGAAAGATCGAACCCTACAATCTTAGCACCATAACTCCTCTGGTTATCAATCGAGACACAGATCCAGTTGACCTCTCCAAGAAGGCTAATCTCTGCTTGTGCAATGAAGAGCACAAGCAAGAACAAGAAAGAAAGCAATCAAATTGCAGATGAATGATTAATCTCACGAAGTTGGGGTCTCACAAACCGATGAACGACAAAACTATTCTTCATAGATTAATCTAAGCAAAACCCAAACCCTAATGGAGGGGTGGCGGCTGTTTATGAAGACTCTAGGGTCGTGCGGGTCCCCTGGACACGCCCCCTAATTGGCCCAAACACGATACACGGTCCATCGGACCAAAAGACGGTGTCGTAGCACCCTAGCAGATTCTGGATGCTTAATTGTTTCCACAATTCCCATTAATTATAAAGTTATTTTGACATGAGACCACTTGTATTGGCTTCCTTATCAAATTAGCTTTCCAACCATATGTGGTTTGTTGAAAACGGGGTCTGGATACGTCCTGGGTGACCAGTTTAAGGCAGTCTGGTCCTGAAGGCCAAGGCAGACTCGAAATCATGTTGGACTGGGCCTCCGGTTTCTGTTGAACATCATTGCTGGTCATCAACACCTCCACCTCTTCCTCTAAGTCCCTCATGACCCTCTCCAATGTTCCTAAGAAAGATAACATCATTAGGTAGTAGTCCATTCTCAAAAGTATGAAAATGACCGCTTAAGAACGAGCTCACCTCTAAATTGAGTTGACGCATTCGAGCCCGGGTCATTGGACCTTGCATGACGGTTGGAGGATCAGTGGGTACATCCGAAGGAGACCTTGCATGACGGTTGGAGGATCAGTGGGTACATCCGAAGGAGTGATGTCCTCATCATCCTCCCCCTCTTGAAACTGAGTCATCCTCGACTCAAGCTCATCTTCTTCTCCCAAATAAGGCTTCAAATCTATAATGTTAAAGGTGGAACTAACCCCGAACTCGGGTGGCAACTCAAGTTGAGTTAGGATGCCCGCCTCAATTAATATATATTAACCGAGGTGGTTGGGTTATGTTGGCCACCAAGGTTAATGATTTACTGAGGCGGTTGCTAGGCTGGTTGCCCTGCCACGAGTAACCGAGGTGGGCAACCGGCCGAACTGCCTCCAAGGCCACTTTTGAAACGCTTCACAAAAGATTTTGCGTAGTAGTGTTTTAGCCATGAAGCCACTAGAGTAGCATGAGGGGTACCACTTATATTACAACACACAAAAGAGGTTTACCCTGCCTAAGGGTGCACGACAACTGCTCTACTACTGAGACTTCTATTTTAACACCGTCACACAACAAGGGCAAAAGCCTGGTAGCTGATGAGGCTCACCTGCAATAAGGGTTTAACAAACCCTGAGTACAAAGGTACTCAACAAGACTTAATCGATGAAAAGGAAAGACCCCAATAACATGGAGGCTTACAGGGAATCAAGGTGAGTATGTAGCAAGAATCAAGATTAACTTTTGTATAAAACCTTACTATTAATTGATCCTTGCTTTCAATGTTTTAGCTCAAGTTAAAGCATTATAAGTATTTGATTTGCACCTAATCTAAATCATTCACTTCTTTAACCATCTCATCTCATGATCACAAGTGCCATTGCTTCATTACTTAACTATGATGTATGTTCAGACGGTCGAGTCTTCTTCTCCGAGAAGCAATGCCGATTTGAATTGATTTGGCCCAGCCGGGGTTTCCTTTGCACACAACATATGTAGATCTCGGACCTATATATATCTACCTTCACTCAGATCCTCCAAAACATGAACTAGTCTGCGCTACCCAAGAGCACAGTACTCCACCTCCCTGCACCACTCCTGGTAGATTCACATGATGTGTATACGCTACTCTCACCATCTCCCATGCCCAACGCGCAATTGTCTTTTCACATAATGGAATAGCTAAGCTATCAGGCTTACCAGAGTATGTGGCCAATACTACAAATTCTCAACCACACACAGGCCTACAATGAACGGTCCTTAATTAACACAGATGGAACAAGCAAGACTAGGCAACCCTATCAGCTTAAACTCCAGAGACATAAACCATGTCCGGTCCGATCTCTGATTAAAGCATATTCATCTTTTAAACTCTTAAGGCATTACCTGAGTATGAAATCATAGTGAATGATGAACTCACCATTCAACTCTTATCAGCTAAGCATGGTTAAGCAGATTATGGTACTACTATTAAAAGGTAACATGGTATGGTATTAGAATATCAAGGCAGGCATGCAACAGTTGGTTTTCAACCAAAACCTATTTTACTTATTGCAGCAAACATAAGACTTAGGTGAATAAAATTTGTAAAAACACAAGGAAATGGTTGTATGCTTCGGGGCTTGCCTGTGGTGTTGGGGTTGTTAGATTTCTCAGTTGTTCCACAAATATCAAACCCAACTTCCTCTGAGTGAAAACCCGCTTCAGGAACTTGCTCAACTAACTGGTCACCACTCTCGTTCACTATACATAATTAAAGATGCATGCTTTAGGATGATGAAATGTTAAGCATGGATTAAGATGACTAAACAAAACTAATTAACTTGAGTACAACTTTCCTTCAAGGTTTCGTTAGGTTCATTACTCATAAAGCAACATTATTATTTATTATTAAGCAAGTTAATTATGAGCACAATGATCATGTAATGAAGTTGCCAAGGAATAGTAGGGGATTAGTGTTCCAAGGTCAACAATCAACCCAAAATCACATCAAAGTCATTTAAGGATTTATAGAAGTTATTTTGGTATTTTTATTAATCCATAAAAGGCATTTGAATTAAGTGGACATTTTATTTTATCAAAAAAGAGCCAATATTTTTGTGAAGACAGTTGTAAGCATATTAAGCATACACATAAAAACTTCATGATTTTAGGATAATAATTTTAGCCTATACAAATTATGGAAGGTGCATTTATTAATTAAAAGATGTAATTTTGAACCTAGCAAAAGTACTGATTTTGACAAACCCATATTTTTCCATGATTAAACATAGGATAAGAAAGCTACAAAATTATTTTCATAATTTTATCACTTCTAATTATTTAGTTATGAATTAAAGAAGATTCAACACATTTTATTATTTTCTAAAAAATAAAAAGGTAGAAACCCTTTTCTTACCCGCCTCCCTCTTACCCTCTTTGACTGACAGGCAGGTCCCCAGGTCAGTGCACAATGTTCCTGCATTGACTAGAGCGCTCTTGCCGTTGACCGGCGGGTGCTCGCCGCCGGTGAACTCGCTGGCGACAAGACCTACCACGGTGGACTCCCCTCACACTCGCGCATCTCCTGGCGGTGATGGTTGAATGGATGGAGCACTACAGCAACCACGATAGTGACTCTGGCAGTACGGCGGTGCTCTGGCAAGGCAACAACGCCCGATGGTAATGACTCTAGCAAGGACAGCTATCCCTACATGCTCCTCTCTAGTTTACGAACTCGCTAGCGGTGACAGTTGATAGGTTAGGACACGGCAACATACCCACCGGTGGCCATGGCGACACAATGGAGCTCCAGCACGGTAGACTAGCCCAACGGCGAAATCACTGGCACTAAGATGGGTACCAACACACTCGCCTCGCCCTCGTGAACATGCCCAAGGGGTTAAATGAGCATGTAGGGGTTAGTAGTGCACACTACCATAGCCGTGGTGACTCAGCAGAGTAGATCATGGTGGCGCTCTGCTCGACGCTGGGGAAGATGATGGTGTCAAGACAATTCTAAGAGGTGGCATGAGTAGGCTCAATCAATGCGCAAGGATATGGCGAGCGTGGCGTCGAGGTGAATTAGACAGTGGATGAGCGGTGGTTTAGGAATTACCGGTGAACCAAGAGTTCGATGGCAGCAGCGGAAAGAAGAGAAAGAATAGTTGGTGGCTAGTTCGGTGACTTTAGGGTGATGGTGAAGCGTTGAGGCGTCTACAGCTGCTTGGGAGCTATCCATGGAAGCAGCTACGCATCACGTGTGCGTGAGGCGATGAACAAGGGTGGCGCATCGACGAAAAGTAGGCAGGTCACCGATGGCCACTGTAGCAGCCTGAAGCTCGATCTTCCTCTTCCTTTTTCTCTAGATTCCCATTGTCAACTCGCTGAGCTCCAAAAACAAAAGTTTCTCCCCTGACTTCGATCTTCAACTTTGCTTCAAACATCAACATCTAATTCTAACTAGATTATAAGATCTAGAGCCAAGAATAGAGAGGGATTGAAACTACAAACTCTAAACTCCTATACTGACAGTTAGGGTTTTGCAAAATAGTTAGATTAGGTATGTTTGTGAATTAATTTGTGATTAATTATCAAGCAAACAAATCAACCAATAACACCATTGCAAAGTACAAACTTCATACTTTAAAATGATGTCACGGTTTGAATATTTATGAAATTCATTTTAATAAATCCCACAAAATTGAATTCCTTACTTATTTTCAAGATAGCCAAATATGACTAAGTGCTAAATTTCAAGTGTGAATTCTAATTTGGAGCTCAAATTTTAGTGGGTTGGACTTGAATTCATACTCCATACTTGGCACTAGTGTAAAGCACCTATTTTACACCTCAAAGTCTATTAGAGCATAATTTCAATTATTTTGGTGAAATTCAAAAATAGAAGGTCACAAAGTACCTTAAAAGGGATTTTTGGTTTTAACCCAACATACCACACATGCATTGCATTTTGAAAGCATCTAGGCCCCTAGTTTGGTTTTGGTGATTAATGACAACACAATATTACTGTGACTAATGTGTGTTTTGCAGAGGCAACTTGAGTTAGATCATGGTAATGGTGATTGATTAGGCAATTATGGTTTTCATGCCCCTATCGATGGAAATTATTTTGGTTTTCAAAGGATGGATGACAAGGTTAAGAATAGACTAGTTCTAAGTGTCGTTTGACATTGGAGAGACACTTAGAGTAGTTTAGGACTTTGTTTTTCCTTTGGCCGTACTATTAAGGGGGTATGAACTAGTAGATTGACCTAGGCGAATCTAATGGTTTAGGTGTGGTGCACACTTGTAAAACTTAGCACTAGGTAGCTCAAGGACATCCCATAGATCAGTTGAAGTCGATGCCGTTCACAAAGTTGGTAAAATTTGAGGTGAATGGACACTTCCATGATGACCGAACGCTAGACCGGACGCATAGGTGCCATGTCTGATCAGCGTTAGGTCCAGCAGCTAGGGCTTGCTCATCGACCAGATGCTGGCTCCTAGTCAAGATCGGATGCACAGGTGTGCGCAACTATAGAGCAAGCAGCACTCATGAAGGACCGGACGCTATGACTTGACACACTAGAGGCTGTGTCCGGTCAACAACAATAAGCATCTAGAGAAGGAAATTGCTGACCGGACATGTCAGATGAGTGGTGTTCGGACGTTGGTTAGAGTCTGGTCTTTGATGACTGTGCTAGTGTCATGTAGCCATTGGTTACTGACCGGACACGTCTGATCACTTTGATCTGAGCGTCCGGTCACCACAAAATGTGCTGAGTTGGACCCCAACGCGTATGTTTTGAAGTGGGGAGTATAAATACTTCCCCCACTCATCCAACTTACCTCTCTTGCCCATTTTTTTAGCTGAGAAACACCTTTAGAGTGCAAGGGAGAGCAAGAGCCTAGTGGGTGATTGAGATTTGATATTCCAAGATTAAGGACCTCATTGGTGCATAGGGAGTAGCAAGTGTGCATCCACCTTTCTCATTAGGCTTGTCTTGGTCAAGTGAGAGTTTGTGCTTGCTACTCTTGGTGATCGGCATCACCTAGATGGCTCGGAGGTGATTGGAAGCTTAGTGATCATCCGACAGAGCTTGTGGATCACCAAAGTCATGTTGTGAGTGGTTGTGGCATGATTCACCGCGATGGAGTGTCAAAGAATCTAACCATAGAGAGCACTTGATCCTTGCACAGATCAAGGGGGAGCAACACCTTTGCGTGGGTGCTCCAATGAGGACTAGTGGGGAGTGGCAACTCTCTGATACCTCAAAAAAACATCGCCGTGTTCCACTCCTTCTCTTTACATTGAGCATTTACATTTGAGCAATTCAATTCGTGTCTTTACATTCTTAGAATTGCCAAGATAGAGTAGAATTGGAACCTAGTGTGCAAATTTTTTATGCGGTAGAACAATAGAAACACTTCTAGGCACAAGAGGGTGAAATGGGCTAAGTGTAGGGCTTAATTATTGCAAAAAATTTACAATAAGCCCAATTCACCCCCCCTCTTGGGCATCTTGATCCTTTCACATTACTAGAGAATAAATATTAATTTTAGTGAATGCAAGGCATGGTTAGCTACTATGGATACTAAACATGCATGATGATGACATGGTCAAGTTTTGGTGATGCTTAACACTAGGGGTGTTACATTCCATGGTCGTGTTTTGTTGACTTCATCAATCTTTGCTTCGGGCCGCCCATTCACGCCAATCCCTCGCCGAGATCAAGTCCTTGTTTCACACGGGGATGGTGGAGGAGTACTCTCGACGCTACCTTGCCTTGCTCTCCCGCTGCGACCACCTCTCCACATGCACCAAGATTGATCTGTACAATAGTGGCTTGGGCCAGCCCCTGGCCTCTAATGTGGAGCTACAACATCCATCCAACCTACAGCAAGCCATGAGCCTCGCGTGAGCCTATGAGCAAAGGTAGATGGAGGCCTCCATTGTCGAAAGCTCCACAACACCTAAACCTCGAGCTACCATGCCAGTGCATTGGCTAACACTGGCGCCTCAGGCGCCATCATGCAGGATAGCAAGACGGAGGGTGCATGCCCTCACTTTTGCCATCTCACAGCAGTAGAGATGGAGGAGAAAAGGCAGAATGGGTAGTGTTACTTTTTCCCTGAGCCTTATAGCAACGAACACAAGTGCATTGCCAAGGGTGATGTCTTCCTCATGGACCTATCAGACAGCGAGGAGCACCCCCTCAGCGAGATCAATGACTTGGAGATCTCCCTCCATGCACTAACCAACCTTAATTATGCTGATTCTATGATGCTATAGGTGACTGGGTGCACAGCCCTGGCGTTTGTCTCGCTACTCCAGTCACCATCGGTGGCGAGGCTTTCTCCATCGACTACTTCACTCTCGACTTTAGCGGTTTCAACCTAGTCCTTGGCATTAAGTGGCCACAGACACTTGGGCCCATCATCTGGGACTTTGGCACACTAGCAATGTCCTTCTGGTACAGCCGCTATGCCCATCACTGGACCAGTGTGAGCAGCCGGTGCTTGGCCGCCCGCACCATCACCAACCCTCGCGCTGTATTGGAGGAACTGTTGCAGTCTTACTTGGACAACTTTGAGGAACCCCGTGGTCTGCCACTACCACGCTGCCATTGTGATAGAGCCACCCAATTTATACAAGATCAAGTACAGCTATCCACATTTAACACGTTGACGCGCGCATACTTTCACTTATATAAACCCGGTAGTCCGCCAAGTGTCACAAAGGACCTTGGTAAATCAACATCATAACCAAGATCACATGATTAAGCAAATACACATCACGTACACAGAGTTGCAACGGAAATAATATTACGAATGGGTTCACAACTAATAGTACAAGTTTGGGTTTCAAAACCGGTTAAAGGAAAACAACATAGCTTTCAAATGATTACATTAATATAAGTTCCCAATACATTGCTAGCATAAGTGACCTCGTCTAATAAAACCGTATAGATGAGAAATAAATATAGAGTCACTGAACCCACCGGCGGTTAGCCACCATCTTCCTCAGGCTGAGAATTTCACCTGCAACATGGTGGGATAAACCCTAAGTACTCGAATATACTCAGCTAGACTTACCCATCATAAACCAGAAATAAAGTGACACCAAGGATTATGCAAGGATTTATAAGTGGAGCTAGCTTGACAATATTTTGCATAAAAAGCCACTAATTCAGCTATACATTTTATAATTCAATCATCAAGTTAAGTATAGCTATTCGTCTCTAGATTAGCAACTAACCTATGCCAAACATGTGGTATATCATTTAGTAGCATAACAATAGTAACCATAGCTGGTGTAAGATTTTCATATTCACCAGAACCATCATATTCCATAATCCAATTACTACGATGCTGGAGCAAGTCGAGTTTCTCACTATCCAGGAGAGACAGCGATTTGAATCAATTTCAACCAACTAGGAATTTATTCCTAACACAATCCCAAACATACCTACACCAAGGCAGTTTTAGGTCACCTTTGGTACAACTCAGGGACATATTTCATGGGTTCGATCAGCGCCGCACAATCAGGGACAACTAGCTGCTAGGACGATCAAGACTACCCTACCCTTGGGCTCATGTCTAGCTCCCCGCACATCCTTACTACCATCCAGAGTGCGCACTCTTATAGAATGGGGCCCGACCTGAGTTGAGCTACTCGACTTTGTAGTCGGAATGAGTTATCCGGCTAGCTAAGTGAGAGGCATGCGTTCAATCTCGGCAGAAGTGCCAGCAATGGTACGGTCCTTAATCGACACAGACGGGATCATATGAGTCACCCTACACATAGACTCCACCCTGCCTCAAGTTACATTACCCCATGGTTCTGTTCCACGATAGCAAATATAGCCAACTGTGCTTTGGTATCCACCTATATCTCATAGGAGATAGGAAATCACCCGACTTCTACCGGTCTATGCATGGCTAAGCATATATTCGATCCTAGACCTACATAGGGTTCAAGGTATATTTCTAGACAAGGTAGTTCTATGCATCAAGTGTTTTCAACCAACACTTATAACCTAATGCATCAAACATAAATGACGCAAGTGATATTTGTAAAAACATAGGAGGCTTAGAATGCTTTGGGGTTTGCCTAGGATCCAACACTAGGTTATTGTTTGTTAGATGACACTCGCTTGGCGCGCATCTCCCATCTTGGCACTTGCTTAGTCCTTCCGTCTTCTAGATGGATTCACCAAACTCCATCTTCGGGTTTGGCTCCAATATCATTTCCTTCACGTGGTGCATCTAACGTACCTAGATGAGATGCAACAATGCAAGTGCATGAATGCGAAGAATGGCAATATGAGATGCCTCACATAAAAGTATTCAAGATGAGCACAAGGTTACACCGAACATATATAAGCACTCCACGTTACTTAATTAAGCATCACACAACCTATCATGCTAGGATAGAAAGGAAGGTAGCAGCAAGCATAACACAAGTTTCACAAGGTTTTAGGTATTCTAACTTAACACCATCACAGTCATTAGCCACACTTAGCAACACACAAAGCAAAGCAAGGTGAAGCAAACAATTTTAGGTATAAACATAGATTCTGAACAGCAGCACCATAGTCACTTGTTTTAACCATACCCGGAGTTCTAGGCATGCAAAAAGTCTGATCCTAGACTTTCTGAAAGCTAATAAAATTATCTAAAACTTTGTTATTAATACCAAAAGCTGATTCAACAAATAACAAGGTCAAAATACATCATGAAGCAGAGCTTATATAACTAAGGATAGAAAACTGATAGTAACTTCCGAAATGCATATCTCAAGTTATGTTCATCCAATAAGCATGATCCTTAAATTTATAGAAAGCTTATTAAGTTATCTATAACTTTATTATTATCATCTTAAGATGATTCTACATCTAATAAGGTTAAACAACATCAAGAAGGCATCTCTATCCAGATTTGGACAGAATTTGCCATTCCACTTTGAATAGCAATCACTAGAGTTCTAGACCACCAAAAACAGTGATCTTAGACATTTTAGAAATCTTAGGAAAATCACTACAACTCTCCTATTATCAGCAATATATGATTCTATGTTTACATAAGCCAAACAATATAATCATTCAGATTGTTGATAGAATATCATCGACAGTCCTCCGAGGGGTATCCCACGAAGGTAGATTGATCGGCAGAGGAGCGTGTGATCAAGAACAAGAAGGCAACAGAGACATACGAGTTATACAGGTTCAGGCCATCAGTATGACGTAATACCTTACACCTGTGGTCTGTTGGTTTGTATTAGCTATCATATGATATGCCATGATTTTGGAGGGGGTCCCTACCTGCCTTATATAGTCTGGGGGGCAGGGTTACAAGTCGGTTAGATCTGAGAGATAACCGGAAAGTAATAACAGATTACAAGCATCATGGGATCATAAGTATCCTAATAGATCACGGTAGCATCTTCAGGATATCTTCCCCATGTCTTGCAGAAGGCGTCGAGCAGAGTCGTGCCCCGCAAGGCTTCGTCTTATGGGCTGGGCCACCCCTAGGGGCGCAGCCCATGTGGTCTGACGTGGGTATCCGAGGTTGTACCCCCCACAGCTAGTCCCCGAGCACCTTGCATCCATTATGCAACGCCGTCTTGAGCTTGTCCGAGCAGGTGCGATCAAAGTCGAGCAGTCGAACTCATGGTCCGACCACTGTGATGAGTTGCCAAGCAATTGTGAGCAGTCGCCGAGCTATGTGTGAGCAGTTGCTGCACTGCGCGTGCTGTTACTGAGCAGCATGAAACGCAGCCGAGTAGCATAACCCAAGCATGGCTTGCTATAAGGGTGTAAGGAGCTCAAGTTTAGAATCAAAAATTTCCTCGCAGTAGATCAAGTGTGCCCACTTAAAATCCGACCATGAGAGGAGGAATTAGTCTTGTTCAGCTTCAAGAGGCACCGAGTCTTCTAGGAAAAAACAAGCACATTCACCATGAGGTAAAGTGTGCCCACTTAGTCCCCGAGCCTGATAGTAGGTGATGGAGTCACGTGATGCCAGGGTCCAAAGTAGAAGAACAGAGGACCAGCCGAGCAGGCAGCCAGTCCCCACACGTAGACCTAAAAAGCACATTCACCGCCAGGTGAAGTGTGCCCACTTAGTCCCTGAGCCTGACAGTAGATGACATAGTCATGTGGTGCTAGGGTCAGAAATAGAGAAATAATGAAAACCAGCCGAGCAGGCAGCCAGTCCCCAAGGCCAAAGCGAAGATATCGGAGAAATCAAACCATGGAGATAAAATCGGAGGAATGGCTGTATAGTAACCATTACTGAGCATCGATAAATTGTGGAGAAGTCGGTGTTTACTCAGCGAGTAGCAACTGACGGTAGCAATAAATGAGCGACGTGGGCTGCGGTTGCACAAAAATCCAGGTAACGGCCCATTAAGCCGTGTCAGAGAATTCGGAGCGGCGCAGATCGCGGGAACAGTTTCCTAAAAACCCTTGAGTCAGAAAGGTGGGGAAAGTGCTTTATAATAGCACTGCCACCCCCACTCTCCCACCTTTGCCACTTCGCCATTTCATCTTCCTCCTCAGCCACCACACCTCCAGATTCGCAACCACACATGTTGCCGACGCCAGACCGCATCTGGATCTGAGTGATGGCGCCGAAGAGGAGAGCCATGAACCCAAAGAAAGCAAGCCCAAAGAAGGCAGGTGGTGGAGCCAGTCATGACAAAGAGTGGATGTCGTCGCGCACTAGAGAAGTGGAGCTCGAAAGACTGGTGACAGCGGGCGTGCTTCCTGACCACGTCACCGCCGGATGGCGGCCAACCAGTGGTGAGCCCTTTCCAATGCCTAACACCGATGAAGTTGTAGTCTTTGAAGATTATTTCTGGCATGGATTGGGGTTCCCTGTTCATCCTTTCCTATGAGATCTATTGGTATTTTGGTCGATTAGTCTGTGCAATCTCCACCCCAACACTATATTGCACATCTCGATCTTTATTCACTTCTGTGAGGCATTTCTGGGGATTCTGCCGCACTTCAACCTCTTTAGACACCTATTTTGGTTAAAGAAGAAAGGCAGCGGCGGCTCCAAGGTGGTCAATGGCGTATATCTATAGCTCCGGGATGGAATGGCCAACGATTATATCAGCATACCACTAAACACTCTCTGAAAGGGTGGAATTCCAAGTGGTTCTACATGAAACAGAGACACCCGGCCGGCCGCTACGACGTCCACCATATCCTGGAGAACCAAAGAAGCTGGTCGAAGAGACCAAGAAGTATTGACATGGAGCAAGTGAAGGAGCTCCTTGACTTGATTCAAGGTGTGGAGTTGAGAGGTGAACTTGTGGAAGCAAGCTTCATAGTACGCCATGTCCAACCTTGCAAGGAGAGGGCCTACCCTACTTTTGACTTCAAGGGCGACGACGACGGGACCCGAGAGAGACCTGAACGGCTGTCAAGGAAAGAAGTGATAAGCCAAGCCATAGAACTATTCACCTCTGGCACCTCATTTAGCTAGCCGAAAGAAACAAAGGCCTTCAACTGTACGAACCCGCCTCCTTAGGTAACCATCTTAGTTTGCATTGGTCAACTGACGATTGCCGAGCAGGGAACTAACTTACTTATGCAAAGATCCATTTGCAGGACAGGGCAGTGTATTTTTCGAATGTGCCGAGAGCTGAATGGCCGCTGGCGGTGGACGCCCGACCAACAGTACACCCTGAAGAAAGTTCCATCGGTATCTCATCAGAATCTAGAGATTCAGATGTCGATCACACGGCAAGTCCCCCCCCCGATATCGGAGAAATCCCGGGGGAAACGGGCAGCGACAGACGAGCCAGCCCAGAAGAAGAGGAAGATGGCGGCTGCCGCTCCCTGCAAACCGAGCAGTATATCACTTGGTGGCGACCAGACCACTCGATCATGGAGGGTCACGGTGATCGAGTGGTCTGATGACGACGAAGATACAGTTGCCCCATCTCCGAGCATGCAAACAGCTTCACGCAGCACACGCATGGAGGAGCAACCAAGGGGAAGCGAAGAAGTCCCCAAGCAGCAGGCAATAGAAATCCCCATGGTGTAAGCGACAGGAGTCCCCGAGCAACAGGCAGAGGTAAACCCAGAGTTACGGGTGGAGGAAACACCAGAACAGCAGGCGGAGCAGAGGCCAACTGTAGAGGAGGATAGACCTCCACCCGAGAGCATGCGGGTTGACCCCACAGCCGCACCTGGGCGCTCGAGCAGGCCTCGCCGATTCAAAAAAGTGCACCGACAGACAAAACGGTAAGTATCCTCATGTTGGTGTTGTTTTGCTATTTTATCTTAGCTTTTTGGGCGATTGACCAAATGTTCTGATGCAGTGCAAGGCACACGGAGGGTCCGAAACCATCTGCCTAGACTGACGAGCAGCCTCGGGCTGATCCTGAGGTGGAGGTAACGCTGGCGGCCCCCATGTCAGGGTCCCCCAGTGCTCGGCAGCCGATGGAAAAGTCAACGACCGCTGCGGGTGGAGCTAGAGACGGCGAGGGGTTGGCATCAGTGGAGGTCAGCTCGGCGACAATGCCCGAAGCAACGGCAGGTAGCGCCGGACCCTTGGGAGCTAAAACTGGAGTTGCCAGCGAAGCAACAGAGTCTGGGTCGGCGAGACCAGGGGTGCCCGAGGAGCTAATGGTACCCCCTGAGGCATCGCATGTCCTGCTTGGACCCACTGTCCGGCCATAGAGCCCCCCAGCGGTGACTCCCACTGCTGCGGAAGAGGAGGACGAGGTGGAGGAGATCGTTCATGATGAGCCTCGAACCCAATCCATCCGAATCCTCCACAAGCGCGGTGACAATGGTAGTTATCAAGGAAGATGACACCCCCAGAGAAATGAGGAGGCTGAAATCCGCCCTCGGTGGAGTAATAAAACAAATCGAGGTTAATACTAAATCCTGGGTATTCTTCATTGACATTGGTGGTGTCCTTCCGTCATTGTCATTGTGCATTTCCAGGGGATAACTTGGACTGCCGAGCACTGTCACCAGTTGATTAAGAGGATGGAGCCCCTCGCCAACTCAAGGAGGCGATGAACCTTTCAGAGAAAAACATCCAAAGGGCCCAGCGCGAGCGAGACCTTGCTGAGTCCAACGCGCGGGACCTAGAATACCAGAGGGGGGTCCTGTCTGAGCACCTGGCGACTGCGAAAGAACAACTTCAGAGCAAGTCCGAGTAGCTGGCTACTGCCCCTACACAACTTAAAGGTGCTTCCAAGCAGTTGGAAAAGCTGCAGAAAATCTCCGAGCAGAAGAAAGGTATGTACGATCCACAAAAATGCCTCGCATAGTTGGATATCATTACTTTTTGTGATGAATGATGTACTTGTAGAACAATACACAGAGCTCGGCCAACTGCACCAGGCCCTCGAGCAACTCCGAGAGGAGAAAGCAAAGGAGACAGGGTGAGCGAACAAACTGACCGAGGAGCTGAATGGTGAGTATCGCCTGGTCAGGTTTTCTGCTAAAGTAATTGTCTTGCCTGATGGAACTTCAAAATGCTTGCAGACTACCGTCGGAGGGTCAAGGCACAGTTCGATGTGCTGGAGCAAGACGCCCGGACCCAGAGGAACAAATTTGATGTCGTAGTTGCCAAAATCAACCCAGTGCTCGACTGCGTCGAACCAGAAACTACTCCTCAGCCCAATGGCAGGCCGCCACGCCCGGACATCATCATCGAAAGATGCAAGATGGCGTGGGAAAGCTGTAAGAGCTTCAACCGCGACGCCGTTGTTACCGCCGCTACCCATGCCCTTGCTGTTGTTCGGTTCCACTATCTAGCCATTGACCTTGAGGCGGTAGGGGGAGGGTACGCCGAGGGGCTGATACGTAGGAAGGAGACGAGCGCACTTTCCTATTTGGAGTCTAGGTGAGCCCCAATCTTCACGGCCTTGGAGGGGTCGTCGAGGCCGAGGCCGACCTCCTTGACTTCCTTGGACTTGGCGGAGGCACGAGGAAGTTCCAGCTCTGGGATCTCCATGTCATCGGCGGGCACCATCTTGGCTTCAGCGACCACGCTAGCCATCTGGATGGAGAGGTCAGTGGCTTTGGCGAGAGCGAGACTCTCCGTCTCGCAGGCGTAGGCGACGAAGAGGTTGGCCCGTAGAGACAGGACTCCTGCAGGCGAAGGCATCTTCATAACTAGATATGCATAGTGCGGCATGGCCATGAACTTGGCTAGAGCTGGCCGACCAAGTATGGCGTGGTAGGCGGTGTCGAAGTCGGCGACGTAGAAGTTGATATGCTCGATGCGGTAATTGCTTGCCGTGCTGAACTGTACTGGCAGAGTGATTTCTTGATGTAGACTAGGCCCGATCTTCCGATAGGTATGATAGCGTCGATTGGTGGAGACTCGACGTTCACGATCTAGGCTTCGAACCAAGACTGATTCGGACCCCCGCAACCGTTACACCACTGCTCCGTTGGTTATCAACCACGCGAACGCGATTGACCTCGCCGAGAAGGCTTTCCTGCAAGTGAATCGAGAACACAAGCAAGAACGAGATAAACGCAATCTGAAATTGCAACTAAATATGAGGCTTATGATAATGAGAAAGAGTTCAAGTATTTATTCGAAAGGACTAATCGCCACAGGCGAACAAGATCAAGAATTGGGGCCCTGGTTCACAGCAAGCGGCCTTGGCGGCGACAGTTGCAGCAAAATAACATCTGTTTCATGAGGAAATCAAGAACTAAACAAAACCCAAACCCTAAGGAGAGTGACGGCTGGTATTTATAGAGTCTTGGGTGTCACCCCCCTGGACGCGCCCCCTAATGGGCCCAAACACGATACACGGTCCAACGGACCAAAAGACGGTGTCGCAGCACCCTGATAGATTCTAGATGCTGACTTGTTTCAACGATTCCTGTTGATTCTGAAGGGCTTTTGATGTGAGACCAATTGGGTTGGCTTCCTTATCAAATTAGCTTTCGAACCATATGTGGATCGTCGAAAACCGAGTCCGGATGCATCCTGGGTAACTAGTTTAAGGCAGACTGGTCCTGGAACCTGAGACAGACTCGAACTTGAGTTGCTTTGGGCCTCCACCTTGGGGACTCGAACCGAATTAGCCTTGGACCTCCTTCTTGCTTAGGACACCCTTGCTGATCTCCTTGGTCTCCATATGGTTCTCCAAGCATGGTCATATGTATAGAGGTCATGTCCTCATCATCCTCCCTTTCTTGACAAAAAGCCGTCCTCGGCGTCGATTTTGTTTGAAGTCGATCCTGCACAACATGAGGACAAACGAGGTTTCCAAAATAATGGGAATGGACAATGTTGTGAGAAAGAATATGACCACATGTCCAGGTTTGTAGCATGTCTTGTCCTACAGACATGTAGTCTACTCGATTGAAATACACATGATCTTTGCCAATACTATCCTGCAAAAGATTAGTACTAACAAGAAATATATGCTCCCTTTCTTTGGATTCTACTTGTGTTCGAAAAGCAAAACTAGAGGAATATGGCATAACAACAATGTTGATTTTACTATCCTCTAGTTGATCATTAATTTGCACAACTAAAGGAGAATTTGGATTTGTACAAATGTAAACTCGTTGTATCAAATATTGCCCTTGGTTGTTATATTTACCAAAAACATGATATGTATGTCTAGAGAACCATGGCAAATCAGCATATGCATAAAGTTTCTCCTCTAAAGAACTAAGATTACACGGAACATCAAATTCAATGTAACCCAAAGTATTTAAAGAAGACAACAATTTCAGCTCATCAACTTCACTAGCATTATGAATAACAAGTCTATTTTCAGCACAAGTGCTCATTTTCAGCACACATATAGCATGATCATTCTTCAATGATTGCATGGGTATAACATAAATATCATCATGCAAGTCATCTTTGTCACAAGAAACATCAAGCAAATCATCTTGTGACAAAGGTAAATCAAGCGAATACTCCACTAAAATTTGCTCTATCATAGCATGATTGGTGGAAAAATTCAGCACATGAAGAGAACTCTCACCTTCTGTGAGTTTAGCATCATGGGCATTACCTTTGCTCTCATGTTCAGCAGGGGTAATAGTTGATGGTTCTGAATTTTCACATGATGCTGTGAGCTTCTCATTTTCTATCACGTCATCCTCGCTCTTTTCTACATTGTCCTGCAAAAGGTTAGGCATAGCAGGAGGAATAACAACAGACTCTTCCTCTAAATGGTGCACCTCATCATATGAAGTCAAAACAGGAGGTGGATTAACAAAGGTTTCTCGCATAAGAAGTTTCATATCATTCCAAGTTTGAGGCTTATCAGAAGGATCTAAAGACTCCCACCAAGATAAAGCAGAATGTCGCAAAACACTAACTGCATTTTTTACCTTCCTCCTTGGACACATAAAGCGAGTAGCAAATATGTTATCGATGGCAATTTCCCACTCCATGTACTCATCAGCACCTATACCATCATAAGTCAGTGGATATGAACAACCTGTCATTGTTAGAAGATAGCAAAAGACAACACAAAAGTATTATCCCTACCAACTACTTAGGTTATGGACAAGGAAAAATAAGGCACTCAACTCTCAAGCGTCTTACCATGGTCTTACAAGTGTTCTTACCAAAGCAACAGGCGGTGCAATCGATTGTTGACTGTGATACCGTTGTAGCTTGAGTGTAACAGTTGCAAGGCAAACCTGTACTTGGTTAGAAGAAAGTGGAGCTTGGACAGGCACAATATAGTAGCAAGGAATAGCAAAATTCACAACTGAATAGCAAAGCTGAATAAGTATCCCAAGTACTTGTCTTAGTTGCTGGCCTACTCACGTTCCAAGTACCAGACGTATCAAGTGATGTGAACAGCAAGAATATGATTAGGAACAAGGTAGAAATCAGCACACGCAAACACAGCTCAAATGGCGCTCTCTATGTGCTCCTCTAGATATTGTTCCACTTTTGCCCCTCTCTTTTTTCTCTATTTTTGGGTTGTCGTTGTTTTTTTGGGATTCTTTGACTTTTTCTTTTTATTTTTTTGATATTTTTTCTTCACTTAGGAGAACAAAAGAAGTAACCACAGAAAATATGAGCATAAACAAGTGAAAGACATGGCCTGTGGAATTTCCAGAAGACATGCTCGAATTCGACAAAAACCTTGTGACCACGAAAAGAGGATCTTGTGACCACTTTTTGACCAAAATAAAAATCTCCGACCCCAGCAAATCTAGGGATGGACGGATCTGAAATTTTTTCTAATCGATTTTGATATATGGAACGTCGAAATCCGAGTTCGTATGCAAAAACTAGACCAGTTTTAAGAACGGACTCCAAATTAGAGGACAAAACGGGAACAATGTGCGCAAAATTGGTCACGGCAGCAAGGATTTGATGGAAACAGTCAAGACAAGTGTAACAAATAAGATGACGTGGACTAAGGTTTGATGAATACAAAGGGAACTCAACAAGACTTGGAGATGTTCATGGATTATGATGAAAAACAAAGGAGAAAACACAAACTAGACTCAAAAACGATCTAAAACCAGCAACAAGAACTTGACCTAGGGCACAAACTCAACAACGCGAAACAGAGACAAAATTGCACGGCACAATGAGGCTATAGGATAGAGAATATGTAACGATGTATATATTTTTTTGCGTTTTGTGGACTATAGGTAATGCAAAAACAGAAACAATCTAAAGGAAAAAACAAAGTTATACCTAATGGGCAACAAGGTCTCTGATACCATTTGATGTAGACTAGGCCCGATCTTCCGATAGGTATGATAGCGTCGATTGGTGGAGACTCGACGTTCACAATCTAGGCTTCGAACCAAGACTAATTCGGACCCTCGCAACCGTTACACCACTGCTCCGTTGGTTATCAACCACGCGAACGCGATTGACCTCGCCGAGAAGGCTTTCCTGCAAGCGAATCGAGAACACAAGCAAGAATGAGATAAATGCAATCTGAAATTGCAAATAAATATGAGACCTATGATAATGAGAAAGAGTTCAAGTCTTTATTCGAAAGGACTAATCGCCACAGGCGAACAAGATCAAGAACTGGGGCCCTGGTTCACAGCAAGCGGCCTGGGCGGCGACAGTTGCAGCAAAACAACGTCTATTTCATGAGGAAATCAAGAACTAAACAAAAACCAAACCCTAAGAAGAGCGACGGCTGGTATTTATAGAGTCTTGGGCGTCACCCCCCTGGACGCGCCCCCTAATGGGCCCAAACACGATACACGGTCCAACGGACCAAAAGACGGTGTCGCAGCACCCTGACAGATTCTGGACACTGACTTATTTCAATGATTCCCGTTGATTCTGAAGGGCTTTTGATGTGAGACAATTGGGTTGGCTTCCTTATCAAATTAGCTTTCGAACCATATGTGGATTGTCAAAAACGGAGTCTGGATGCATCCTGGGTGACCAGTTTAAGGTAGACTGGTCCTGGAACCCGAGATAGACTTGAACTTGAGTTGCTTTGCGCCTCCACCTAGGGGACTCAAACCGAATTAGCCTTAGACCTCCTTCTTGCTTAGGACACCCTCGCTGATCTCCTTGGTCTCCATATGGTTCTCCAAGCATGGTCATATGTATAGAGGTCATGTCCTCATCATTTCTCTAAGTGGTCTGGATGCCTTGCCAGGTACCACACCCCAAAAGGAGGAGTCCGAAGGTGTGAGATCTTTTATCGCGAGGCCCAACTCCCTTAGAGCCCCGGTGAAGACTAAGTTCAAAGCACTACCACCATCGACAAGGACTTTTCTAAAGAGCACCTTCTAGATAGTTGCATCGAGGACGAGGGGGAAACGCCCTGTGTAGGGTATGTCCGCCCACTGGTCGGCCCTGGTGAAAGTGATGGGGACCTCTAACCATGGGCGATAGCTGGGGTTGGCGGTGGTTTCCTCTGATGCTACGGCGAGCACTCGTCAGGCGGTGAGCTTTTGTTCTCTTCTGCTCTCGACAGAGGTGAGGCCACCGAAGATGGTGGCGACCACCTTGTCATGGTCCTGGAAAGCATTGCCATTGCCCCCAGGTGGTCGGCGGCCTCCATTCCCACCGTTGGTGTCGTCGTCTAGCTTTTTGTCTTGGAACGCCTTGGCTAAACTGAGGCAGTCTTTCATCTTGTGTTTGGCGTTCTTGTGGAGGGGGCATGGGCCGTCGAGGATCTTCTTGTATTGCTCGTCGTAGTTGCGCTTGGCGCGCGGCTCATTGACGTTACCGACAAAGTGGTCTGGCCAGCGGCGGCGATTCTAACTTGGCTTGGATCCTTCTGGCCAATCATGGCCGATGTCTCGGTGGAAACTTCGTTCGTCATAGCGGCGGTCATTGTGGCGCCAGTTGTCAGGGTGGTTGTCGTAGCGGTGAGGCGGGTGATTTGTGCCCGCGTCTTCGTTGAAACGTACTTTAGCTTCCTCCACGTCAACGTACTGGTTGGCGGTCATGATCATCTCACCGATGCCTGTAGGTGGCTTGCGGTTGAACTTGGAATGGAGCTCGTGGTGATGAAGTCCCTAGACAAAGGCGGTGATGACCTCAGCTTCCGTGATGTTGGGGATAGAATTCCTCATCTCGGAAAAGCGTCTGATGTAGCTACGGAGGAGCTCGGACGACTTTTGAGTGATGCGGTTGAGATCATGCTTGGTGCCCGGCCACGTACATGTAGCCATGTAATTGTCAGTGAAGACTTTCTTCAGCTCTTCCCAAGATCCGATGGAATCCGGGGCAAGGCTTGTAAACCAGCTCATGGCGGCTGGCGTAAGCCTGTAGCCACTGAGTTGGGTTCATCCTTCCCTCATAGGGCTCGACCCCGGTGATCTTAAAACCATGGGGCCACTGGAGTGTTCGGAGCGCCCTGGTGAAAGATGGGGGACCTTCTGGGTTGTCAGCGCTGTTGTCTGCAGCATTGCCAGCAGAGATTGGCTCCAGAGCTGAGTCTGGATCACCGTACTCTCGCTCGTACTCCTGGTGGTGGCGTACTTCATCTTCATGGCGGCCGAAGCGACGCTGCTCGATATGCCGTTGTGCATCTCGAGGGTTACTGAGGTGCACTCGAGCGTCCTGTTCGACCTCCTGGTCATGCTGGCGATGATGCTTGGCTCGGTGGCCCCCGGTTCCCCCCTAGAGAGGTAGTGACTGGTCGGCAAAACAGCTTTGACTAGGGCGGCGATTGGATCTAGGCACAGCTAATCGGCAAATGGTGCTAGTGGAGCACGGAGGTCTTTGATCCTCTCGGATCTCATTGACTTGACAGTGTGCCTCTTTAAGCATAGCGGCAACCTTGGTGATCTCGGGCATCTATGGGAGGCGGGCGAGTTCATTGGTGGCCACCGCCAGATTGGCGCTTGGAGTCTTGAAGACGTCGTGACCGTCAATGCAGAGAAAATCTTCGTCGAGGTTATGATGGAGTGGCCTTCCTTGTGAGTCGAATTGGTTGTCGCGAGCAGCCTCAGCCATCGCAAGGGCGTGCTCGTTTTCACGGCGCTACGCATGGTTGACATTCCTGTTTTCACGAGCAGCGCATTCCTCATCGGTTTCGCCGTTCCAGGGGGGCTGTCGATGCTGACGTTGAAGATCGCACCACCCCGGAAAGGCGGGAGAGGGGATTGCTCGGTGAAGGTTTCGGCGAGGGTCTCGGTGGAGCCCTGGGACTTGGAGTCTGGATTCTCCTCTAGGATGGTTTGGAAGGATGCTCTGGGGCCTCGGCTTGCGTGTAGCATGTTGATTGTTGGCGAGAGCTGATCGGCGATCTGGTCAGCAAGAGGATGGATATCCCCCACCTAGTCTGTGAATTTGCCACTCAGGGCGTGTTGGTATGTAGCGGCGGTGTTGTCGAGCCTGTAGGGCAGGGCCGTAACCCTCGGAGTTTGCCGAGCGGCTTACGATAGATGCATATGGCAGGGTGGTCGGCGCTGAACGATAGTGTCTAGAGCCGATTCAGCGATGGAGAGGCAATTGGCGAGCTTCTGACCGACTCGATCGATGGATATGATCAGATCGTCGTTGTTGATCTACCTTCTCTGGTAGCGAGGAAGCAGGCAGCGAGTTGTCGATGAAGGCGACCTCAGAAGCAGTTCCAAGATCAGATCTGCAGTCATGGGAGCGGGGGTGGTCAGCGCAGAATGGATCTGCACCAGCTCAAGGAGCTCTCTGACTCCATCAACGTTGATGACCCACGAGATGGATCCGACCGTGAAGATCTGGCCGGGCTACGGGAGGGATGAAGAGCCTGCGGAAAAAGCCATCTTGTTCGACAAGGAAATAGCACGCACACCCCTACCTGGCGCACCAACTATCGATAGAATATCATCGGCAGTCCTCCGAGGGGTATCCCACGAAGGTAGATTGATCGGCAGAGGAGCGTGTGATCAAGAACAAGAAGGCAACAGAGACACGAGTTATACAGGTTCAGGCCGTTAGTATGACGTAATACCTTACTCCTGTGGTCTATTGGTTTGTATTAGCTATCGTATGATATGCCGTGATTTTGGAGGGGGTCCCTGCCCGCCTTATATAGTCTGGGGGTAGGGTTACAAGTCAGTTAGATCTGAGAGATAACCGGAAAGTAATAACAGATTACAAGCATCATGGGATCATAGGTATCCTAACAGATCACAGTAGCATCTTCAGGATATCTTCCCCATGTCTTGCGGAAGGCGCCGAGTAGAGTCGTGCCCCGCAGGGCTTCGTCTTGGGGGCTGGGCTGCCCCTGGGGGCGCAGCCCATGTGGTCTGCCGTGGGTATCCGGGGTTGTACCCCCCACAAACATCTATCCAGAGGACATGCAAAGACCTGACAGCAAACTTCTAAAATCCATAACTCCTAAACCATTAGGCCTAAAATCATGAAATTTTAGGACAGGCAAGATAAGGAAATTATTTGCAACTTTTGTATTCACCACATCAACATAAATCCTCACCATCACCATGAAATTAATTGCTTAACCAAAACTATACAAGCAGCACAAACAGCTGAGGCATACTACATTCATCTATCATTTAGTTGCTACAAACTAACATATTCTTGACATATATGCTACCCCAAACATCATGGAATCATATTCAAACAGTCATAGCATGTAGGAATAGCTACTAGAAGTATCACATGACAATAACTACATGTATATGCTCACAACATTCATCCTCTACTTTAATAATGCAACATATGTAATATTTTTAGTACTATATAAGAACAACTAGTTTAGGGCTGTGACTTTTATGAGTGGTAGATGTTATCAAAACATGGCTACTGCACAAATTTCACATGCTCAGGTTTTATAGATTAATTACAAAAAAAGACAAATTGCTAATGCAAGAAAACATATGAGAGCAAGATAAATCTAAAACACACTACTTTCTGCAAACACATGGCCATATTATATGTTATTATGGTATCACAACATCATACAAAGGTAGTGGAACCACATTTTCCATTTTTACACCTACATCAAAATTATAACTTATTTTAAACCATTTATCAAGCAATAAACAAGTTTAATCAATAAATCAAACATACTACATCCAATGAACCTGAAATTTTTACCATAGCACAAATGTAGCATCAATAGCCTACCATAAAATTTTCACAACAATTGGAGCACTACAACTTTAGATATGAATTTATTCCAAGAAAACCCTAATTAATACAAATCAATAAAAATAGCAAAAACCTTCTACTAACACATGTCATAACATGACTCTACTACATAGATATACTCTCAAGGATTCCAAAAAGTCTTCATTTCCTATTTTACTATTTTTCTACAATTTATTATGATTTTCCAAAGTTTCAGCTAAATTAAAATCAATAAAGGAGAAACACATTTGCACCGAGGCCCCTAGACTTCCACGAAAACAAATTCCAATGAAAAGGTCCTCCCATGCACTATTCACTCGAGTCATAGGACCTACCAAAAAGCTTCTATTCGCATTCTGTCCCTCCATCTTCATCGAGCACACATAGAGGGGGTGGTCGGGCTCGGGGGCGACACTGGCCGAGAGCAGCCAGCTATGGGCGGCGCTGGCTGGAGGACGATGGCCTAGCCCATGGATAGCCAAGGAAGGGGCTGGCCTAGCCAGCAGCTGCCTATGGTGGCCTAGCCACAGAAGCAGCAGCAATGTAGCAGCAGGACGACATCGGCGACGGCGTTGTAGGGATGGGAAAGGAAAGGGCTGGCACGGCTAGGGTTACGGTGATGCGTGCATGGCATGGCTAGGCACTGTAGCAAAGGAGGATAGGGAGCCATGCCTTTAGCTGCAGCTGCATCTCGAGCTTTGGCTCTGCCATGGTGATGGGGAGCGCTCGAGGGACAGAGAGAGAGGCAGAGCGCGAGGGAGATAAAAGGGAGGGTAGAGGGAGTGAGGGCGAGTGAGCTAGGGCTCGGTGCCCACTTTAGGAGGACATAGAGGCACGGTAGGGAGGCAGGCCCATGGTGGGGGCGCGGCCTCGTGCTTGACCGCCATGGTGGCATTTTGGCGAGCAGGTGGTGGGCGATGGAGTGCTAGAGGTGGGATGCCATTTTCAGCATATTCCATGTAGATTTGAATCCAGCGCCTTGAAGCAAAGTTGCTCTCCTCTGGATGCTATTCAACTTGTATTTAGGGTGCAAGGCCATTAGAGCTATGAATTAGTAGGTAATTTAATCTCCAAAGTGATAGTGCCAACGTATTAACAGTGATCAAGGAAACTCAAACTTCTCTAAGCTCTTCTCCATGGAATTAACTCCAACTTTTATTTTTGTCTCAACTCATGTTGCTTAACAAAAATCTAAGATTGTGAAATGCCAACCATCATCAACATTTTAATCTCAGGCAGCTAAAATTTTGAGATCCAAAACAGCATTGGGTTTAGCCTTGAGGCCTCTATTTGACTAAGTTTGGGACCAAACTAGCTCTTGACCCTTAAACAAAGTTTGTTGTGCTCAAACTAAACTACAACTTTCATTAAAGGATCAAGGTTTGGATCAGCTTAGTTTGCAAGATATAAGGCTCCAAAGTGTGTTACATGAAACTAAAACCGAGGCTCAGTTAACTCCTAGAAATAATTAGTCTTTGCTAATTTTGAAACTAACTTCGAAGATCCAAATGAACTCCAAACTTGATGAGACTTGCTTCATTGTTTCCAGCATAAAGTGTACTTCAACTCATATTAAGGAATCTAGTTGGGTTACCATATGAATTTGGAAGATAAAAATGTCACAACATGTCAACTCCCAGTTGTCAATCAGGGACTTAGAAATATTTCAGAGGGGCCAAAACAACACTGCATCCAAATTTGAGGCCACTGTTTGAGCCACTTAGTAGTTGAATCAGGGCTTGGTCCAAAAATAAAGTTTGTTGTACTCTATTCAATCTTCAACTTTTATTTAAGTTCTAACTCTATGCAAGCACTCCAAATAGTTGGTCAACACTGGTCAAAACCAAACCATGAAAAAGACAATTTTAGCCATTCCCACACTTAGAAGCATTTTCTTGACATTTGCTCAACACGAACCCTTCATGATTTTTGTTCATGAGTTTAAGTAGAGTTGTTTGAGCAAGGTTGCAAGGTTTGGTTGACATCACATGTTATAGTTCACTTAATAAAGCGATTCAAGAAAGATTATAACTTATCATTTCATGTGACTTCTTGATTCCAAACTCCACGAAACTTTTCCACTGGTCAAGATGGATGCATGTTGATGTAATGTACATGAAACAAGCATGTTTAACATTACTCTTGTGAAATCTTAACAAGGGTCCACATGTAAGCAAAGGTGTGTTGTCCAAGTTCAAGTTAGGACTCAATTTCATAGATTGCACCACAACACCTTCATCATCACTTCAAAATTATGAACTAGACATCATGATCATTGCTTGACATAGTTTACTTAAGTCCAAATCCACTGCTTAACTTATGACTAACACCTAGGGTGTTACAGCCCTCCCCACTTACGAGAATCTCGCCCCAAGATTCGGTGCGAAAGACTTTTAAGGGAAGAGAAGCTTGTCATCCATTTTCCAACATTAGTGATAGCATTAGGATACTTAACTTCTGATATTTGCTCTTCGTAGTAAATTTTTGTCTAAAGAATTTCTCTCATTGACTTCCATGAAGCATTGCTACTTTGGGAAGAATCCAAGATAGCCCAACACTTCGTTCTTAGGATACGGAGAGTACTACGGAGCATAAACTAACTACCCTCAACATCTATTTCCCTAGTGAATATAGCATGGACCATGTGAACTCTGCACTAGACTGCAAGCTTCTAAAAGCTACTCATTACAATGGTTCCATGTTCATTCATAGAGTTCAAAAAGTAGTCCTCTACCAAAGTAGCTTGAGTACAACCTTTCATAAGGGATGAGATCATAGATGGGGTAAACATCCTCTAAGGCTGTGAGAAGCCGAGTAACCAACAGAAAATGTATATGCCGGTCGTAACTGTTCAATCACTCAGATGCCAACCGATGGAAAACTATATAATGTTCGATGTGTGTAGTTCCCTTTCTCTAATGATAACACTATATTATCTAAGTCCGTTGAGTGAGCAGTGAATGTGATAGCTGACTCTATTGACTCAGCATTTTCAATGATCATTATTTGAGGGAATCTTCGTATCCAAGCGGCAACAGTTATCTGGGTTGAATCTGATGCAACCTCTTGGGTAAAAATACACATGGAAGGTACCAAAGGACAAGTCCACCTTGGAAATCCTTGCTGAAGAAGGATGATAGCGAGGTCTGGCGGACAACAAAGGTTGCAAGTATTCACTAACTGGAGAAACAATACACCACCAAGATTGAGTACAATTTTCCTTCATGGTGATGTGGCACAGTAAGTTGGGTCGACTTACACTATAGCAAAATTAGTCTGGTTGGACTACTTTTGACATTGAGGCTTCTTTCTAATTGTCAATCAACAACTCAAAATCATAATATGAAATCTGTTGTTTGATACTTTTCAAATTGTTTTCTACTCGTAATGGTACAAATTGACTTGTAGAACACCTTGACTACTCAACATTGCTGATATGAGGGGGCAAAAGCAAGGCACAAAGGGGTGCAAGGAATCTCCTCTAGGGCACCTAAAGGATTATCTAACGACAAAATATTGACCATGTTGCAAATCTTGGCATCAATTACAACACAACACCTTCTATTTTGAGGGGTGATAGCAGTCCACCGAGAAATCGCAGATTCTGTATACTTTGGTTTTCAGTTCATATCTCACAAACTACTACTTCATTGTGCACAAATTTTGGTAGTCATATATACCCATGAGTCCTCTAATTACTAACCAAAACTCAGCTTAAAAGGACACTGTTTGGCTATCCAAATAAGTCATCTACAAAACCGCTTGGTTCTGAAATTTTTGTGACCCTAACTGATAAAACATCTCTCAAATCTGATGCTTTACTCAACCAATACTCAACCCAACTTAAGGCGTCAAAGTATCCTAAGCAAGGAATGAGATCATGACAATCCAACCATGTTTGATCCTCTAATCACCGGCTTAAAGATAACCGGTTGAGTGCCATGAATCCTGGATAGATTTCCCGCTCTTCTTTTCCTTTGCTTCACACATTGGCGAGTGTGTTCTGCACTCTTTAACTTTTCTTATAGGAGCAGCAATAGCTTTCTCTCTAAGGAGAGAGACTAGGGTTTGTCCTTACATACCTCTTAAGAAACAACCTCAACCATTGAATTAGACACCAACTCGACGATACACAAGCACTAGACTTGTGAGCTGTTTTTGCAGGGCACAATGCATACTACATGTAGAGGGGTAGTCCGACAAAGATAAGGGATTGTTTCTAACTACCCTTCTATGCTTCATCCAATAGAGTCCTGAATAAATCCTTTGTTAGCACCATATACATAACGATGCTGACCGAAACTAGGGACGTGCTTTCTCTAGTTGTTTATTTAGCTGATACAACATTTTGCACTATCTATGTGATTGTCCAAGATGGATTTGACTTAATGACACATGGCCTAGAGAAGAAAGCAATACTTGCATTGCTGACCGGCTTTACTATTTCTTCGCTTAACATTGTTCTATGAGACAGCCTTCGGAGCTAGCAAATAGTTATTACCTAGCTGTAACTTAACTTTCCTATTGGTAACTAATTAGTTGTCTCTCAACATTTAAAAGCTCCAAAACTTCCTTTTTGACGATGACAATTGTATTTGATGTGCAAATAGACAGTCACCATGGAAGTCAGCAGAAAAGGGGTCACTGAAGGAAGTCGAGTTTTGACTGCAGGACCACCTTGCACATAAAGATCAAGACTTGGATAGAAAGCTCATAAGCACCAAGTGACCTATTACAGGACATAATATCCTAGTCCATTTATCATCCGATTGATAACTTGTCCAAATTTAAGTGTTGTGTACCTTTCTGATCCAACAGGGATGACATAAGTTGCTCACTAGATGACCGATGTCATTACAGGGATAGTCAAGTAGAGTCACATGTCTACCATCCCTTGTAGTCGGTTAATGTTTATGTCAGTGACCTATTCTTCAAAGGTTATCCTCTGGATGACTTCAGAAGGAAGTCCTATTGCATCTTGTCCGACATGCAAATATTCTGACAACATACGGAGATATAACCAAGGAAGAGCTCACATGAAAATAACACATTGGTGCAGTTCTACAATAGATCATGACTAGAAACCTCAATACCAATGTGTGTTGAGCAGCACAGCCTTGTGTGTGCACCCATAGGGGCTCTTGGTTTCATCGTGGCACCATAGATCGCTAATCGTGGCACCATTACTGAACATACAACCTACAAGAATTCTCACATGGCACAAATTTTGTTGCATAGAAGCAAGAACCATGCGAAGGAGGGATAGCAAGCAAAGGTAGTCACAAGGTTAGGAGTCAACAAGGGTGGTCCAAGGTAAAGACCTGGCACAAGAGAACATAAATTAGCTAACGAAGATAACTGAGCATGAGACTCTTGCTTAAATTTCCATGCACACCTTGTGTCCACCAAGGTGATTACTAGATAAAGATTAACATGAGATTTGGTCTTGTGGGGCAGCAACATGAGATCAAGACTGATAAACATTTAGAGACTTGAGATATTTGGAGATAAAACAAACGAGATTCGAGGGATAGAGCTAATACACTACTCAGAGATTCAGTTGATAAAGCAATGAAATGATTTGTAAGGAAAAGACTCTGAGGTTCATGCAACGAGAGGTTAACGTTGCACCAGATCATCTGTAGGATAAAGGGCAGAGATGTCCGACAAGGATTTTTTAGTAGGGTCTTCACACATAGGAGTGAGACATCCATGACATATGCAAGCATATAAGGGAGCTAAGCTTGGGCTCACGAGTCAAGCAAGGCATGGATACACAAACATTCAAGAGCTAACAATCACACATATAGGCTCAAGCTCCTGAGCAAAGGGAATCTACTAGGAGACAACCATGAGATTAACATAACTTGAGTGCGGTTCTAGGATTAGGCCCTTCAACACTTGTATGCTCACCGTGGACAAAAGAGGTAACGGTTATGATACTACATAGGTAACAAAGCATCCACACATACATCATGGTCTTAAGCAAGCATTTGAGAAACTCAATCAAATTAGCTTAAGCAACTAATACCAATCACAAAGCTCGCACATAACAAGCCGTCACATACAGCAACACCACTACACATAAACATGCGAACATGGTGGTAAGGTATTGTTATCTTTTATTTCCTTTTTACTGAGTAGGTGGATATCTCTTCAAAACAAGTTTTACTTACATTTAGTAATTTAGTTTTTGATCATGCACAACATGACCATATGGTTACAACAAGTTATCCATTAATAGAATAAGGGTGAGAGGAGCATGTTTATGCACAAGCAACAATCATGATGTATGCTCATCCTATTCATCCTCACAAAATTGCTAGCCTAAGGTGGCAATCATGTTCTATGTTGGTGGCATAACACATACTCTCTTGATATATAACTAGTCATTAGCTACATTCAATCTACGCATTCATGGTTAGCATACCTGCAGAAGGATTTCATTTTGGCAACGTATCAGGTGCAAACCAATCAATCTATGTAAACTTAAAAACTACCAATCATGACCACTAGATGTTGATCCAATGGATGGGGTGAGAGGTGAGATTTTTTTGCGCTTAAGCCCCCTCACCTCATCCATTGGATCAGCATCTAGTGGTCCTGATTGGTAGTTTTCAAGTTTACACAGGTTAGTTGGTTTGCACTTGATATGTTGCCTTTCATTTTAGCCCAACCCCACAATTATATAGATGCGGAAATGAAAATCTGGTCTCTAAGTTGCAAGCTAAATACTTCCATATGTATATACCCAACATATATATACTTCCGTACCAAGGCTACCCATCAGTAAATACATCTATACATACATATAGAATATGCATATATAGCCATACCAAAGCTAACCCACAATTAAATACTTCCATATATATATGAGATATATATACTTAAGTATCAAAACTACCTCTCCCCATTGACCGCACGCTCACATCTTGCGGTCATGCCACTCACCAACTTACCTGGGCGGAGAGGTATATTGATCCATACATTACCATTCAAGCGAATGGCATCCATACAATAGCACACCGTATGGACGATGAAATAAAAATTACAATTAAGTAAATCCCCCATAGTTAGTATCAGTTTACTTAGCCATCTAGTAGTCCTTAATTGGGCTTAAGTGGAGGTTGTTGCTAGCATAGTTTTACAAATTAGTTTTGACAATTTTTCCTATAGCTAAAGTTTTAGTCAAAATAGGCTTTTTAAAACCAAAACTTTGTTTCTAAAACTATGTACATGACAGTATTATGCTTGATCTTGCTCTGGTGCTAGCTGTGATAGAACTGCCCAATTTATACAAGATCAAGTATGGATGTCCCCATTTAACACTGTTGACACATGCATACTTTCACTTATATAAACCCGGTAGTCCACCGAGTGTTACAAAGGACCTCAGTAAATCAACATCATAACCAAGATCACATGATTAAGCAAATACACATCACATACATAGAATTGCAGCGGAAATAATATTATGAATGGGTTCACAAGTAATAGTACAAGTTTGGGTTTCAAAACCGGTTAAAGGAAAACAACATAGCTTTCAAATGATTACATTAATATAAGTTCCAAATACATTGCTAGCATAAGTGACCTCCTCTAATAAAATCATAAAGATGAGAAATAAATATAGAGTCACCGAGCCCACCGATGGTTAGCCACCATCTTCCTTAGGCTGAGAATTTCACCTTCAACATGGTGGGATAAACCCTGAGTACTCGAATGTACCCAGCTAGACTTACCCATCATAAACCAGAAATAAAGTGACACGAAGGATTATGCAAGGCATTATAAGTAGAGCTAACTTGACAATATTTTGCATAAAAGCCACTAATTCAGCTATACATTTTATAATTCGGTCATCAAGTTAATTATAGCTATTCATCTCTAGATTAGCAACTAACCTGTGCCAAACATGTGGTATATCATTTAGTAGCATAACAATAGTAACCACAAGCCGTTGTTAGATTTTCATATTCATCAGAACCATCATATTTCCATAATCCAATTACTATGATGCTTGGAGCTAGTCGAGTTTCTCGCTATCCAGGGAGAGATGGCGATTCGAATCTATTTCAACTAGCTGGAATTTATTCCTAACACAAACCGAGACATACCTACGCCAAGGCAGTCTTAGGTCACCTTTTGTACTAACTTAGGTCCATATTTCGTGGGTTTGATCAGCGCCGCACAATCAGGGACAACCAGCTGCCAGGACGATCTAGACTACCCTACCCTTGGGCTCACATCTTGCTTCCTACACATCCTTACTTCCATCTAGAGTGCACACTCTTACATAATGGGGCCTGACCTAAGTTGAGCTACTCGGCTTCATGGCTGGAATGAGTTATCTGACCAGCTAAGTGAGTGGCATGCGTTCAATCTTAGCAGAAGTGCCAACAACGGTACGGTCCTTAATCGACACAGATAGGATCATATGAGTCACCCTAAACATAGACTCCACCCGACCTCAAGTTACATTACCCCATGGTTCTATTCCACGATAGCAAATATAGCCAACCGTGCTTCGGTATCCACCTATATCTCATAGGTGACAGAAAATCACACGACTTCTACTGGTCTAAGCATGGCTAAGCATATATTCTATCCTGGACCTACATAGGGTTCAAGGTATATTTCTAGACAAGGTAGTTCTATGCATCAAGTGTTTTCAACCAACTCTTATAACCTAATGCATCAAACATAAAGGATGCAAGTGATATTTGTAAAACATAGGAGGCTTAGAATGCTCCGAGGCTTGCCTGGGATCCAACACTAGGTTAGTGTTTGTTAGACGACAGTCGCTTGGCTGAGCATCTCCCATCTTGGCACTTGCTTAGTCCTTCTATCTTCTAGATGGATTCACCAAACTCCATCTTCGGGTTCGTCTCCAACATCACATGTCCTTCACAGTGGTGCATCTAGCGTACCTAGATGAGATGCAACAATGCAAGTGCAAGAATGCTAGAATGGCAATATGAGATGCCTCACATTAAAAGTATTCAAGATGAGCACAAGGTTACACCTGAACATATATAAGCACTCCACGTTACTTAATTAAGCATCACACAACCTATCATGCTAGGATAGCAAGGAAGGCAGCACCAAGCATAACACAAGTTTCACAAGGTTTTAGGTATATTAACTTAACACCATCACAGGCATGAGCCACACTTAGTGTTCACACCAAAATTTGTGAAGAAGAATGTAGGAACTCGAAGCTTCCAGGATTGTGTCATCAAGGAATCGATTGGATATGAATCGGTATCAGCTGATTTAGATGTAATGTTAGAATCGGCTATTTTATGGATGATGTCAGCAGATAGCGTCAATGGGCTATACTTGAGTGGCGTTAGGGAGACATGTCGGTCTCTACAAATTAGGAAAATTGGGGTCCAAGTTATTATTAAGTTAGGAAGTTTTCTTTTATTCCAAGAATTGTAATGAGTCGTATTTGAGTAGGATTCATATTTAGGTTCTAGGTATAAATATTAGACCCTGGTTATTATAAAAAGGGATGAACATTCAATCAATACAATCTTTCTAGCTTTCATCATCGCATTAGGAGTAGGAGTACTATAGAGCTCGGTGAGTTCTTTAGAAAACAGGGCTACATCGACTAATCGACGTCCAGCTTGCTTGTGAGTACCTGTCACAACTTGTATTGTGCTTGTAAAGCTGCATCAGCTGATTGATCTTTTATGAGCCATAATATAAGTTAGTTATCGAATCTGTATCAGTAATTTGTAAGGCTGAATCAGCTGATTGATCCCTTACGAATCATAATATAGATCAAAGCTTATCGATCTTGTGTTAAAGAACTTGTTATTTAATATAATATCAACAGTTATCGAATCTGCTAAGATTAGTAGGATTTCCTTGCTACTTTTGGTTGATTCACCAGTTATCGATGTTGTTATAATTAATGTTTTCTTAATTATAACAAAATCACCTGATTGAGATAGAGATAGATCGGCATCATATCATCTTAAGTGGTCGTCTTCTAGTCTGGTCACGCTTTAAATCTTATGATTGATAGCTTAATTTCCGCTAGATCAGGCTATTCTATTTCTATTCCAATCAAACATAGTATGCATTCAAAGACATGTTTCTAATCTTGAATAAACTCATTAGTTAATGAGATTTAATCTAATGACACTACCATAGCTACATCGATCCGGTCGAACCTCACTGGTAAGACTTTAGAGTAGAAATTATCGATTAGTGGTCTTGTTCATGATCAAGATATGTACTCTGTTTGTTTGCTATAACTGCATCGGCTATTTTAGCCAATTTGCCTATACTCTCATGCATATAGCATGTTTTCATGAATCTGTAAACATATAGATGGTTTTATAGATTCTTTGGCTTTAGTTTGTTATCATTATCATAGCTGCATCGATCCGATCGAACCTCACTGTTGATGATAATAGATTAGATTCAAACTATTTGTAGATTCATTTATATTAGACAGACTGATTTTTTCACATGTTATACTCTTTTCATGGATACGCTGGATATCGACTGTTTAGTCGATAGCCTCATTGAATCGGCTCTCTAGCCATACATTTGGAACTATTTGGTGCAACACTGACATGTTTCACCTTAAATTACTGATAAGATTTTCTCTCCATTGTCAATTGTAGGTCAAATTGACTAGGCACATCATTGGGTTTTTCATAATCGGCTAGTTCTGTGTTGAAGCCAAGCAGATCTCTGGTCTTGTTCTACTCAGATCTTCTAGGCTTGCTATGTGTTGATCACATCGCCACATTTTTGTGTCAACACACCTTTTTGGCACTGCCCGATGGGACCATAATCAGTCATGGCGGTTCGCACAACAAGGACATTCTTATGGTGCCTTATGAAGACTTGCCTGCTGAGGATAAAGATGTCATTGGTAAAGCTATAGAGGAGTTTCAGAACAAGTGCTTGATGTCATACACCAAACCACATGACAATAAAGTTATTCAGAAATATCCACTGTCAGAGAGTTTTGATGCATGGACCAGTCAGATATCGACGAAGCTGATGATAGACGCTTCTATGTAGAAGCTATCAACAAATCTGTTCATGATGCAATGCTAAATCATAATACAACTTTATTGAATACATTCAACAATACCATGAAGGAGGTGTTTCATGGATTTCCACTTGATTAGGTTGGATCGGCTTATTACAATATTCCACATCCGTTGACTCAGGGGACTAATCAAGCTGGTACTAGCCACCAAGAGGAGCAAATTTAGGTTGCTACTACTAAGTCAAATGCAATATAATCCTAGATCATCAGTACAACATGTGCAATAGCCGACAGGGCAAGTTCAGAATCAGATGGTTAATTTTAGTACATCAGGCCAAGTACCACCGTCGTCCCAAAAAATAGCACCATCGGTTCAAAGGATTCGTAGGGATATAGATCTTAATGTTTTCAATTAGATATTTCAAGCAACAAATCAGTAAGGGGCTTGACAGATAGATATTCCCCAAGGATATCATTATGGTTCAGATTATAATACCCTCAATATGATTCCAAATCCAAGATATCAAGGCACTCAAAATTTCAATTCCGCAGATGGGTCAGCAATTGCCAAGAAATTCAAACTCAAATGCTGATGAATTGTTGCTCAGAGTAACTGAAATGATGAAAAATTAGTTTGGTTTAAAACCAAAAGCGCAGGCCTTTTCGTACAAACATCCATATCTAGGATTGGTATGATCTAGTGGCCCTTCCTACGAATTATAGGCTTCCAGAATTTGCTGAAGTTCACTGATCCAGATAGCACAATGTACAATAGAACATGTGCAGTCGATATCTTACTCAGTTGGGTGAAGCCTCTAGTGAGGAAGCGCATCGAGTTCATTTCTTATCTTTGTCCCTGTCAGGACCAGCTTTCACTTAGGTTTTCATCACTAGCGGTTAATTCTATTGCCAACTGGAGTGATCTTGAAAAGAAATTTCATACATATTTCTATACTAGGATAGGGGAAAGAAAAATCATACATTTGATAACTATAAAGCAAAGGGCTAATGAATTGGGTGTGGAAGTTCCTTCAGAGGTTCTAAGAAACAAGAAACTTATGCTTTTTCGTTGAATTTGACTGATGATCCAGCTAACTGCGTTGGTCGTTCAAGGAATGTTGCCAACATGGAGAGAAAAGTTGTTTAGGCAAGAATTTGACAATTTAGGTCAATTGGCTCAATATGGTGGTAGCACTTAATAGCCAATTCTAGAATATGAGCAGAGATACCCGATTCCTAGAAGAATGCTGTAATTGCTGAAGCTTATAATCCATATTTAGTCAATGAGGATGACGAAGAAGAGGAAATTGCTGCTGCTGAATGGAATTGGGGTAAAAAGATAGTAATGGTTCCAAATCCTTGGGGAAAAGAAGTTAAAGAGAGTTATGATTTTGATGTTACAAAAAGCAGACAAACTTTTTGATTTCTTGCTTGAGAAGGGATAGATTAAACTGCCTGTCAATCATGTTATATTACCTCCTGATTAGCTGAAGAATAAGAAGTTCTGCAAGTACCATAATACTACTTCTCATACTACTAATGATTGTAGGATTTTTCAGGCAACATATTCAGAGGGCTATTCAACAAGGGAAGCTTAAATTTGATACAACTCAGAAAATGAAAGTTGATGATAATCCTTTCCCAAAGGATTAGAATATGGTTGATGCTAAGTTGTTCAAAGGGAAAGCTAAAGTTTTAACATCAGCCAGGGCAAGAGAAACTAGAACAGTTGATCCAGAGATGCAAATATCGGATGATGAATATAGAGAAATTAAAAGGCGTAGTGACTAACAAAAGAGCCGATATGAACAGGGAGAAACATCGAGAGATGGTGCGATGAGACCATGTGTTACATCTCGAATCCTGTTGAATAAGTGGCAACGGTAGAAAGAGAAAGATTATCAACGCTTGTTGGAAGAAAAGGAATATCAATGTCAACAAGAAGAAAGATAGGAAAGAGAACAAGCTAAGTCACATTGAATTACCCTTTCTTTAGACATTGTTGGAACGAAGGTTTGAGATAACCAACTAGGAATAATTGCTCAGAATGTAACAAACAATATTGGGAGTTTTGGTAATCTCAAGAAAACCGTTAGTCTATCCATGATCGAATTGAATATCAACGTAATGATGTGGATTGACATTTAAAAAATAGAAGCATTCATGATCGGCTTAGAAAGCGAGTTGTGGACCTTGTTTACACCACAATTTGGGGAGAAGAACATGGGAACTCGAAACTTCTAAGATTGTGTCATCAAGGAATCGATTGCATAAGGATCGATATCAGCTGGTTCAGACTGCGGTACTAGGATTGGCTCTCTTTGGATGACGTCAGCAGATAACGTTAATAAGCTACTGATTAGCATCGGGAGAAACATGTTGGACTCTACAAAAAGGGAAAGATTAGGTTCTAAGTTATCGCAAGTTAGAAATGTTTTCTCTTGTACTAAAAATTGTAATGAGTCGTATTTGAGTAGGATTCACGCTTAGGTTCCGGGTATAAATATTGGACCCCGGCTATTGTAAATAGACATCCAATCAATCAATACTAGTTACTTTTTTTTGGCTTTACACCAACCCTTAGGAGTAGGAGTAGTGTAGATCTCGGTGAGTTCTTCAACAAGCAGGGCTGCATCGGTCCAACCGACCTCTGGCTTGTCTATAAGTACCATCATGGCTTATACCTCTGTTTGTAAGGCTGCATCGGTCCTGGCTGACCTCTTACGAGCTCTAGTATAAGCTAGTTATCGATCCTTATCTAGTTCAAGTATGGCTGCAATCGGTTAAGTTTGACCTCCACTGCTCAAATTAGACTAAGGTCAAGTTATCGGCTCTACCTAAGGGTGGCAATCCTTCGGGTAGATTCATTAAGTTACCAATCTTGCTGATATTCTTATTGTCATTATTTCAGCAGTATCAACCTACCCCATCAAGATCGATCTAGATTGGCCTCACATCGTTTATTCTGTCACATTGCGATGATTCTTACTTTAAATGATGGATTATGTTTTATCGACTGTTCTACTTAGATCTTGATCATACATAGTACATAGTTAAGGCATGTCTGATCTTGAAAAGGTTTACTAGCTAGTTGAATCTAGTCTATAGCTAGCTATTACGGATGTAACGATCTAGTCGATCCCCACTGTTAGTACTTTAGATCGAAGTATGCTAGCTGGTAGACTTGCTTTCGACTAGGCGTGATCTTGGTTGTTTGCTATGCCTGCATTGGCTAAATAGTCAACCGCCCACACTTTGACGCTCATGGTATGTTTTCATGATCCTGTTAAATGTAAATAGATCTTTTTACTTTAAAGGTTTAATCTGTTATCTTTATTAAGGCTCTCATCGATCCGGTCGAACCCCACTGTTAAAGATAATAGGCTAGATTTGATGAGTTTATAAATCTGTTCATATTAAATAGTCGATTGTTCTCATGCTATGATCCCTTTTCTACCTGAATCGGTTATTTCAGCTGATTCGCCTGTGCTTTCACACATATAGCATGTCTTTTAGAAACCTATCAATGTATAGATGGATTTATGGATTCTTTGGCTTTAGTTTGTTGTTATCATCATAGCTGCATTGATTCGGTCGAACCTCACTAATGATGGTAGCAGATTAGATTCAGAGCATTTGTAGATCCATTTGTACTAGACAGTTGATTTTATTCACATGTTATATCATTTTTCGTTAAACTCATCGGCTCAATGCTTTACACTGGTAATATCCACCTAGCTAATGATTTTAGTTATATCTAGATGCTTTGTACTTGTTATCATAAAATCAATCGCGACCCACGAACATCGCAGTGCTTAACAGCCGATTTCTTCTCGTATCAACTATTTAGTCAATTTTTCCGTCTGGCTACTCCCGAAGCAGCACACTTGGAACTGTCTGGGCAAAACCAGCATGTTCCACCCTAAAGTACTGATAAACTTTCTCTCCTTTTCAATTGCAGGTCAAATTGACTAGCATGCCTTCAAGAATTCGTAGGGTCAACTAGTCCTGCATTGAAACCAAGCAGATCTCCAGCCTTGCTCCATCAAGCAGATCCTTCCGGCTAGCTACGTGTCGGCATGTTTTTGTGCCAACAGGACCAGAACTAGGCTGATTATGAAGAAGAAGATGATGAAGAGTATGTTTGGCAGGAAGGATAGTGGTGTCCAGGAGGTTTAATAAGAAGTCAGAAGAGAAGAGTACAACACCTAAGGAGCAAAGAATTAGAATAGGCTCATAAATCTAGTAAACAGCAAGTATGGCGTGCTAAACAAACAGCCGATAAGGGTCAACCGTTGGCTAATATTCAAATGGCTTTTCTTTTACCATCTGAATTTTAAGTTCTAGCAGATCAAGAAGTTTAGTCAGATTTTAATGAATCAGAGTATGAAGTGATGGCAGCCTAGTTGACATTGATACAACAAGCTATATTTGATAAATGAATTAAGCATCGGCATTTGAAGGCTTTATTTGTCAAAGGTTTTGTCGATGGAAAGCCGATGAGTAAAATATTAGTTGGTGGAGGTGCTTCTATTAATTTGATGTCTTATACTACTTTTCACAAGCTTGGTAAAGGACCAGAGGATTTGATTGAGACTGACATGATGCTTAAGGATTTTAGGGGTAATGCGTCTAAGACTAGGGAGCAATAAATGTGGAATTGACAATTAGAAGCAAGACTTTGCTCACTACATTTCTTTGTCATTGATGGAAAGGGTTCATACAGTTTACTCCTTGGTCATGATTGGATTCATGCCAATTGTTGTGTACCATCGACTATGCACCAATGCTTGATTCAGTGGCATGGAGACAATGTTGAGCTAGTTCATGCTAATGATTCTATGAGTATAGCAACAACTGATCAAATGTATTGAGAACTAGAAGATTTTGAGTGTTGTTCTAGCAAGCGATGGGAAGGAGGCTTCATTAGGATCAATGATGAAGGCCAACAGCCGATCAGAGCAGTCGGCTCTGAAAGTTTGTTTTAATAGATAATCCAATAGATGGTATAGATGGTAAAATAGGGCATGGCTTTATGTCGGCCGATGAGTTAGAAGAAATAGATATTGGTCCTAGAGATAGGCCTAGGCCGACGTATGTAAGTGCTAAATTGGATCCCGAGTATAAACAAAAATTGATAGATTTGTTAAAGGAATTTAAAGATTGTTTTGCTTATGAATATTATGAAATGCCTGGTTTAGATGGGTCAATTGTTGAACATCGGTTGCCAATCAACCCTGGATATCGGCCATTTAAACAAGCTCCAAGGAGATTTAATCCGAATGTTCTCGATGATATTAAGAAGGAGACTGAAAGATTATTAGAAGCAAAATTTATTCGACCTTGCCGATATGCAGCGTGGATATCGAGTGTAGTTCTTATGTATAAGAAACATGGGAAGTTGAGAGTCTATATTGATTTCAGAGATTTAAACAAGGCTACACCGATGGATGGTTATCTGATGTCAATAGCTGATATGTTGGTAGATGCAGCGGCCGGGCACAAGGTAATTAGTTTTATGGATGGTAATGCAGGTTACAATCAAATTTTTATGGTTGAAGAAGACATAGCAAAAACAACCTTTAGGTGCCCTGGTGCAATCGGCTTATTTAATGCATTGTGATGACTTTTGGATTGAAGAATGTTAGTGCAACTTATCAGAGGGCAATGAATTATATTTTCCATAAGTTGATCGGCAAGATTGTTGAAATCTATATTGATGATGTGGTGATGAAATCCAAAGGGTACAAAGAACACCTAGCTGATCTGCGAGAGACTTTGGAGTGTACAAGAAAACATGGTTTAAAGATGAATCCTAATAAATGTGCCTTTGGGGTGTCAGCTGGTCAATTTTTGGGTTTTATAGTCCACAAGAGAGGAATTGAGATTGGTTAGAAAAGTATGAAAGCAATCGATGAGGCAGTACCACCAACTAATAAAATAGAATTACAATCTTTGTTTGGTAAAATTAATTTCATCAGAAGATTTATTTAAAATATGTTAGAAAGGATTCTACCATTTTCTCCTTTGTTGAAGTTGAAAAATGATCAAGAATTTAAATAGAATGACGTACAACAAAAAGCATTTGAAGTGATAAAAGAGTATATGAAATCTCCACATGTGCTGGTTCCTCCTCAGCAAGATAAGCCTTTTAAGTTGTAGATGTCGGCCGATAGCCAAACGATTGGATCGACCTTGATGCAAGAGTTTGAAAGAAAGGAACAGGTTGTTTTCTATTTAAGTAGAAGACTTTTGGATCCAAAAACAAGATATTCTCCTATTGAAAACCTATGCTTATGCTTATATTTCTCCAGCACTTAATTATGACATTATTTATTATTAGCTGAGTGTATAGTTGTGTCTAAAGCTGATGTGATCAGACACATGTTGTCAATGCCGATATTAAATGGGAGAATGGGAAAGTGGATTCTTGCATTATCAGACTTTGATTTGAGGTATGAATTGGCTAAAGCAGTAAAAGGGTAAGTAATGGCTGATTTTATTACTCAACATCATAAACCAAGCATCGGCTATGTGGAACCTATGCCTTGGACATTATTCTTTGATGGATCATCGTGTAAACAAGGGGGTGGCATTGGTATTGTTATTATTTCAACCTTGGGGGCAAGTTTTGAGTTTCCCTTTCAAACGAAACCAATGACCACCAATAATCAAGCAGAGTATGAAGATATTCTTAAGGGACTTCAACTTCTTCAGGAAGTAAAGGCTGAGTCAATTAAAATATTTGGAGATTCATAGCTAGTTATTAATTAGTTGATCGGCCTATATGACTGTAAGGTCGATATTCTGAAGGGATATCATGATGAATGTCAAAAGTTGTGTGAGGGGTTTCCTCTTACTTCTCTTTAGCATAGAATCAAGAGGCCAATGGGTTAGCTTAGAATGCGTTAGGCTATCGAGTGTTCCAGGAAATTTTAAGCAGTGAAACTTTGGCTAATGATTGGAGAGTTGAGATAGCCAATTACCTCAAGAATCCATCATAGAAGGTTACTAGAAAATTGAGATATAAATTGATTAAGTATGTTTTGTTGGATGATTAGTTGTATTACAAAATAGTCGATGGAGTTTTGCTTAAATGTTTAAGTCAAGAAGAAGCAAGAGTATTGATGGGAGAAGTACATGAAGGAATATGTGTAGCTCATCAATCGACTTATAAAATGAAATGGGTTATTCGCAGGTCTAGATATTTCTGGCCAACAATATTAGAAGATTGTTTTGAATATTACAAGGGGTGTTAGGAATGTCAGCGTTTTGGTAATATTCAGAAATCACCTACATCTGCTATGAACCCAATAATTAAGCCATGGCCATTCCGAGGCTGGGGAATTGATTTGATTGGCTAGATTTTTCCACCTTCAAGTAGTGGGCACAAGTTTGTATTGGTAGCAACATATTATTTTACTAAGTGGGTTGAGGCGATTCCTTTGAAAATAGTAACTTCAAAGAATATGGTTGATTTTGTCAAGGAGTATATTGTTTATCATTTTGGGATTCCTCAAACCATTACTACTGATCAAGGAACAATGTTTACATCAGAGGAATTTAAAGATTTTTCTACTAGTATGGGAATTAAATTATTAAATTCTTCTCCTTATTATGCTCAAGCTAATGGCCAGGTAGAGGCATCCAATCAAATTTTGATTAAATTGATTTAGAAGAAAAATTGAAGAGCAACCAAGGAAGTGCTATGTGACACTTAATGAAGCATTGTGGGCATATAGGATGGCTTGCCATGGATCGATTAAATCATCACCTTATGAGTTAGTATATGGGCATAATGCAGTTCTTCCTTGGGAGATTCAAACTAGATCAAGACGTGTTACATTGCAGAATGATTTGACAGCTGAAGTCTATAAAAACCTTATGATGGATGATTTGGAGGACTTAAGTTGTCATCGGCTGTGCGCTCTTGAAAATATTGAGACCAATAAATTAAGAGTTGCAAGGTATTATAATAAAAAGGTTAAGAACAAATAGTTTTGTGAAGGAGAGTTGGTTTGGAAAGTAAGATTGTTGATTGGGTCTAAAGACACCAGGTTTAGCAAATGGTCGCCTAAATGGGAAGGTCCTTATCAGATTAACGGTGTTTGTAACACCTCGGGTGTTAGTCACGAGTTAAGCAGCAAAATTGGAAGTAAGTAGGATATGTCAAGCAATGATTATGATCTCTAGTTCATAATCTAGAAGTAATGATGAAGGTATTAAGGTCAAACCTATGAAAATGAGCCCCAACTTGGACTCGGACAATACACTTTGCTTACCTGTGGACCCTGTTTAAGGTTAGGCATGAGTAATGTTAAACATGTTTGTTTCATGTACATTACATCAACATGCATCCATCTTGACCAGTGGAAAAGTATCATGAAGTTTGGAATCAAGAAGTCACATGAAATGATAAGTTATAATCTTTCTTGAATTGCTTTATTAAGTAAATGGGAATATGAGATGTCGACCAAACCTTGCTACCTTGCCCAAATGACTCTAATTGAACTCTACAACAAAAGTCATGAAGGGTTCGTGTTGAGCAAATGTCAAGAAATGGCCTCAATTGGGTGAAAACCCTAATTCCAGGGTTTCACGAGGTGCTGCTTTGACCTAGATGAAGCAATGGTTTATGTACCAGATATGAAGTTTGACCTTTCATAAAAGTTGAAGTTTGAGTAGAGTACAACAAACTTTATTTTTGGACCAAGATCTGATTCAACTCCTAAGTGGCTCAAACAGAGGACTCAAGATGGAATCAGCTGCTGTTTCTAGGCTCTAAATAATTCTAAGTCCGGAATTCATCGTCCTTGACATTGGCGTTCAGCGTTCTCTAAAATTTATTAAACACCTCAAGTTGAGCCAAAAGTAAAAGTTGGAATATATGTTTTGGAGAAGGACATACAAAAAGTTGGAATCAATTTGACCACATTTTGACCAAGTAATTCGAGCTCAAGCAGAGAAAGGCTTAATCCTTGATTAGTCGCTGATAGTGTCAACTTCAAGCATAATTACCTGTTAATATGTTTCTCTAATGGCCAAGCACCCTAAATATGAGTTGGAGAGCATCAGGAAAGGAATAATTTTTCTTTTAGGCCCAAGGCCCAGATCAGACGTTAAGCAGCCCAAAATTGCGCTTGAAGCCGGTTACTCCGTCGCCTGCCACCTGTTCGCTGAAATGGGCGCGTGGCCTTCATGGCCGACCGCACGCAGGAGCCGAGCACCACATGGCCCTCTAGTGCACCTACTACTCACCACCTTGCCAACGCTCATGTGGCATGGAGATGGGAAAGCTCGAGCGCTCGCCCTCCGCTCTCCCTCTCGCTCTCTAGCGCTCGCACGCACTCGCGCGGACGCCGCCATCATTGATGGCCAGGCAAGCTCGTGGCACTGCTACTGTGCTCTCCCTCACGTCCCACCGTGTGCACCACCGCCTTCGTCTCATCATGCTCCATCTCTCGTGCACACTCACCCTAGCCTCTGCTCGCTCCCTTCTTCACTCAGAGCTCGCACGGCCGCCGCCCCCATTGTCGGCAACCAAGCTCCGTGGCCGCCACTCGTTAAGCCACCCCATCCTCAGACAAGTGCGGCTCTAGCCCCCTTGCACCCCACCTCACCATCCTCTATCCACGCTTCCCCTCCTTCACCATCCATTGCCGAGCAGCCGTTGCCGCTGGAGCTGTGCCGCTGGTGCCACGCGACCAGGCCGTCCTAGCCCGCCTCGAGCCAAGCCAGGCAGCCCTGTGGGTGCACTCTAGCCCCTGTGTGTTCCTCGCCACTACTGGCTCCCTAACCAAAGCAGGCCAACCCTGCCGCCACTGTCGCCACTAGAACTACACCTCTACGCACTGCACACACGCATGGCCAGGCCACCTTGGGCCATCTCTGGCCGAGCTGAGCAGCTCAGTAGATACGCGTAGACCCTTTGGCACTCCGCCACCGCCGCTCGCCACCGGAGGACGACCACCTCACCGGAAATCGTGCCATCGGCCACCTCCTCTACTCTGCCGGCGACTAAAGAAGAAGGGCCTCATGCTCAAATAGAAGAGAAGGTAGGGGGTGAAGTGAAAAGCCACAGACTCATATGAATAGTGTTATTCGGACTTGTTTGCTTGGTTTAATTAAAGTTGCTTGCAGGGGCCTAGGTGCAAACACAGTTTCCCTTTCCAATTCTTTTATGCATTAATCGGCTAAATCTTTAAAAATTGATATCTCATGCTAGGGAGCTCCAAAAATAGTGAAACTAATTTTGTTAGCTTTGTTATGAAATGCTCTACATGATAGATCTATAAAATGTACTGCTTCATGCATGTTTATGTGTTGTGTAAAATATTATTTAAAGATGCTTTTAGAAATGCTTTTAAGTTGGTTAGATGCATATCTTGAATTATAGAAGTCCAAAAATTCTGATTCTAGTTGTGTTAGTCTTGTGATGACACTCTATAGCTAAGAAAAATATTAAACATGCTAGTTGTGTACTGTTTTTATCATGTTTTGATTTAATATTCTTAAATTGGCAATTTTAGCTTGTTTTGCTTGTTATTTTCATATCTAAAGTTGTGGTTCTCCAATTACTATGAAATTTTGACGATAGGCTACTGATGTGATATGTGTCCTGTGGTAAAATTTTCATTTTCATTAGATGTAGTATGATTTAGTTATTGATTTAACTTTATTAATGCTTGATACATGGTTTATACATAATTGGTATATGCAAAAATATGAAATGTGGTTCCTTTGCCCTAAATGATGATGTTGTGACCTAAGAACACTTAATATGGTCATGTGCTTGTAGAAAATATTGAATTTCATATTTATCTTGCTCTCACATAATTTCTTACAATAGCAATTTGTCCTTTCTGTAGTAATTAAATTATAAAACCCGAGCATGTGAAATTTGTGCTGTGATCATGTTTGGTCATCATCTTCCTCTCATAAAAATCTCAGCCCCAAACTAGTTGTTCTCATATGGCACTAAAAATAGCATATATATTGCATTATATACATAGAGGATGAAAGTTTGCTAATAGATCTATGTAGTTATTGTCCTATGATGCTTCTCATAGCTATTAGTATGCGCTATGATTGTTTGAATATGGTCACAAGCTGTTTAGAGTAGCATGTATGTCAAGAACATGTTAGTTTGTAGTAACTAAATAAGAGATGAATGTGGTATGCCTCAGCTTCTAGACTACAGGTACAGTTTTGGTTGTGCAATTAGTTTCATGATGCAAATGATGTCTTCTGTGAATATGATAAATGCCAAAGTTGTAGAAACTTCATAATATAGCTTTTGTTAAATTTTCATGAACATAGGCCTGTTAATTTAGGAGCTATAGATTTTATAATTTCCCTGTCAGGTCTTGCATGCTCTATGTACAGATCTGAATGATTGTGTTGTTTGACTTAGCTAAGCTTTGAATCATATCTTGGAGATCATAGAAGAAGTGTAGTGATTTTCATTAGCTTTCGAAATTGTTAAAGATCACCCCTTTTGGTGGTCTAAATATCCAGTCATGAGCTTGTGAAGTGGAGTGACAGATTCTATCCTAATCTGGATAGAGATGTCTTCTTTGTGATGTTTGATCTGGTTAACTTTGGAATTAGCTTGTGGTGTTTATAACAAAGTTGTGTAAAGTTTGCTAAGCTTTCTAACCTTGTTCTAAAAGCTAGAACTCAACTTATTGCTGTCTAAAATTGCATGTCAGATTATGTCCATGTTTTGGATAGAATTGTTGCTTTGTGTGTTTAAGGCCAAATAACTATTGAATCACCTAAAGATGATAATAAGAAAGTTGTATATAACTTAATAATCTTTCTATAAAGTTAAGGATCATGCTTGTTGAATGATTATAACTCTAGTTATGGTTGAAACATGTGACTGTTGTACTGCTGTCCAAATTATGTGTATGCACTTAAGTTGATTGCCTATTCTTGATGTTGTTGGTGCATGCTCTAAATTATGTAGCCCTAGTTACTTAGTTGAATGGCTTGCTCTCTAGTGCTTAAATCAATATGATGTGACCATTCTTCATATTCATGCACTTGCATCTTGCATCTCATCTAGGTACGCTAGATGAACCACGTGAAGGACATGATGTTGGAGCCGAACCCGAAGATGCAGTTTGGTGAATCCAAAAGATGGAAGGACTAAGCAAGTCCTGAGAAGGGGGATGCTCGCCAAGCGAGTGTCATTTAACAAACACTGAGCTAGTGTTGGATCCCAAGAAAGCCCTAGAGCATTCTAAGCCTCTTATGTTTTTACAAGTATCACTTGCATCCTTTATGTTTGATGCATTAGGTTATAAGAGTTGATTGGAACCTCTTGATACATGTCGACAGAATATACCTTGAACCCTTCTTGGAGAGGTCGCCTTCACCAACAACTCAGTGCCCGCTAGGTGCTCGCTGTCAACACCGACCAGATAACGCCATACGCCGCCGACCAAACTTTCTGTATAAAGCTAAGTCACGTTTTAATATTCTTCTAAATATTCTTGAATTTTTGTATATCGCCATAATGTTTGTCCGAGCTGTTTTCTCCATGTTTGCTCTCCAAACGATTTTTCGAACCCTCAAACAGTCATGTTGATGCTCGGACGCCTCCAGAGATAGCCCTGTCTCTGGCTCCTCCCTACACATGCACGAGCGTATGCCCTCTATGTTATGGGTGGTCGGCAGCGGCTCCTTAGTGACGCCTGTTCCTCCTACATGTGCACGGGCTCCACGCTCGATGTTGTGGACTATGGGCTAGCTAGGGCTAGAGACTCAGCTACACACTAACTGTTCGGGCGGTTTATATTAAACATAAATATATTTTCACGCCAACTGATCGCCGAATTGCATATGCCGTTTCATCACCATTGCTGATTTTTCTCCAGAGTTTATTTATTTGTACATCATGTACTACCCATTCTACATATTTTTTTTGCGGGATCAGAGTCCAGGTGATCGGATCACCTGGTGCTCGAACTTCTCCACCGATCAACTGGTCAAACCGCTTGGTTCATGGACTCCATTGCCGACCAGTTGATCGGACTGTTCACCGGTCGCTTCTACTCAATGCTCACTTCACCGCCGACTAGTTGATTAGACTGTTCGCTGCTCGTGCTTCATCGCCAGCTACACCGGTTACTCCTCAGTGCTCAGATTCTTCGTGCTCGAGGACTAAGTGGGCACACTTCATCGCACAAACATCACCAGCTATGCCGGGGACTCCTCAGTGCTCGGTCATCACCAGCGACGCCAGGGACTCCTCGCTCCTCGGTGCTCGGTAATCGCCAGCGACGCTGGGGACACCTTGCTCCTCGGTGCTCGGTCATCGCCAGCGACGTCGGGGACTCCTCGCTCCTCGGTGCTTGGACATCACCGCCAACGCCGGGGACTCCTCGCTCCTCGGTGCTCGGTTATCACCAGCGACGCCGGGTACTCCTCACTCATCGGTGCTCGGTCATCGCCAGCGATGCCAGGGACTCCTCGCTCCTCGGTGCTCGGTCATCACCAGCGACACCAGGGACTCCTCGCTCCTCGGTGCTCGGTCATCGCCAGTGATGCCGAGGACTCCTCGCTCCTCGGTGCTTGGTCATCGCCAGCAACGCCGAGGACTCCTTGCTCCTCGGTGCTCGGTCATCGCCAGCGACGCCGGGGACTCCTCGCTCCTCGATGCTCAGACATCGCTAGCGACGCCGGGGACTCCTCGCTCCTCGGTGCTCGGACATCGCCAGCGACACTGGGGACTCCTCGCTCCTCGGTGCTCGGACATCGCTAGCGACGCCGTGGACTCCTCGCTCCTCGGTGCTTGGTCATCGCCAGTGATGCCGGGGACTCCTCGGTGCTCCCTTGGTGGTCGGATCTTGCTATGTCTCATCGATGTGCTATCAAGCTGCTCCATGCTGTTCAGATCAGGGTGCTAATTTTGAGCAGCACGTCTGGGGTCTTGATACGTGCATGTCAGACGACGTCGGCAAGCTTTCAGACTTCTTTGACCCTGCTACAAGATTCATTCTTCATCTTCTAGCAGGCTCGAGGGCTAAGTGGGCACACTTCACCTTGCGGTGAATGTGCTTGTTCTCATCTCGAGGCTACGCCCGGGGACTGGCTGCCTACTCGGCTGGTCTTCTACTTTCTGACCTTGGCACCACGCGACTACATCACCTACTATCAGGCTCGAGGACTAGCTGTGGGGGTATGCCCCCTCGGTATCCTCAAGACAAGACATGGGCCGCACCATCAGGGGTGGCCCTCCCCATAAGATCAAGGTGTGCACAGCGCTGCTCGACGTACACCACAAGACATTATATAGTACTAAATAGGATACTTTACTTGTAACCCTATCTCTCCAGACTATATAAGGAGAGGCAGGGGTCCCCTAGCGGACAAGCTACTTGGTCGTCCAGATCAATACAATACACCAAAGACATAGGACGTAGGGTATTACGTCGATCAGACGGCCCAAACCTGTCTAAATCGCTGTCTCTGCGTCTTGTGTCACCATCCGATTCCTGATTACGCGCACCTCCACCGACAAATCAACCATCGTGGGATGCCCCTCGGTGGACTGCCGACGATATTCTGTCGACAATTGGCATAAAACTACCGTGTCTAGAAATATACCTTGAACCCTATGTAGGTCTAGGATCAAAGGTATGCTTAGCAATGCTTAGACCAGTAGAAGTTGGGTGATTTCCTATCACCTACGAGGTATAGGTGTATACCAAAGCATGGTTGGCTATATTTGCTATCGTGGAAGTAACCATGCGATGATAAATAAAAGGAGACCGGGTGGGATTATGATAGAGAAGAAACAAGGCATGGAGGTCTTGGTGCCTATTTATCCTCGTCTCTATTGCTTAAGGACCGATACGCTATACGTCCTTATGTCATGTTGAACGCATGCCTAGCACATAGTTGGTCGGATAACTCGTTCCGACCGCAAAGCTAGTGGCGTGAGTCCAAGGGCAGGCCAGGCCTAAACTTCCTGGCAGACTGGTAGAATCTCTAAGGGTGCGACGCTGATCGGACCCGTGAAGTTGGTTCCTGAGTTGTACCAAAGGTGACCTAAGACTACCTTGGTGTAGGTATGTCTGGGTTTGTGATGAGGACATCGCCAAGATGGAGTCGAGGACGACTCCAATTCAAGAAGGGGAGGATGATGAGGACATTGCCATGCTGGACACACCGACGCCATGGTCTTCCCCAAGTTGCAATTCGTTCCCAACTCAGCTGCCATGTCGCCCTCGGATTCAGCAGACACGTCGTCAGTGTTTCGGTCATAACTTTCTCATACGACATCGAAACGGGCCGTTCTTGTATGCGTTGGAAAGGGGACGACGACGCCGTCGTTTTGGATCTGGTTCTAGCTCCAGAAGGTCCGTGGATCATTCTGTGTGACCACGGCAAGGTGCTGCGTCACCTATTTGGGCCAACTTGGCCATGTATCGTGTCGGGCCTTAAGCCCAAGTTGTGGGCGCCCAACCCCTGGTTGTCCCCAACCCTAGGTCGAGTCTTAGACTATAAACACAGCCGCCGCCGCTGCTACACAATTGGGTTTTGTTTAGAGTTTAGTTTTCCATCGAGAAACTGAATCGTTCATTGTAACTGTGGTGACAAATCCTTTTACAGTGATCCAGGGCCCCCGTTCTTGATCTCCTCCACTGTGTCGATTAGTCCTTTGGAACCGAGTTCTTGAATCCTCTATTGATATTCGCGTCATTCATATTTGCAATTTCAGATTGCATGTTTTACCTTCTTGCTTGTGCTCTTCGATTTGCTTGCAGGAAAAGCCTTCTTGGTGAGGTCAATCAAGTTGTGCTTGGTTGATAACCAACGGAGCAGTGGTGTAACGGTTGCAGGGTTCGAATTGCGTCTGATTTGAAGCCGGATCGCCAACGTCGAGATCTCCACAAAATCGAACTTATCGGCTACCTCTCGGAAGATCGGGCCTGTACTCATCAGTTTGTGTTAGGAATAACTCCCCAGCTGGGTAGCAATCGATTTGAATACCCGTCTCTCTCGGATAGTGAGAACTTGACTGAGCAGCGGCAACGTAGCATTAATTAATGGAATTTGATGGTTATGATGAATATGGAAATGTTACACCGGCTATGGTTACTATTGCATGTTACTAAATGATATTCCACATGTTTGGTATAGGTTAGTTGCTAATCTAGAGATGAATAGCTATAATTAACTTGGTTAAAAATTATAAAATGTATAGCTCAACTAGTGGTTTTTATGCAAAATTTTGTCAAGCTAGCTCCACCAATAAAGCCTTGCATACTCCTTTATGTCACTTTATTTCTGGTTTATGACGAGTAAGTCTAGTTGAGTACATTCGAGTACTCAGGGTTTATTGCACCATGTTACAGGTGAAGTTCTCGGCCTGCTAAAGATGGTGGCTAACCACCGATGGGCTCGGTGACTCTATATTTATTTCTCATCTATATGCTTTTATTAGAGGATGTCACTTATGCTAGCAATGTATTTGGAACTTATATTATTGTAATCATTTGAAAGCTATGTTGTTTTCACCAATCGGTTTTGAAACCCAAACTTGTATTATTATTTGTGAATTCATTGTAAATATTATTTCTACTGTAACTCTATGTATGTGATGTGTATTTGTTTGATCACATGATCTTGGTTGTGATGTTGATTTACCGAGGTCCTTCATGACACTCGGCGGACTACCAGGTTTATATAAGTGAAAGTATGTGCGCGTCAATGTTCTAAACGGGGACAGCCGTACTTGATCTTGTATATATTGGGTGGTTCTGTCACAGCTGGTATCGGAGCAAGATTAAGCATAATACTATCATGTACATAGTTTTAAAAGCCAAGTTTTGGTTTTAAAAAGCCTATTTTGACTAAAACTTTAGCTACAGGCAAATTTGTCAAAATTAATTTGCAAAACTATGCTAACGACAACCCCTAGTTAAGCCCAATTAAGGACTTTTAGGTGGCAATAAGTAAACTAATACTAGCTATTGGGGATTTACTTTCTTGCAATTTGTATTTCGTCGTCCATACGGTGTGCTATTGTATGGATGCCATTCGTTTGGATGGTAATGTATGGATCAATATACCTCTACGCCCAGGCAAGATGGTGAGTGGCATGGCCGCAAGATGTGAGCGTGCGGTCAAAGGGGAGAGATAGTTTTGATACTTAAGTATATATGTTTCATATATATACGAAAGTATTTAATTGTGGGTTAGCTTTGGTACGCCTGTATTTGCATATTCTATATGTATGTATAGACATATTTACTTTCGGGTAGTTTTGATCTGGAAGTATATATATGTGGGTATATATATGTGGAAGCATTTTGCTTGCAACCTAGAGCTTGGACTTTTATTTCTGCATATATAATTGTGGGGTTAGGCTGAAATGAAATCCTTCTGCAGGTACACTAACCACGAATGCGTAGATTGAATATAGCTGACGACTAGCTATATATCGAGAGAGTACGTGTTATGCCACCGACATAGAACATGATTGCCATCTTAGGCTAGCAATTTCGTGGGGACAAATAGGACGAGCATGCAACATGATTGTTGCTTGTGTATAAACATGCTCTTGTCACCCTTGTTCTATTAATGGATAACTTGTTGTAACCATATGGTCATGTTGTGCATGATCGAAAACTAAATTGTTAAATATAAGTAAAACTTGTTTTGTAGAGATATCCACCTACTCAGTAAAAAAAAGAAACAAAAGATAATAATACCTTACCACCATGTTTTGCATGATATGTGTAGTGGTATTGTTGTAGGTGGCTGCTTGTTATGTACGAGCTTTGTGCTTAGTAATAGTCGCTTAAGCTAATTGGATTGACAATTTCAAAATGCTTGCTTAAGACCATGATGTATGAGTGGATGTTCATTATCTAGGTAGTGTCGTAGCTGTTACCCCTTTTGTCCTTGGTAAGCCTACGAGTATTGAAGAGCGCTATCCTAGAATAGCGTCCAAGTTTTGATAATCTCATGGTTGTCGTCTCCAATCAAGTCCTCTCTTAGGAGCCTGAGCCTATACACGTGGTTGCTAGCCCTTGAATTACGCTACGAAGACCTATATCCATGCCTTTGCTTTACCTTAAGCCCAAGTTTAGTTCCCTTGAATGCTTGCATGTGTCGTGGTTGTCTTGCTCCTGTGTGGGAGGACCCAGCTAAAAAATCCTTGTCAGACTTCATTGCACCTTCTCCTACAGATGATCTGGTGCAACGCTAACACTAAATCGGTAGTTATCCATATTTACTATTTACATTGCATTAATCATTTTATCTTAGCATATTTACTTTTCAACATCTGCATTAGAAAATAAAAATTCTCATCATGGCATTATATAAATTCAAGCCCCATGTAAATAATTTTTTATGGAGCCTAAAATCCGTAATAAATATTTACCGTGGAGGCGTAAAAATCTAAAAATACCATCCATTCATCTTTTTATATTTCATAGTATTATAAAATATTTTTGCTGCATATATATACGTGTGTATACGGTAAAAATACATACAACCAGGACCCACAAGAAACACGGAGGACCCACTCAACCACCATCCATCACTTCCATCACCTCCATTTCCTCCTCCATCTCCACTCTGCACCATCCAACTCCACTCTCCACCGAAAGAAGGAGATATTTTGCTTAAGAACTAAGCAAGGAAGAGTCTGGAGGAGTCTGAGGCCATTTTGACCATAATGTGGGGCCGGCTGGTCCCACCACTTGGCCGGCCGCCCTGCTACTCTCCGCCTATAAATACTGCCTCTCCTGCTTGCTGTTGGCTACAACCACAACTGCAATCAAGCATCCCAATTTCAAAATTCCAAACTCCAATTTTGTAGTTTGAAAAAATCACTTTGTAGAAGTGATTTTAGAATTAGGAAAGAAGACAAAGTTTTAGAGTGGAAGTGTTGCTAAAATTTGAGCAAGGGTGAGAGAAATTAAGAGTAGAAGTGAGAAGGTTTAAGAGTGGAAGTGTTGTTAAAATTGAGAGGAAAAATCAATAGAGTAAAGGGGGAAGTTTTGCCAAAATCTTGATTAGAAAAATTCATTAGACAACCTTGGATAACTTACCCTCAAATGGTTGACTCCAGGACGGCTAACCACTGACATTTCTATTTTCCTAACCCATTCCAGGAGTTGTGTTGTCTTGTGTTTATTTTTGCAGGAAGATGAGCAAGTATTTGGGCAAGCTCAAGCGGGCGGCATCGTTCCATTCGACGAGAAGCTCTTCATCCCAGGCGAGCACCGACATGCAGATCGATACTCCATCTCCCGTTGTCAAAGCATCGTCCTAGTCTTCCCCTGCTGAAATGAACATTCTTCTAGAAGAGAAGCAGGTTAAGCTCTGGAACAAGATGGAGAAAGACGCCTTCAAGCAACTGAAGACTGGAAGGTTCATTCTTAATCCTTCCTATGACCCAGCCCTTTTGCGCTCTATAGGTATGGACACTGAATTTGAAATTATATTTAAAACTGTTGGATGGGAAAATGTTTGGCAAATTGATGAGATGGGGTCTAGACTCTTAACACTAGAATTTCTATGCACCTTGCGACCACTAATTCTGAAGTTACATTTAGACTGTTTGGGAAAGACTTTTCCTAGAAGAATTTTAGTGAGCTTTTAGGATTCCATGCTTAGTGTGTAGCTGTAGACATCGCTATACAAGATTTTGATAGGACAAAATTTTGGAGAGAAATATCTAAAGAACTTACTTGTTACCATCATCGTACAAATAAAATTCATCACCCTACCCTATGCTTTATGCATAAATGGCTAAATTTTCTTTATTTCCTAGAAATGATTTTTGCACTTTAAGGAATGATGAACTTAAACTCCACTATGCCATGGTTAAGAGAATAAAGGTTTCACCGGTCAAATTTATGATGAAACAATGGACAGAAATTCTTAAACTTATGGGAGATGTTGGGTGTACTTCTCTGGTCACCCGCATAGCTAAAAATTTGGGTCTTTTAGAAAATGCTTCCGTTGTTTATATTGATGACATTCCCCATTGGTATATCGACTATGAATATTTTGTTCAAGCACACATGTTAAAAAAGAATAAGGATGGGAATCTTGTCATGATGTACATGGATTATGCAATCAAGATTCTGTTACCAGACTGAAACCTCGGTTTGTATGCGGTGGATTCTTTTATCTTTGATTTATAGGTTAAAGAGGCAGCACCTCGCAGAAGTGCTTCTGCGAGAATCACTCACAACCCGTAGCCCTAGTACCGTGGTGATGACCACATTCTAGAGGGGCTTTCACCAGCTATGTAGGCTAGGACCATCCAGGATCCTCCCGAGTGTAGTAGGCTAAGCATGCTGGTTGGGAGCAGCCTGCTCCTCAGCACCCTGAGAGCTCCTAGCATCAGGGCTCAAGTGAGCAATGGTAGGACAACAACTTTGACTACTATCAACAGCAGCCCTATGAAGAAGTTTCAAGCGGCCACCAGGGAGGACGTATGTCCTTCTCTGCCCGTGGCTATCATGATCAGCCAATGGGCTACCATGACCAGTGGATGCTGCATTCCCACCTTGACACCAGGTTGACAATTATTGAAGAGACGCAGCAAGACATTCAGAACATGCTACACCAGCACTCCCAGTGGCAAGTAGAAGTGGGAGATCGCCTCACTAACATCCAGCAACACCAGTAGTAGGAGAATGACAACTGGAACTATTTGTTCTAGAAATTCAACTTCGGCCCGCCATTCTAACTATAGCAACACCCAACTTGGGAGAGGAGGATCCCCCGTTATCTAAGGTAAGTTTTGTTTCTAGTATTTTGTTTCATTTTCCTTTTATTTAATTATTTTTGAGTTTATCTTATATAATAAAAATGCATAACTAAAAACAAAATAAAAATTTGTCTTTGGCTTTTATATATTAGTAAGGTGTGATCTAAAAACATGAAAACTAAATAAAAAAATGTGTGTATAAAGTTTGCTTTAAATTTCTATTTTTAAGAGCTAATAAATAAAAAGAACTTGAAGATGAATTCTTATAATGGAAATGATGAATAGTTGCTCTGTTATAATTCCTTGCAAGTACCTAGTTTTCAGCCTTGAATTCTCCCGAGTTTTGGATGACTATTTTGACTTGAGAATTTGCTCTGAACTTGAAACTTGTGGGTAGCAATGCTCGATCTAAGTCTAGGTAATTGACAGATATGATATGAGAAGGTCTGAGCTGCTATTTATCTTGTTCCAAGTGATACTAAAATTTTGAAGATTTCTTTTCAAAAACATAAAAAGGCAACATGATGAGTTCTTGTATGACAAAGCTTGAATTCCTACCAGAGTCAAACATGATATTTAGGCTAGGAAAACTTCCACTCACATATGCTACTTGTTTAGAATTGAGTTTGGTCAAGCTTTGTTGACCCTTATGAGAGGTTTGTCATGCTCTTAAAATCAAGATCACATGCACACCACCCACATATGCACTACTACAATGGGGGTAGATGCAAAAACATGTCATTCCATCTAGATCCACCAAAAAATGTTTCACCCCTACACTACAAAAATATTCTTGATAGGTTTTTCGCTAAATTAATGCTCCAAGTTCTTGTTGTTATCTCTCAAATGTTTTATTGCAGAAGAGAGGCATGGGCTATGCAAGAGTTATTCATAAAAGAGAGAGAGAGAAAAAGAAGAAAACTTTTGAGAGGTTTTTCGCCAAATTAATGCTCCAAGTTCTTGTTGTTATCTCTCAAAAGTTTTGTTGCAGAAGAGTGGCATGGGCTATGCAAGAGTTATTCATAAAAAAGAGAGAGAAAAAGAAGAAAGTATTAAAAAATGGATAAGTGTCCGAATTATCAAAACAATGGGTACTTAGATGCTCACCTCAAAGAGAGAGAGATGAATAAGATAGCCCTTATTTTCTTGCAAATGTTTCCATGTTTCAAAAGAGAGATATGTTTTCAAGTAGCATAGTAGAATTAGACTAGCCACCATATATATCCATCATATTCTACACACATGCACATCTTGATTTGATTGTGTTGACACAAAAAATGTGGCGATGTGATCAAAACACAGCAAGCCGGATGATCTTGACGGAGTGAGCCCGAAGATCTGCTTAGCTTCAACACAAGAACAGTTGGTTTCGGGACTAAAGGCGTGCTAGTCAATTTGACCCTGCAATTGATAAGGAGAGAATAATTAGTAGTTTAAGGTGGAACATGTCGGTGTTGCACCAGACAGTTCCAACATGTAGCCAAATAGCTAATTCAATGGGGATATTGACTAAATAGTCGATATCTAGTGTATTCGTTGAATGAAGACCACAAAATCAAGGATTATCGGCTAATATTAAACAATAATGATACGAATCAAAATAAACGATGCTCATGGAACATCAGAAAAAATCATCGGCTAAATAGAACATGATCGATATAAAACGTTGAGTAGATAAGTTTGATGAAAAAGGATATAACATGCGAATAAATCGACTATCTAGTGCAAATGAATCTACAAACGCTCTGAATCTAATATGTTATCATCAACAGTGGGGTTCGATCAGGTCGATATAGCTATGATAATAATAACAAACTAAAACCAAAGAATCTATAAAACCATCTATATATTGACAGGTTCATGAAAAACATGCTATATGTGTGAAAGCACAGGCGAATCGGCTAAAATAGCCGATGCATGCATAGCAAACAAATAGAGTACATATCTTGATCATGAACAAAACCACTAATCAATAATCTCTAATCCAAAGTCTTACTAGTGAGGTTCGATTGGGTCGATGCATCTATAGTAGTGTCATTAGATTAGATCTCATTAACTAGTGAGTTTATGCAAGATTGGAACATGTCTTTAGATGCATACTATGTTTGATTGGAATAGAGATGAAACAACCGATCTAGCGAAATTAAGTCATCAATTATGAGATTTAAAGCGTGACCAGATCAAAGGACGACCAATTAAGATGATATGATGCTGATCTATCTCTATCTCAATCAAGTGATTTGTTATGATTAATAAAACATTAATTATAACAAAATCGATAGCTGGTGAATCAACTAAAAACAGCAAGGAAAATCTTACTAATCTTAGCAGATTCCATAACCGGTGATATTGTATTAAACAATAAGTTATTTAACACAAGATCTATAACTTTGATCTATATTATGATTTGTAAGAGATCAATCAGTTGATGCAGCCTTACAAACTACGATACAGATCGATAACTAACTTATATTATGGCTCATAAAAGATCAATCAGCTGATGCAGCTTTACAAGCACAATACAAGTCGTGACGGTACTCATAAGCGAGCTAGAGGTCGATCAGTCGATGCAGCCCTGTTTGCTAAAGAACTCACCGAAAAGCTACATTACTCCTACTCCTAAGGGTTGGCGTGAAGCCAAAAAAGTAAAGACCAATTTTGATTGATGTGTGTATATCATAATTACAATAGCCAGGGTTTATATTTATACCTTGAGGTCTAAAACAATCCTAGTTGGTCACGTGGTGATCTAGTATAAAACTTGCCTAACAAAATAAATCTAAAAGAAAAGGAAATTTTAAGATACATGGACTCTAGTTTCCCCTTTTGTAGAAACCGCTAATAAAGCTTCCTTGACCGACGTGTCTTTTGTTTGTCTAGACAAGGAGACAATTCCAATCCAATCTAGTTTATGGTACGACTCCTAGTTTGGTCGGTTCAATAATCTGAGCCAAACTATAGTACGTACACGTACATGCATGTGCCTATATTTGTCTTATTTAGTTGTGGCAATTGGCTTTTCCCTTCATTACGTGGTCACCAGATAAAATAGAATTGTATTGCACTTAGACTCTCTGAGCCGACAGCTGATGCGCTTCACAGTTGACGTCTGTATGGCATCCTTCTATAGACTCCATTGGCAATAAAATTACCAATTCTTCTAGCTTCTCTTGCTTCTTCCTTATCTTCACGTGAGGAGACTTTGGACATCATGCTTCTCCAAAAATATAATATTTTCTGGCCGATGGAGAGCTCCTAGACGTCATACATCTCCAAATATACCAAAGAATATTTCCTTCCCTTTCTGGTACGCACGTGATGTATCTGTTATGAACGACGTATAGGAATATGAAGTAAAGAATCAAACCACAGAGGAGACACACGATTTAACGTGGAAAACCCCTTCGATGTGAAGGGGAAAAACCACGGGCACCAGCCAGCAACAATCTCACTATCTCAAGAGTTTTGGGTTACACGCCTATGGCGGCTTACAAGAGAATCAAGTCTCCACGAAACCCTAGCAAGGGTGTATATACCGCTACGCTCCGGCCCAAGCCTCCGGCGACGGGCCTCCGCTTCGCTCCGTCAGAAGCCTGGCCTATATTCTGGAGTGAATTTGGAACAACTCCAACAGTATCTAGTGTCATTCCTTGCCAATGATATTTCCTAGCCGGCCAAATTTTAGTATAAACATAGGCCCCCCTAGTTCGGAGTATGAATTTTCATGCTTGAACTATTTCAATCCAATGGTCTTCTTTTCTCAGTCAGTGACATCGGATCACAATACTTGGCTTTGATGACTTACTTAGATTCAATCTCTTGGTTGTTCATCTGCTTTAGCCAATTAAGGGCTATCCCCTTGAGTCTCCATTCTGAGCCTTGTCACCTCAGTGTGCTTTGTGGCCTGCTCGGTGACCTCTGCTAGCTCGTGGCATCCCTGGTTGTCACCGAAGAAGTCGAAAGTGGCGCTGACCTAAACAAACGGACAAATCCTGACGTATGGTGGCCTCGAGCAGTATCTAACCACTGTTGGTCGAACATGTTAGAATCAGCCTTGAAATCATTGATCAAAATATTCAGCCGATGCGACTCTAGATTCCAATTTTCAATGATGTCTGGTCATCATCAGCTTTTAAGGAAGAAATGATTCTTCGATTTGAAAGGCAGGATCTTGAACTAACAGCTGGTTTTCTTCAAGGGAAGTCATCAATTTAGATACTTCGCTAGAGGAATATGCTTAACATTTATTCATTTTCCTACTGTTGTCTGTATTCTCTCTGTAGATGCAAGTAGACACCGCATAAGCCTTCAATTGTTCTTCACGAAACGATGAGCACAGGTTTTATTCAAACATTGCAAGCTCAATAAATGCAACCGGCCTTAGAGCCTAATTCATTGTCAGAAATAGATGTAATCGGGCTTGAGGGCAGATGCTATGGCACTCACGTGCAGCTAGATTGGTCCCTGCTGATCTTTGTATATCTACTGTCACATCTTCTGGTAGGAGAAGTATTCATACCCCGGCACGTTTACCAGTTGCTTCATGTTGGCGTTGTAGATGATGAGGCTGAACGGGTTGAGTTCCAACTACATGTTCTCAAACATGGCCTAATCAGGAATACCTTGATATTATCGATGAGCATGGTGACGAGGACCAGCCTGCTTGTGATGATGTCAAACACGATCTCCACCCACTCCCCATCGTGCTTTCTAGGTCGTCGAACGTGTTAAATGCCATAAAGCTCTTGGAGATTAGGAGCAGCATCCGCTCCGTGCAGCTCAGGTTCATCATCGGCATCGTCGAATTTGTCACTGCCAATGATGCCAGGGAAGGGGAAAACGCCGTAGTACAGTTGTATCACGCAGGTCATTGTGCTGCTGCGCGCGCACTCGCTGGCCGCCAAATGGTTCTGAAGATGTAGCCCAATTGGCCCTGCATCCACTAAAGTAGCCGCGTCGCGTGATATATTTTGGGCAGGTACTCCAGTAGGAACGTCACCACCAGCACCATCATCACCGGTGTCATCAAACCATGTTGACATGTAAACAAGCAACATCGGTTAACCAATAGCCGATGCATGTAGATTCAGAATAGTACTGTTGTCTTCCTTTGTCATTAAATCCTGATGATTCATTTGCTATATGTATGCTGATCTCATTTTGCAGATCCCAGAACAAGAACGCCCTTCAACTTCCCCTGATGCATCACCTGTGCGCTTATCAGATCGGCCTTTGAGCAGTCCTGTTATATATGCTTCCATGATTATTAACCAAACTCCTAAATCCCTCGGCTATTCCCTGCTGCAGTGCTGCATACGAACATCAGCTGAACACGTCATCGAATTGTAGAAACTCTTGAAACTTGTTTATTTCCTTTTCCGTCTTCCGATGACTTGTGTATAGGTATGTAGTAGTCCCTTTCACGTACGTGTTAATGCCCTCAATTAGTCAGAGTGTTTAAACTCGGTCATAGCAGTAAGATAATCACAAACTGATGGTGATTTGTTTTCATCTTCTCAATATAATAATTCTCTTCAGCGTTGGTTGCGATTACCTTATTGTTAGCTAATTTTCTGCAGATAATAACTCCTAGCCGATGGTCGCCTATCGACTGTCAGGTTGCCAACTTTCTTTTGTATCTCTGATGCAACCTCTCATGATGACTTTTCCTTTATCTTGAAATATATGCTTGGTCGAACAGCCGATGATAATAACCCATGGAAGAAAATGACTTTGACAATCCCATTGGCTCCAGAGATGGTCATCGGCTATGTCGATCTTTAATTGATTTCAACTGATTATTTTGAAGTTCCACTGTTGTACCAGAAATCGATATCTTACTGGCTTTATGCTCTTGCTGATCGACTACAGACTCTGTCTACTTGAAGGGTAAGGTTATGAAGTAACAACCGATTCTATCTCAAGAGAAGTGATTGGACTTTATTGGCTTTCTGCTCGATCTGTCTCTGGTCTTCTCTGTGTCAAACGCTGAATTACGAATCTACCGAGAAGATCAAGATTGCGACGGCCATGCCATCTAAGCTTTGTCAATATCAGCAGCCGCTGCCAACGCAATTGAGGATGATCGCAACTAGCAAGACAATAACAGCAGTGACGATGCCTATCAGCACAACGGGTGATGCTGGTCGCTGATGGTGATTCTAGCGCTTGACCATGCTAGGCATTGCCGATGCGCTTGCATCACACTCCTGTAGCCATCTCTACTGCTGATGAATACGCAATGGCCTTAGTTATATTCAGTCCTTCTTGGGTGCGAGCTTGGCCTTTGTCGATCTCCTTGTTGGGGATCTGGAGCGCCTAGGTGAACATGCCATCGGGCAGTTCACGGGTAGCCCCGAAGAACGTTATGGCGACGAAACCGACGTTGAACATGCCGTAGAACATGAAGATGAGCTCGGTAGCGCGCAGGTGCATTTGCAGCGGCAGTCCCCCCGATGCGTAGTTCATGCAAGAGCTCGAAATGCCGAGGTATTCATCTCAAGGATCTTCTCGGGTGTAATATCTGAGCCGATTCGTGAAGACAACTGAATTTGCTTCTTCTTGAGTCAATTGACTTGTATACCAATTTTTAGCCAATGCAAAAATGAATCGTCTATTGGCAAGATACAGTAGTGACTAAAACAATTACCATCGGCTCTTTCAGAGGTTCATTATTTTAATATTACCTCATGAACATGTTCCCATAACTGACGCACCAATATTTCGAATAGCCAGTGTATTCAATTGACTTGATGATAATATACCTACAACAAGCGATATCTATGCATTCATCGGCTCCGAGTTAGGTGGTCGTTCTGTCATCAATCGACTTATCTCATTAATGCTCCTTCAGGCTACATCAGCTACATCGGCAGTCTCTATGGATGTAAGTAGATTATTCTGGAACCATAACTAGCCGACGTGTATATTTTGAGCGTGATACATGACCATGCCTTCCATCGGCTATTAGCTTGTCGATTTTTGACCAAGTCTTTCTTGAAGCATTGGCTTTTCTAGTACCTCATCGGCTTCTCAAAGTAATACCACCAATTTTCCAAAAATAGAATCTTGCCACTTCTGCTGCTGGGAGTTCTATTAATAGAATTCCAACAGCTGATGCAATCTTTGATCAGTCGATCAACAGAACTAAATTGGCTTCACATTGTTTGAATAACTACAGCCGACGTCCTAATCAGCCAATGTAATAAAATAGTCAACAGCCGATCTTTCTCAACAGCCGATGCAATAATCAGCCAATCTCATTAATCTTTTTCAACAGCCGATGCAACAATCAGCCGACGTAATTTGGCATGTCTTTTTTTTTTCTGGTATCTTTCCCTTTGAACAACTTTATTGACAATCCTTCAAAAATCATAGAAATAGTATCCAATCGTCCTTGATAAATCGATTAGCACCTCGACATTGGTTAATATTCTTGCATGATTGGCCGCATCGGCTGTCCTTATTGGGACTTATTACCAAGCTGTAGATAGCTGATGCACTGACGTTAGCTGACACCTCTTCAGATTACCCATGTAGAAGTATATCAACTGCCCATATATCTGTTGTGAACTTCTTTTGCTGATACTCTCCAAGCCAATATCCCTGTATCGGCTAACATACTTTTTTGCCTTTCGTGATTATTAATAGCAGCCGATGCTTTTAGCGTGGTCCATCGGATCCATTGCTTTGCAACTCATTATTAGCTTCTAATAAAATCAACCGATACTTCTATTCTCCATCGGCCTTTTGAACCACAAGGAACCGATGTATACTTCTGACAAGTTGTACTAAAAGACTACAGGCACAATCTTTGGAGCCGATATGTTGTTCCCAACAACATACGTGGCTGGTCACGTCGTGTCACACCCAATTTTAAGGATAAAATGGGATACAAAATCTTATGTGCGTCTAGAAATCAGTCATACACATAAGTCGATAAATTATAAATAGTATCATCACAAGTGTTTATTACATCACGAAAAAACAGAGTCTTCACATAAATATAGCGGAAGTATAAAAAAATCTCTCACGGATGCTCCATATCACAGAGACGTCAACTGGTTGACCACAAGTCTAGTAATCCTCAGGGAAATTGTCATTACCATTGCCATCTATTACCCATCCGAGATTTTTATCCAAATAATGAAAATAAACAAGCGTAAGTACATATCGTACTCAACAAGTGTAATATTGGGTTCATGAGGCTCAAAAGGCTTGACACAGGTTTAACAACATTCAGCTTTTAGTTGTCACAATTTTAGCATAAGAGTAGCAACAAGTTGTTTCAATTCCCAATGCAAAACACATGATCAATGTAAACATGAATAATGAATAGCATAAACATATAATTCTTAGTGTTCATCTATTCCGTAAGGATTCCAAGGCCACTCGTGACTGTGAGCATGACTGATATACTAGTTTTACACTCTACAGAAGTTGTACACTTTCACTGTGACTCGCGATACCCATAAGCTTGGGTTTGCAACTCCCAAAACACTTCCAAGGTGAGCAGGCAGGGGTCACTATAAGCCTTTCAAAGGTTCGTCTAAGAAGTTAGGGCCATTAGATTCACTCGGCAAACAGATATAGGAACCCCCTTGTCGAATGGCACAATTCCATCGCGGCTATACACATAAGAGTAGAGGTTGTCCTATACCCAATTCGGCAAGCCATTCTTACGCCAATAAAGGTAACCACTAACAAGTTAGAAAATGTCCTCATACTGAGCTAAAGCCAGAGCCATGTAGCCCTCACAGCTGTACTGTAAGTCCCGGACGATCACTTACAGATAAGTCCTTAGGGAGAGGAATCTGAAGCATTTAGAAAGTAGCTAAACACTCCAGCCCCCTGTTTCCAAGTTGCTAAAAAGTCATATTTTAATGTTTATTGCATATACCATTAGTCAAGTTACAAGATCATGGTTTAATTGAGCACTAGCAAAGCTACCCAATGCATATCCCATATGTGACAAGGTATAAGTTCAATTCTAGGGAATCCCTATCAAGGTGACACATGCAACATGAATTTAATGTATTAAAGTGAATAAGAAACAAGGATGATACCAAGCTATACTTGCCCTGAACAAAGTACTCCTACGGATCCAGCACGTCATAGTAATACTCTTGGTCTCCCACGAATTGCTCACCGTCTATACTCGATAATCACAGCAACAGGCATCCAGAAGTAATCATGCATAGCAAACAAAAGCTATAGATTAGAACAGTACACCAACAGCATAAAATCAAGATTAAAAGTTTGAAAAACAAATCTATGTCTCGCTACGAGCACACAGACGCAAAGATCACAAAAATCGAAGCTAAAACAAAGAAGGTATGAATTAAACAATATTTCTTTTAGTAAAATAATAGATTAAATCTAACCTCGAATTTTAAAAGTTGAAAACCTACATAATAGTAGTATGAACATGTAGATTATGGAATTATAAACCTAACGCAAGTTGAACGGATCAAATCGGAGTCAAAATAGAGATTTTATGCCTAAAACAAGATTAGTGGCAAAACTATAAATAGCTGAAAACGTATTTTAGATCTAACCGAACCAAAGTACGCTTTCAAAAGAAGAAAATGAAATCTGGAAAGACACTATGGACCGTGGGTTAAGACTCAAATAATTATAAGGGGAGTTTTGCAAATCTCACAGCAAAGGGATATCCTTCGGTATGGGCCGCTGGATTAGATTTGGACGGCCGGGATTCGATCAGGCGGGGAGGAGATGACGGCGGCCGGCTAGACAGGACGGGCGTGGTGGCGCCATGGCTGAAATGGCGAAAAGCTCATTGAAGATGTCGGTTAGGAGCCTACGGTGCACGGTTTTCCGAATGGAGAGGTCCAGGAGAGAGAGGAGAGGATGGGAAACTCACCGGAACCAAAAGGGCAGCGCGGCACTCGGCGAAGTGGATGGCAATGGCGGAGGCTAGGGCTAGGCAGCTTCAAGCTCGATGCAATGGTGAAATCTTGCTCTGAGGCAGAGTAGGGAGGCGGCGTGGGCTCGATCGGCTATTTATGAGGCAGGGCTATCTTGGGAGGCACGCCACAAGACCCGTAGCGGTGATGGATTCATGGCGACGGTGGAGGTGGTGTCCGGCTTGCACACGATGTGAGGAAGAAGCAGCTCTGACATGTGGGCCAGCGCGGTCAGCGACACAGAGAGGAAGGGCACGGCTGGACCTGGCCTTCGGCTAGGCTGCGATGGAGCAAAGGGGGCAAGCCGCGCGGGCGAAGCTAGGCCACGGGACTAGAACGGGCCACGAGCGAGAAAATAGAGGCAGGCCGACTAGGCTGAAAGCAGGGAAAGGAAGAAGAGAAATTCATTTTCCCTTTTCTATTTTTTCCAAACCAAATTTCAAAATGCAAATTCAACACAATTTGAAGTTTGATTTCAAATCACACCACTCAAAAATTATTATGCAGCCGCATGAATGCGCACATATGATTGTAAGCCTATATTTGATTTTATTTTTGATAAAAATTATTATTTTTCTAAATTCAAATGCCCACAAAATTGCATAATAAATACAATTCTCCTATTTTAAAGATGTTGCAAATTTTAGGGTGTTATAATTCTACCCCCCTTAAAATGAATCTCGTCCTCGAGATTCGGATGATGCTTACTCAAAAAGCTACGGGTATGTTTTCCTTAGATCATCTTCTCTTTCTCAAGTACCCTCATTTTTTGTATACTGATTCCACTGAACCTTACACATCTTTATAACTTGGCTCCTTGTAACTCTTTCTGTCGTCTCTAAAATCCTTACCGAAAACTCCTCATAAGTGAGATCTTCCTCAACTGTAAGTTCTTCTAACGGTATCTGCTCCTCGGGTACACGCAAACACTTCTTTAATTGAGACACATGGAACACATCATGTTCACCTGACAAACTCTTAGGCAATTCCAACTGATAAGCTACTTCTCCACGTCTCTCTAAAATCTTAAAGGTCCAATTTACCTTGGTGCTAACTTTCCTTTCATGTTAAATCTTCTCACACTTCTCGTAGGTGACACCTTCAAGTAAACATAATCCCCTACTTCGAAAACCAATTCTCTCCTCCTAGTGTCGGCATAACTCTTCTGTCGAGACTGAGCCACTCTCAAATTATCTCTGATCATCCTTACTTGCTCTTCTACGTCTCTTAAAACATCTGGTCCGAACACTTGAGTTTCTCCCATTTGATTCCAAAACAATGGGGTTCTACACTTTCGTCCATACAAAGCTTCGAAAGGTGCCATATTGAGACTCTTCGGATAACTGTTGTTATATGAGAAATCCGCATAAGGAAAACTTTTGTCCCAACTTGTACCGTGCTACAATGCACAAGCTCTCAACATGTCCTCTAATATCTTATTAATCCTCTCAGTTTGCCCATCTGTCTGAGGATGATATGCTGTACTAAAGTTCAGCTTCGTTCCCAATGAACTATGTACTTGCTGCCAAAAATAAGATGTAAATTGAGTACCTCAGTCAGACACAATTTTCTTGGGAACTCCATGTAGACACACTATTCTTTCCATATATAATTGGGCTAACCTCGGTCCATTATAAGTAGTCTTGACCGGTATAAAGTGAGCTACTTTAGTTAACCGATCCACTATCACCCATATTGAATCATAGCCTCTCTAAGTGCGTGGTAACCCGACAATAAAATCCATACCAACTTCTTCCCACTTCCACTTAGGTATTTTAATTGGTTGTAATAACCTGTAGGTCTTTGATGTTCAGCCTTGACTCACTGACACGTATCACATAAAAGCAACATATTCAGCAACATCTCTCTTTAGTCTGTCCCCAATACTTCTCTTTCAAATCCAAATACATCTTGGTACTCCCAGGATGAATAGAGTAAGCAAACTCATGTTGATGAGGACATACATGCTCAGGCAACCACAACTGCAGAAGTCATTCAAGGACCAGTTACTCAAGCCCGTGCACGCGAACTCAATTACGTTCTCCTATTAAGTAACCAAGGTCCAGCTGAAGGGTGAAGAAGGAGTGCTTCATCAAGGTGATGTGCCACCTGCATTAGGGGCTGGCCCATGTCATGTTTTGCCAAGTTTAGGAGAGAATAAAGGGGGATTATTTTCTTTCCATAGATGCTAGCGCCCTGATTAGGAAGGAATAGGAGCAGAGGCGCATGCCTTGCATGGCCCCTACGCCTATTAAATCCAAGGCTACATCCCTCCCCTGGGTGGATTTTCTTTTGTTTTGGTTTAGCCATTGTGCAAACACTAATCTGCAGTTGTGTCCAGTGACCACCTGATAGACAGCAATTGTGAACCCCACATTCGAGCGATTTATTTAGAGCCTGCCTACATCTCGTTCTTGCTTGTTTCTTTCGAATGCTTGCAGGAATTGAACCTCGTGTTTAGGTTGATCTTGCCCAGCAAGGTCAATAACCATTTGGAGTTGGTTTAGCGATTGCTAAGGCACCACGACCTGTTCGTTCGTAGTCAGATCGCGAGAGTCACCTCCTTCCAAAATCGAAGTTATCCCTCTCACCAAAAGATCGGGCACTCCAATTCTATCAAGTGGTATCAGAGCTCAGGTTGCTCGGTGAGATCTACCCCCTCTCTTTGTAGTTCTGTTCCATTACCTATCGTCCCCAACAAAAGCCAAAAAAATAGATAGATATTAGGTTATAACCACTGTCCTCGAACCATTTGGCCATTGCATTTATCATTCAGTAATTTTGCTTTGTTGAATTTGTGTGTCATTAGCGTCTTGTTGCTGGTTGCATTATTTTCTTTTTCTTCCTCTTGTTCACCACCACAATCAGTCATTTCCCATCCGCACAAAGTAGAACCCCTTGTTTTGGAAGGTTTGCTGCGTTTGTGATTCCTACCATCCTTGCTCGATTTTAGTAGGGACATCCTGGTGCGCATTTGTTCCCTCCTATTTTTACGCCAAGGGAAACCTATCAAAAAAAAGAAAGGGCATGGTGCAAAGTAAAATAGAGGAAAGGTGAAAAAAACAAAAGAAAAGAAATGAAAAGCCGCATCTTCGGCCGGACATAAAGAAAGTTTGTACCACAAGGAGAGACATTATCTCACGTGTATATTGGTTTTCCTTTCAGCCTTTCTCTATACAACGTAAGAGTCAATCTTTGGGCCATCAAATCAAACGCCAAGCAGCAGCCACATCTATGCGCACAACATTCCTTGTTTTGAGAGAGAGAGAGCGAGAAAAAAATTATTTGTTCCTCTTTCTGTTCCCACGTTGTTACCAGCAGCATTGGAACACACTTTGCACCCTTATTCAACTTTGCATTTGCTGAATGATTGTACTAATCCTTGCTACAAAGTGAAGCCTTCCTATAGCTCCACCTATTTCTACAGCGAGCAGGTTTTGTGTCACCTGGCAATCACTCCATCCAATCTTCATTGGTTGCACCACTGGTTGCAGGTCACCCCTGTTGGCTTGGTCAGAATTGGTAAGAACTTGATAACAGCTTTAGATTGAGTGACCTACTCAGAACCACATCCCATTAGGTGTAGGACATATACTTCTGATCTTTCTTTTTTTCTCTAGCGCTAACAATTACAGGATCTTCTGGGGACACCCCCGACTCCATGCAACATTCTCCTCGAACGAAGGGGATCATTTAGCATTTTGAGCGGCAAGTCCAGCTGCAAGTAGATGCGCTTGTAGAGGATGTTCAAGTCTCCAACGAGCGCCTTGGCCAACTTGAAACCACTCAACTTGAAACCGGTGTGACACTCAGGGACATGCAGGTAGCCCAGGCCACCACCAAGACCAATCTGGCCACCATCATGACTCGGCTTGAGGAGTTGTCCCAGCAGCTTGCAAATGTTCACCATAGCGAGTTGGACGAACAGGCAGAAACTGATTACAGTGGTGACAATGAACATCCAAATCCCAACTACAACAATGATCGGGACCATCATCGCAGGCGTGCCAATCGGCAAGGTATGCATCACTACCACCATCACCATGCAGTCCGTAATCAGGATGATTCATTTGCAAAGATTAAATTCACTATACCTCCATTTAATGGCAAATATGATCCTGATGCTTATCTTGATTGGGAACTTGCTGTTGATCAAAAATTTGCATGCCATGCCTTTTCTGCACATAATCGAGTTAGGGCTGCTACTAGTGAGTTCATAGATTTTGCTTCTATTTGGTGGCGCGAACATTGCAGCAAACATCCTAATAATATTCCCACCACTTGGGAAGCATTAAAAATGCTCATGTGACATAGATTTGTCCCCTCATACTATGCTCATGATATGCTTAACAAATTACAGTGATTTCATCAAGGTACAAATTCCATTGAAGAGTACTTTCAGGAGCTGCAAATTGGTATGCTTTGTTGTGGTCTAGTTGAAAACGATGATGCAGCTATGGCACGATTTTTAGGTGGCTTGAACCGAGAAATTTAGGATGTACTAGATTATAAGGAGTACAATAATATCACTCATTTGTTCCATCTTGCTTGTAAGGCTGAACGTGAAGTGCAGGGACGCCACACGAGGACACGAGCTAACTCTTTTGTAGGTCGCAATACCACATTCAAACTAGCCACTACACCTGCTTCCATTTCATAGCCGGCTGCACCACCTCCATCTAGTAGCACACCACGAGCTACGACACAACATCTGTCCACCTTGGCACCGGTTAACCCTCCACCAGGGGCTCCAGCACCAAGTGCATCAGTTGCTTCCACCTGACGGACAAAAGATATCCAATGCCATCGCTGCAAAGGCTATGGACATGTTATGTGTGACTACCCAAACAAGCGTGTGCTGATTATACGTGATGAAGGTGAGTATTCTTTAGCTAGTGATTTTGATGAAGCCACATATGCTATGCTTGCCACTGATGTTTTAGGACACGAAGAAGAACATGTTGCTACTGATGCTGTCGACAAATATTTGAGCCTTGTTGTGCAGCGTGTACTCAGTACACATGTTGCACCACCCGAACAAAACCAGAGGCACAATCTGTTCCACACCAAAGGTGTCGTTCAAGAGCGGTCCATTCGCATCATCATTGATGGGGGGAGCTGCAACAACTTGGCAAGTACTGACCTGGTGGAGAAGCTTGCTCTTCAAACTCGCCCACATCCCCATCCCTACCACATCCAATGGCTCAACCAGGGTGGTAAGCTCAAGGTAACACGCTCCGTAAGTGTACACTTTGCTATGGGTTCGTATCATGATTATGTTGATTGTGATGTTGTCCCGATGCAGGCATGCTCTCTACTTCTAGGTAGACCTTGGCAATATGATACTAATTGTGTACATAATTGTCGAACCAACCAATACTCACTTTTCCATAAGGGCAAGAAAATTATTTTGCATCTAATGTCTCCTGAACAGATTGTGAAAGATGAGCTTGCTCGTGCAAATCATGAAGAAAAACAAAGTAAGACTCCTGCTTTACAAAATGAGATCAAACTGAAAGCTCCTGTTTTACTAGGTACACATGCTGATCTTGATGAGTGTGACAGGAATGGTCTTCCTTGCTATGCTCTTGTGTGTACTCATGTGCTGTCCTCCCTTGATGATGCCCTGCCTTTTGTTATGCCCCCTGCTGTCACCAAGCTTTTGCAGGACTACGCCGATGTCTTTCCAACAGATGTTCCAGCAAGCCTTCATCCCTTCCGTGGAATTGAACACCGGATTGATCTCATTCTAGGAGCATCATTGCCCCAACCGTGCACCATATCGCACCAACCCCAACGAGACAAAAGAAATTCAGTGACAAGAACAAGAATTGCTTGATAAGGGCTACATTCATGAGTCTCTTAGCCCATGCGTTGTTCCTATTTTGCTAGTACCCAAGAAAGGTGGCTCATGGTGCATGTGTGTTGATTGTCGCACCATTAATAATATCACAATCTGCTATCGCCACCGTATACCTAGGTTGCATGATATGCTTGATGAGCTCAGTGGCGCTGTCGTGTTCTCTAAGGTTGATTTGTGTAGTGGGTACCATCAAATTCGCATGAAATTGGGGGATGAGTGGAAAACATCATTCAAAACAAAGTTTGGTTTATATGAATGGTTAGTCATGCCTTTTCGATTGACTAATGCTCCAAGCACTTTGATGCGATTAATGAACAAAGTTTTAAGGGTTTTCATAGGCATATTTGTGGTTGTCTATTTTGATGACATAATGATTTACAACAAATCTTTGGAGGACCATTTGGATCATTTATGTGTTGTTTTCGATGCTTTGAGAACTGCTCGTCTTTTTGGGAACTTGGATAAGTGTAGTTTTTACATGGACCATGTCTCTTTTCTTGGCTATGTTGTTACAGCACAGGGTATTGTGGTCGACAATGCCAAGATTGAAGCAATACAAAGCTAGCCACCTCCTACCACGGTGACGCAGATTCGGAGTTTTCTCAGGCTTGCAGGCTTCTACCGCCATTTTGTTCGTGATTTCAGCACAATTGCTTCCCCTTTGAATGAACTGACAAAGACAAGAGTTCCCTTCTCCTGGGGTCCAGCACAAGATGAGGCCTTCATGATTTTGAAAGATAAGCTAACACATGCACCTTTGCTTCAGCTACCTGATTTCACCAAAATGTTTGAACTCGAATGTGATGCTAGTGGAATTGGGTTAGGTGGTGTGTTGCTGCAAGAAGGTAAACCGGTGGCTTATTTCATTGAGAAACAAAGTGGTGCTAGTTTGAATTACTCCACTTATGACAAAGAACTTTATGCTCTAGTTAGAACACTTCAAACATGGTAGCATTATTTATGGCCTCGGAAATTCATTATTCATTTGGATCATGAATCATTGAAACACATTCATAACCAATCAAATCTGAACCATAGGCATGCTAAATGGGTCGAATTCATTGAGTCTTTCAATTATGTCATCAAACACAAGAGAGGGAAAGAGAATATAATTGCTGATGCTTTGTCTCGTCGTTATGCTATGCTCTCGCAACTTGATTTTCAGATTTTTGGGCTACAAACAGTGAAGGATCAGTATGTTCTTGACACTGATTTCAAGGACGTACTGTTGCATTGCAAGGATGGTTGAACCTGGGGAAAGTTTTTCTTGTATGATGGGTTCTTGTTCCGTGCTAACAAGTTGTGCATTCCCGCTAGCTCGATTCACCTTTTGTTGTTACAGGAAGCACATGGTGGCGGCCTCATGGGACATTTTGGGGTCAAGAAGACGGAGGACATCCTTGCAGCACACTTCTACTGGCCCAAGCTGCGACGGGATGTGGAGCGCTTTGTCGCCCGCTGCACTACATGTCAGCAAGCTAAGTCCCACCTTCATCCTCATGGTCTATACATGCCTCTCCCTATTCCTAAGGCCCCTTGGGAGGATGTCTCAATGGATTTTGTCTTAGGATTGCCTAGAACAAAGAAGGGGAGGGATAGCATATTTGTGGTTGTTGATAGATTTTCCAAAATGGCTCATTTCATTCCTTGTCACAAGAGCGATGACGCCACTAATGTTTCTGCTCTATTCTTTCGTGAAGTGGTTCGCTTACATGGTGTGCCCAACACAATAGTTTTTTATCGTGATTCAAAATTCCTTAGTCACTTTTGGCGCACATTATGGAACAGATTGGGTACCAAATTACTTTTCAGTACTACGTGCCACCCCCAAACTGATGGTCAAACTGAGGTCGTAAATAGAACTTTATCTACCATGCTTCGGGCTATTTTGAAAACGAATTTAAAACTTTGGGAAGACTGCTTGCCTCATGTTGAGTTTGCTTACAACCGTTCTGTCCATTCAACAACAAAAATGTGCCCCTTTCAAATTGTGTATGGTTTCATTCCTCAGGCACCCATTGATTTGATCTCTGTTCCTTCCTCTGACCCTCCTCATTTTGATGCTGCTGCACAGGTTGATCAAATGCTCAACATTCATGAGCAAACACAGCAGAACATTGCACACACTAATGCTAAGAATCAGGTAGCGGGTAGTCATGGGAGGAAGCTAATTACTTTTGAACCAGGTGATTTGGTGTAGTTACATCTACGAAAAGAATGTTTCCCTGCTCTACACTGGTCTAAGCTGATGCCTCGTGCTCATGGACCCTTCAAGATTTTGCAAAAGATTAACGATAATGCTTACATACTTGACTTGCCTCCAGAATATGGTGTTGCCTCTAGTTTTAATGTTGTAGATTTGAGGCCTTATGTGGGTGAGGATGAGTAGATTTTGTCGAGGATGACTCCAATTCAAGAAGGGGAGGATGATGAGGACATACATGCTCAGGCCACCACAACTCCAGAAGTCATTCAAGGACTAGTTACTCGAGCCCGTGCACACGAACTCAATTATGTTCTCCTATTAAATAACCAAGGTCTAGCTGTAGGGTGAAGAAGGAGGGCTTCATCAAGGTGCTGCACCACCTGCATTAGGGGCTGGCCCATGTCATGTTTTGCCAAGTTTAGGAGAGAATAAAGGGGGATTGTTTTTGTAACACCCCGGCCCAGGGCTTAATAGGATTAATAGGATACTCATACAAACAAGTTGCAACTTCTTTTCCGGAAGCTCATCTCTAAAGAACTCTAAGGTTAAGCGTGCTTGGTCTAGAGCAATTTTAGGATGGGTGACCGACCAGGAAGTCCTTCCTGGGTGCGCATGAGTGAGGACAAAGTGCGCAGAAAAGACTTGTGTGGGTCTGTGAGGGCAGTCTATGTCCTATAAAAGCTGCTAGATGTAAGCGGGCCCGGCCTTGTAGAGGCGGGACGTTACAGAACGGTATCAGAGCCGACCCTTGCGGTTTCACGGGCGCGTGTGTCAGTTGCGCAGGCATGGTGTGCATGGCTGGTGTGGACCTAGAGTGGTCACCCAGCATGGCACATGCACTGGCACTGGACACACGGACATGGCCAAGAGGGGACGTTCCTAGCCTAGGGTTGACCGACGAGGACGTCGGTCTCCTAAGGGGGTGAGGATGTAACACCCCGGCCCAGGGCTTAATAGGATTAATAGGATACTCATACAAACAAGTTGCAACTTCTTTTCCAGAAGCCCATCTCTAAAGAACTCTGAGGTTAAGCGTGCTTGGTCTAGAGCAATTTCAGGATGGGTGACCGAAAGTGCGTAGAAAAGACTTGTGTGGGTCTATGAGGGCAGTCTATGTCCTATAAAAGCTGCTAGATGTAAGCGGGCCTGGCCTTGTAGAGGTGGGACGTTACAGTATTCTTTCCATAGATGCTCGCGCCTAGATTAGGAAGGAATAGGAGCAGAGGCGCATGCCTTGCATGGCCCCTATGCCTATTAAATCCAAGGCTACGTCCCTCCCCTGGGTGGGGTTTCTTTTGTTTTGGTTTAGCCATTGTGCAAACACTGGTCTGCAGTTGTGTCAAGCGACTACTTGATAGACAGCAATTGTGAACCCCACATTCAAGCGATTTATTTATAGTCTGCCTACATCTCGTTCTTGCTTGTTTCTTTCAAATGCTTGCAGGAATTGAACCTTGTGTTCAGGTTGATCAGGCCCAGCAAGGTCAATAACCATTTGGAGTTGGTTTAGCGATTGCTAAGGCGCCATGACCTATTCGTTTGTAGTCGGATCACGAGAGTCACCTCCTTCTCAAATCGAAGTTATCCCTCTCACCAAAAGATCGGGCACTCCAATTCTATCACATGTGCCTCATGAAGAATTGCCTCTCGTATAGCCTTATTCTCAGGCACACATAGTCTTTTCCCAAACCAAAGAGTCCCATTATCATCCATATGGAATCCTGGTGCCTTGCCAATCACTACGTTCTCCGCTATATCTTTCAACTTTGCATCCTGTAATTGGCCCTAACGTATTTCTTGCTCCAATTTAGGCTCCAACACCAACTCCATTGCATTGGTGACAAAGCCCAAATTTAGTCGCTCGAATTCAGCACACAACCCACTTAACATCGGTGCCACTTGCACCTCATTGGCATAACTCTTTCTGCTAAGAGCATCGGCAACAACATTCGCCTTTCTAGGATGATTGTGTACCTCTAGATCATAATCTTTGATCAACTCCAACCATCGACGTTGTCTCATATTCCGATCTGTCTGAGTGAAAATGTACTTTAGACTCTTGTGATTAGTATAGATGTCACTCTTGTGTCCAATAAGATAGTGCCTCTAAATCTTTAGAGCATGAACCACCACTGCTAACTCCAAGTCATGAGTAGGATAGTTCAGCTCATGCTTTCTCAACTGTCAGGATGCATAAGCCACTACTCTTCCTTCTTGCATAAGAACACATCCAAGACCTTGATGAGATGCATCACAATAAATCAAAAAGCTCTTGTTCAAATCTGGTAAAACCAACACTAGGGCGGTAGTCAACCTCTTCTTCAATTCTTCAAAGTTAGCCTGGCACTTTTCGGACCACACAAACTTAGCATTTTTCTCCAACAAAGCTATCATAGGCTTGGCAAGTTTAGAGAAACCTTCTATGAACCTTCTATAGTATTCAGCCAATCCCAAGAAACTACGAATCTCTCCCACATCGGTTGGTGGTTTCTAATTCAATACATCTTTCACCTTGCTTGGATCTACTGCTATACCCCCATTAGAGACAACATGGTCTAGGAAAGAAACTTCCTTCAACCAGAATTCACACTTGTTTCGCTTAGCATACAACTTGTGTTCTCTGAGCTTCTGCAAGACTAACATTAAATGTTTAGCGTGCTCTTCTTCTGTTTTGGAGAATACCAATATATCATTGATGAATACCACCACGAACTTATCCAAAAACTCCATGAACACCTTATTCATCAAGTACATAAAGTATGCAGGTGCATTGGTCAAACCAAAGGACATAACAGTGTACTCATACAAACCATACCTCATAGTAAAAGTTGTCTTGGGTATGTCAGTTACATGAATCTTCAGCTGATGATAGCCAGAATGAAGATCAATCTTAGAGAAAACACAAGCACCTCTCAACTGATCAAACAAGTCATCAATTCTAGGCAACGGATACTTGTTCTTGATAGTAACATCATTGAGTGACTCATAATCAACACACATCCTCTGAGTACCATCCTTCTTGTCAACAAATATAACTGGTGCTCCCCAAGGCAATGAACTAGGATGAATAAAACCTTTCTCCTGTAACTCCTTTATTTGTTTCTTAAGTTCCTCTAGTTCATTAACCCCCATTCTATATGGACGCTTAGCTATAGGTGCAGTTCTAGGTAATAATTCAATAATAAACTCAATGTCATGGTCAGGTGGCATGCCTAGCACGTCATCGAGGAACACATCTGGAAACTCATCCACCACTAGGTCTTTCTTGTTGACGCGATCATCAAGCTGGTTCACTATGCCTATCAGTTGTGCTTGTACCACAACATCAACATTGATTCTATCCCCATTTGGTATGGTCACAACAACTATCTTCTCTTGACACTGAATGACTACCCGGTTTTGCTTCATCCAGTCCATACCTAGGATCACATCAATATCAGATGTTCTCAACACAATGGGGCTCACTTTAAACTCTACCCCCTTAAGGATAGACTAGTTGGAAGACAATGATATGAAGCTTGCATACTACCTCCTGGTGAGTTTACTAATATGGGATTTTGCATGGCACATAATGGTATGCTATGGTTTCTAACAAATGCTTGTGATATGAATGAATGCAAAGCTCTAGAATAAAAAAGAACAGTGGAAGGGGTTGAGTTGACATCGAACGTACCAAGCATGACTTCTGGTTCCGCAAGTGCCGTCTCGGTAGACACATGGTTCACCTTTCCTGTGTTGGGTGCTGGCTTCTATGGCATTCCCTTCTGATTACTATGCTGACCGTGGGGTGTTTGCTAATTCTGCTTCCTAGGGCAATGGTTAGCATAATTCCCAACTTCTACACAATGATAGCATACGTTGGGGGTACTAGGTGCACTGGTCTTCATGGGAGTATAGTTGGGTGTTCCCTATCATGTGTCTACTGACCACTCTGCTGCTGGGGACGTTGATTGCCATTCTGCTGCTGGTTCGGGTTGCGCTGAGGGTACTGAACTCGATTCCACTGATTGGGTGGTCCCTGGAACCTCTACTAGAAGCCTTGCTGAGGATTGGTGCACGGACGAGTATTGCTTCTAGAGGCCTGTCCCTGAAGCCTCCTCTTCTTGGCCTCCATCTCCTTGTGCTTATTGTCAATAAAAATAGCGTGATTCACCAGCGTCTAAAAATTGGGGTATGTATTGGACATAAGCTAGAGTTATAGACCATCATACAGACCCTTGAGAAAATGGCGTTGCTTAATAGTATCATCAGGCACCTCATTTAGAGCGTAACGTGACAACTGAGCAAACTTGTCACGACACTCCACTATGGACATGGATCCCTGCTTCAGAGCTCTGAATTCCTCCTACTTTAGCTCTATCAATCCTTCAGGTGTGTGATAGGATCTAAAATTCTCTCTGAACTCCTGCCAGTTGATAGGAGGAGCATTGGCGGGAGATCCATACTCGAATGACTCCCACCAGTCTTAAGCTTCTCCCTAAAGTTGTCTTGACGTGTACAACACCTTCTGTGCGCTATGTTAAGTGGGTTTTCCACTGCACGAAGTTCATCATCTGCTTCCAGTGGATCAGTGGCATGAGAGAACACCGGGGGATGACCCTTCAAGAATTCACCACGCTTGTCACGCGGTGCTCCACCAACTTGATGGTTCTGCTGATTCTGCACCAACGCTTGCATAAGTTGTGTCTGCACTGCCAGTAGTTGCTCAATAGTAGGTGGCGGTGGTGATGGTGGATGTGGAGGAACACCTCCGTGACCTTGGCCTCTTTCTCTTCTAGACATCTGACATCCAACACAAATATTAGAGATTTAGAAATTCCCAAGTTAGAATACATTCTGAAAATTTTCTGAACGAGTTCCAACATCAGCAGCTCGGTAGAACAGTCATATCTCGAGTTCCATATATCTAAAAGAGACTTACTTTATATGGTTGGAAATCTTAAGAAATTATCTACAACTTTTATTTAGACCACATTTCCAGATTATGTCGTTAGGTTACTAAAAAATAGGATAAAACCAAAACTGTTCCAGATTCTAGACTGCACAGAAACTTTTATCTTGAAACAGCGATATCTCACAAACCAGATCAGATACAGAGGTGATTCTAGAGGCATTGGAAATATAATTAAGTCTAGTTTTTCCCATAAAAATTTCATAATTTTTGGTTGAATAGATTTTAATTGGAATTGAGATAAGGGCAGACTACTCCAAAAAACAGATCCAAGAGAACAAGATATACCAAACCCAACTATTTATTTATTGACTCAAACTTTAATATTCTTAGCTATGGAACTTGCGGACATGCCCACAAAGTTCCAGCACACATTACAAAAATCCAACTCACACATAAACATAATAACAAATCAACTAGGCACACCAATGTTCACACCGCACTAATAGACTCGACTAGACTCAACTTGACTCGTTCTACTATCATTTTATTACATAAAAAGGGACTCCAACATCTATGGGTGAGGTTTATGGGGAAGCTCCTCGTACATCTTTAGCAGGTTGAGGCACACTCTTTGCTCATTTATCACCTATTGGTGTCTCTTAATGGTTTTCTGTTGTGCCTTCAACTGATCCTCCAGTCGGCGAATCTTTGCTATGGACTCATATCCAAAGTGTACCATCACTTGGGTAGTTGGATCCGTGCCCTACGGGTCCATCACTGCCCATTCCAATTCAGGGTGCTGGCAAGGGAGGAATCGATATTGGTCATCCTTCATATCCTCAAATCGACGACCACGGAGACCCATGCACGCTGCAGCGGCTGCATCTTCTATGCTATCCTCCATGGTGGCATAGTGAGCATGATGCACATAGTTTGAATCCAGCTGGTATGCGCCCTTCTGTTCATCCTTGATGGAGATGCACGCCCTGGTCTTCCAATAGGTGTCTTCTAGAGGGTGCGTATGCTCATTGCAGATGTACTCAACAGCTACATCCCAATCACCGTAGTAGGTCTGAAGAATTCCCATGAGTCGGTGGTGCGAAATAGAGGATTCACACCCCGGCTTATACCAGACCTTTGTTGTCCATCCTAGGGGCGGGATTGGCTCATCCTCTTCAACAACATCTTCCTCCTCCTCATCATCGGACAGTAAGATGACCTCGACTTCTTTGGGTTCCTCCTAGATTGGCTCAGGCGTAGGTACAGGTGTTGGCGAATTAAATTCTTGTTCCTGGGGTTCCTCTTCCTTAGGCTCCATGGACAAACCATGAGGCGGGTAGTAACCTCTGGTGCTGATGTGGGCGGTCTTACTGGCACAAGGCATCTACAGAATTAGATTTAGTGAGATTAGAAGCAATAATTTTCATAATAGAGTAAGGCAAAAGAAGCATAAAACTTTAGCAAATAACAAGGGTAAGATAGGAAGCATGAAATGAGTGAAGCATAAGAAGCTAAAACGACCATTGCTAACTAGGCTTGCGTCCTATAGTCAACACAACTCTGATACCAATCTGTCACAACCAATTTTAAGGATAAAATAGGATGCAAAATCTTATGTGCGCCCAAAGATCAGTCACACACATAAGCCGACAAATTATAAATAGTATCATCACAAGTGTTTATTACATCACGAATAAGACAGAGTCTTGACATAAATGTAGCAGAAGTATAAAGAAAAGATCTCTCACAGAAGCTCCATATCATAGGGACATCAACTGGTTGACCACAAGTCTAGTAATCCTTGGAAAATCGTCATTACCATAGCCACCTGTTACCCATCCAGGATTTTTATCCAAATAATGAAAATAAACAAGAGTAAGTACATGTCGTACTCAACAAGTGTAACATGGGGTTCATGAGGCTCAAAAGGCTTGACATAGGTTTAACAACATTCAGCTTTTAGTTGTCACAATTTTAGCATAAGAGTAGCAACAAGTTGTTTCAATTCCCAATGCAAAACACATGATCAATGTAAACATGAATAATGAATAGCATAAACAGATAATTCTTAGTGTTCATCTATTCCATAAGGGTTCCAAGGCCGCTCGTGACCGTGAGCATGGCTGATATACCAGTTTTACACTCTGCAAAGGTTGTACACTTTCACTATGAGTCATGATACCCATATGCCTGGTTTTGCAAATTCCAAAACACTTCCAAGGTGAGCAGGCAAGGGTCACTATGAAGCCTTTCAAAGGTTCGTCTAACAAATTAGGGCCATTAGATTCACTCGACAAATAGATATAGGAACCCCCTATCGAATGGCACAATTCCATCGTGGCTATACACATAAGAGTAGAGGTTGTCTTATACCCGATTTGGCAAGCCATTCTTACACCAATAAAGGTAACCACTAACAAGCTAGAAAAGATCCTCATACTGAGCTAAAGCTAGAGCCATGTAGCCCTCATAGCTGTACTGTAAGTTCCGGATGATCACTTATAGATAAGTTCTTAGGGAGAGAAATTTGAAGCATTTAGAAAGTAGCTAAACACTCTAGCCCCCTGTTACCAAGTTGCTAAAAAGTCATATTTTAATGTTTATTGCATATACCATTAGTCAAGTTACAAGATCATAGTTTAATTGAGCACTAGCAAAGCTACCCAATGCATATCCCATAGGTGAAAAGGTATAAGTTCAATTCTAGGGAATCCCTATGAAGGTGACACATGCAACATGAATTTAATGTATTAAAGTGAATAGGAAACAAAGATGATCCCATGCTATACTTGCCTTGAACAAAGTACTCCTGCTAATCTGGCATGTCAAAGTAATACTCTTGGTCTCCCACGAATTGCTCACTGTCTATACTCGATAATCACAGCAACAAGCATCCAGAAGCAATCATGCATAGCAACCAAAAGATTTAGATTAGAACAATACACCAACAACATAAAATCAAGATGAAAAGTTTGGAAAACAAATCTATGTCTCGCTACGAGCACATAGACACGAAGATCACAAAAATTGGAGCTAAAACGAAGAAGTTATAAATTAAACAAGATTTATTTTAGTAAAATAATAGATTAAATCTAACCTCAAATTTTAAAAGTTGAAAACCTACATAACAGTAGTATGAACATGTAGATTATGGAATTATGAACCTAACGTAAGTTGAACGGATCAAATCGGAGTCAACATAGAGATTTTATGGCTAAAACAAGATTAGTGGCAAAACTGTAAATAGCTGAAAACGTATTTTAGATCTAACCGAACGAAAGTACGCTTTCAAAAGAAGAAAACAAAATCTGGAAAGATGCTATGCACCATGGGTTAAGACTCAAATAATTATAAGGGAGTTTTTACAAATCTCACAGCGAAGGGGTATCCTTCGATATGGGCTGCTGGATTAGATTTGGACGGCTGGGATTCGATCGGGCAGGGAGGAGACGATGACAGCCGGTCGGATAGCACGGGCGCGGCGGTGCCATGGCCAGAATGGCGAAAAGCTTGCTGGACATGTCGGTTAGGAGCCTACGGTGCATGGTTTTCCGAATGGAGAGGTCCTAGAGAGAGAGAGAGGAGAGAATGGGAAACTCATCGGAACAAAAAAACAAGCGTGGAAGCGACGAAGGGCAGCGCGGCACTTGGCGAAGCGGACAGCAATGGCGGTGGCTCGGGCTAGGCGGCTGTGAGCTTGATGTGAGGGTGAAATCTTGCTTTGAGGCGGAGTAGCGAGGTGGCGCGGGCTCGGCCGGCTATTTATTAGGCGGGGTTGTCTTGGAAGGCACGTGACAAGGCTCGTAGCAGTGACAGATTCATGGCGATGGCGGCGGTGGTGTCTGACTTGGACACGACACGAGGAAGAAGGCGGCTCCGACATGTGGGCCAGCACGGTCAATGACACAGAGAGGGAGGAAGGGCGTGGCTGGACCTAGGCTTCGGCTGGGCCGCTTGCTTTGCTGGGCCGCGCGATGGAGCAAAAGAGGCAAGCTGCACGGGTGAAGCTGGTCCACGGGACTAGAACGGGCCGTGAGCCAGAAAAGGGAGGCAGGCCGACTAGGCTGAAAATAGGGAAAGGAGGAAGAGAAATTCATTTTCCCTTTTCTAAGTTTTCCAAAGCAAATTTCAAAATGCAAATTCAACACAATTTGAAGTTTGATTTCAAATCACACCACTCAAAAATTATTATGTAGCAGCATGAATACACATATATGATTGTAAGCCTATATTTGATTTTATTTTTGGTAAAAATTATTATTTTTCTAAATTCAAATGCCCACAAAATTGCATAATAAATCAAATTCTCCTATTTTAAAAATATTGCAAATTTTAGGGTGTTACACGTATGCACATATGTATATTTCAATCTCTCCCTCCAGCAAATATGGATATTTTAATTTTTGATCTACCTGTAATATATCTTTGTTCGTGCCGGTGACTCGGCCAATCTCTGTATATCTTATTTCTAATCAAAAGATCAGCTTGATGCTTTGAAATTGATGGCTAGAAGGAGATATCGGCATAATCACCCATAGGAAGGTCATCGGCCAAGTGTAGAATAATACTGTATTTGCTCTTCATTACTTCTCTTGGGCGAACCTTTGTTGATGAAATATAAACCGATAGGCATCTAACTTCCAATCAAAGGATTGTGGTCCCACCGGGCGTGCAAAAAAGTGTGTTGACACAAAAAAATGTGGTGATGTGATCAACACACAGTAAGCCGAATGATCTTGACGGAGTGAGCCCGAAGATCTACTTAGCTTCAACACAAGAATGGTTGGTTTAGGGACCAAAGGCGTGCCAGTCAATTTGACCCTACAATTAACAAAGAGAGAATAATTAGTAGTTTAAGGTGGAATATGTCGGTGTTGCACCAGACAGTTCCAATATGTGGCCAAATAGCCGATTCAATGGGGCTATCGACTAAATAGTCGATATCCAACGTATTCATGGAACGAAGACCTTTGAATCAAGGATTATCAGCTAATATTAAATGATAATGATACAAATCGAAATAAATGATGCTCATGGAACATCAAAAAAAATCATCGGCTAAATAGAACATGATCAATATAAAACGTTGAGACAATAAGTTTGATGAAAAAGGATATAACATGCGAACAAATCGACTGTCTAGTTCAAATGAATTTATAAATGTTCTGAATCTAATCGGTTACCATCAACAGTGAGGTTCAATCAGATTGATACAGCTATGATAATAATAACAAACTAAAACCAAAGAATCTATAAAACCATCTATATATTGACAGGTTCATGAAAAACATGATATATGTGTGAAAGCACAGTTGAATTGGCTAAAATAGCGGATGCATGCATAGCAAAGAAACAGAGTACATATCTCAATCATAAACAAAACCACTAATCAATAATCTCTAATCCAAAGTCTTACCAGTGAGGTTCGACCGGGTCGATGCAGCTATGGTAGTGTCATTAGATTAGATCTCATTAACTAGTGAGTTTATTCAAGATTAGAACATGTCTTTGGATACATACTATTTTTGATTGGAATAGAGATGAAACAGTCGATCTAGCGAAATTAAGTCGTCAATTATGAGATTTAAAGTGTGACTAGATGAAAGGACGACCAATTAAGATGATATGATGTCGATCTATCTCTATCTCAATCAGGTGATTTGTTATAATTAATAAAATATTAATTATAACAAAATCGATAGCTGGTGAATCAACTAAAAACAGCAAGGAAAATCTTACTAATCTTAGCAGATTTGATAACTGGTGATATTGTATTAAAAACAAGTTATTTAACATAAGATCGATAAATTTGATCTATATTATGATTCGTAAGAGATCAATCAGCTGATGCGGCCTTACAAACTACGATACAGATCGATAACTAACTTATATTATGGCTCATAAAAGATCAATCAGCTGATGTAGCTTTACAAGCATAATATAAGTCATGATGGTACTCACAAACAAGTTGGAGGTCGATCAGTCGATGCAGCCTTGTTTGCTGAAGAACTCGCCGAAAAGCTACGTTACTCCTACTCCTAAGGGTTGGCGTGAAGCCAAAAAAGTAAAGACTAATTTTGATTGATGTGTATATATTCTAATTACAATAGCCAGGGTTTATATTTATACTCTGAGGCCTGAAACAATCCTAGTTGGTCATGTGGTGATCTAGTATAAAACTTGCCTAACAAGATAAATCTAAAAGAAAAGGAAATTTTAAGATACATGGACTCCAGTTTCCCCTTTTGTAGAATCCGCTAATAAAGCTTCCTTGACCAACGTGTCTTCTGTTTGTCTAGACAAGGAGACAATTCCAATCCAATCTAGTTTATGGTACGACTCCCAGTTTGGTCAGTTCAATAATCTGAGACAAACTATAGTACATACATGTGACTATATTTGCCTTATTTAGTTGTGGCAATTGGATTTTCCCTTCATTACGTAGTCCCAGGTAAAATAGAATTGTATTGCACTTAGACTCTCTGAGCCGACAGCTGATGCGCTTCATAGTTGATGTATGTATGGCATCCTTCTGTAGACTCCATTGGCAATAAAATTACCAATTCTTCTAGCTTCTCTTGCTTCTTCCTTATCTTCACGTGAGGAGACTTTGGACATCATGCTTCTCCCAAAATATAATATTTTCTGGCCGATGGAGAGCTCCTAGACATCATACATCTCCAAATATACCAAAGAATATTTCCTTCCCTTTCTGGTACGCATGTGATGCACCTCATGTCCTTCCTTGCCAATGATATTTCCTGGCCGGCAAAATTTTGGTATAAACAGATTGTATGACTCAACTCTTTTTAGATATGAGGTTTGACTTTAGAATATATGTATTGCAAGTATCCTCTTTTATGTTATCACCATTCCTATGAGCTCCACATAAACTTTAGTTGTAGGGAAGGAAAGGCATAACATCACTTTTGCCTTGGTGAGGATCCACAAAAACCACATAATTTGAGAGGCTTGAGGGTGTCATACAATGGAAACTCTGAGTTTTATTTTGAAAACTTGCAAAAACTCTAGAATAATGGTTGAACAAAGAACTTGAGACATAGTACTTGACTTGATCATTCTATCTGTCAATTGCTCAAGACCCAAGTGAAGGCTAAGAAGCCCAATGGTTGAAGGTAATATGGGTAAGTTTAAAAGTCAGATTAGTTTATTCTAATCTGGAGGAGAATTCTTGTTTGGACGCATGTGTACTTTTAAGGAGTTGCTACAATATTTTCAGAAGTCTTAAAACTCCTGATCCATTGCTAAGTTTGGCATTGCTCAGGGACGAGAACAGGTTAAGCTTGCGGGAGTTTGTTGACGGTAGTTGCCATCCATCATGAACCATCAATATAACTTGAAATCATGCTTGAAAATGATCACCAACATAAACTTAGGGGTTTAAACTGACAATTTCCAAGAGTTTTGGTAAATCTGTGTTTTCAGCAGGGTTTATCCAGAAAATCATCAAGGTGGATCAAAACATCAAATTAAGTCACAATTATCCACGATGAAAATATCAACAGAAGGTTCCAAAAGACACCAGAAGGCACTCCATCAAAGCGGGGCACAAGAGGATACCAGGGTAGGTAGGCCAGCCCCCTGGGCCCACGTGTTAGCCTCCACTTCGTTGTTGGTTCCTCCACCGCCATCTAGATTGTATCTATGCCATTTATTCAAGTCGGTTTGATCTGAGGGCTTAGAATTGATGCTCCAGCCTATATATACCAGCCCCTGCCCCCTCCCTGAGGAGATCTGCCATAAGTGAAGATCAAATAAAAAATTAGGGTTTCTAGAGAGAAGAGAATAGAACCCCAATTCTTTAAAGTTCTAGTATAGGCTAGCTATCAAGGTTCAAGTAGAGTTTGGGCTATTGCTTAGGATTCCGGATTCATCGTTTGGAGGCTGATATATCCGTTGTTTCCCTCTTATTTTATGACTTTGTGTTACTTGAATATTATGTTGCTCTTTATATGTTCCTAGTTTGCTCTAGTTATATGCTTGATATAGTCGTGATTGATGATGAATTTATGCATATGTTTGCAAAAAGCTTGGCTCAATACTCGAGTGAGTTAAGTGGTCAACATTATGTAAGTGTGGTGCTTAAATATTGTTTACCTATAGATGCACTCTACACTCTGGGTCATATGGTAGATCATGGATGTGACACTCCCGTTGAGTCCTTTGTAGTCCATTCCCCGTTTGTAGAACAAGTCGAACCCGGTTGCGAAGGGAGACAAGCTCTATTCTTGATCTTCCTTAGTAATGTTCCTTATGCATAGATCCAGAGTTAATTATGCTATACATGAGAGTGTGTATACTTGAGTGTACAAAAGACTTAGTAAATAATGAATCACTTAGGAATCTGTTTCTCTTAACTAATCTCCTATTTTGCCATACTACATTTATGAGTATCTATTTCTATCTCTGGAATACTATCTATGCCTTACAATTATACTTAATTATCATTTGACTTACCCCTGCTATAGCATGAGAGTTAATGATCTTGTCATAAGTATGCACATTTGTCAATATCTCTTGCCACCCCATCGCTCCTCCCTATGGAAAAATATAACTAACGATACCTGGTATACCCCCAGGTGAAATGCTACAATGGTATATTATCTGTGCGCTTGCAGATACTTAATATATATAAATTTAGAAGTGTTCTCAATAATTACCAACAACGTAGTTTTAGTATCATTGCTAGGGATGACAACTTAGTAAAGAGTGATGCTAAGAAATGCCAACATCAGGTATTACCAGAAATTCATTGCCAGATACAGCGGCATGGCTGTGCCGCTCACTACCCTCCTCAAGCGGGAGGCCTTCACCTAGACGGTAGAAGCAGAAGCCGCCTTCCTTGCCCTCAAGTCGGCGCTAGTCATTGTGCCCCTACTCCAGCTGACGAACTTCACCAAGAACTTCATCGTGGACTGCGACACGTCCAATGCTGGTTTTGGCACTATGTTGCATTAGGTGATGACGCCATCTTGTTCTTCAGCTGGTCGATCGCTCTCACCATGCTAAGCTGCCAGACTATGAGCGTGAGCTTATTGGGCTGGTCAAGGTTGTTCATCACTAGTGGCCTTACCTCTATGGTCATGCGTTCACCATTTGAACCAACCACTGTAGCCTCAAGTTCCTCCTTGACCAGTGACTGATGACCATCCCTCAGCATACATGGGTCTCCAAGCTGTTCGGTTATGACCTCATGGTCGAATACGATGTAGGGAGGTTCAACACTATCGCGGACGCACCGTCCCGCTATGATGAGGAGGCAGTGGTCGTGGTCCTGTCCGGGCCACTCTTCATTGACTACAACACCTTGCATGTTGAACTATAAGATGATGCCACGGTAGAAGACCTGTGCCACCAGCTTGCTGTCGGCACAACACCGGAGGGGTGGCAGCTTGTTGATGGCAGTTGATGGTTCTTAACTCATAATTTACACCGCCAACAATTGTATAAAATTCATCAAAAGCAATCACAAAACTAGAAATAGGGCTTTCAACTAATCATTTCCACAAGTTTTGGTGAAATATTTGTTTGAAGGCTATCAACATGGAAATACACCAAAGTGAGCCCAAGTGCAACACTCACAAGATTTAGCCCAAGCAAAAGAGGGAACAAAGAACTTGTACTTGACACATTCGCACTAAAGGCCCCATGGGAATGGACTCTAAGTCTAGCTAGCTGGCCACCACGCGAAGGCGGTGGTGATCGAAGCCATTCAAGGGGCGGCCGAGCCCTAGGGGCAGACGACCCCCACCCGATGCCGCTCATCCCCTCCTTCATCTGGCGGTGGCATGGAGGCATGCAGAGGTCGTGGGAGCTAGGGTTTCATGCCAAAGATAGTTGCCACACTGCCTTACTCCCATGTATAAACAGATGGGTAGAGCTCCCCTCTAAAACACAACAAGAGAGGAAGTAAAAAAGAAGAGCTACATTACTACTTTAACTTTAGCTAGAATAAGAGAGGGAGTGAGTGAGGGAAGAATTGGAGAAGTGTCAGGGCTATCAGCAACCTCCCTTAGTGTTTTCACTACACATAGCGGAAGGAGTGTCGGAGCTAGCTATCCTCCACTTTACCTCTATGATCGTCTTAGTACTTGAAGTAAGAAGTTCGTGTTTAACTTTGCTATTGATTTCTTAAGAAAGTTATATTTGTTCATTATAAAACTTGTGGGTTCGTCATTCATCCTTGTGGTAGGTACTCTAGTAGAAGGGCCCGAATAAAGATGGATAACCCTTGCATGCGTGCTAGAGTAATAGTCAATAGCGTAGACATGGTGTCTAGGCTAGAAGCTATCTTCATTTGCCTCATTCCCCATGGTTGAGGGGTAGGCGGCAGGTGGTGATAGCCCTGTCCGTCCCTCGTACTCCCCCTCGTCCAGGTTTGATGTAGCGCTACAAGCCAGAGGTACTTGGCAGACCAGGTATTAGCCGGTGCCCGAAGCAAGTTTATAGTGTTAAGCTTATCTTCGCTTAGGATATATATCCTTAGAAAAACCTCACTACACAAGTTACCCTTCTTCTTTTGTTTTCGTTAGGTGAACTAGCTAAGAGACTTACACATCTGTTTCTTTGGGAAAATATGATACCCCGAATACTTCCAGGTGAAGTGCTACAATGGTGTATCCATGCGCTTGTGGCTTCCTTTGCTTATGCTAAGAAACACTAACAAGCATTTCTGGCGCCGTTGCCGGGGAACGGTTGTCGTAATTATCTGTGAACCTAGTTCGCCTGTGTATCCTTTTATTTTATCTTTCTTTTCTTTTTATTCTTTTACCAATGGAGCACAAAACTATCCAAAACATTTCTGCTCCTAAGGGTGAGTTCGTAGAACCACCACAGTCTTTGAAGCCAATCACAACTTCTAGTTACGAACTCTGCCCTAGCTTTATAGACATGGATCGGGAGCAAACCTTCTCAGGCTTAGACTATGAAAACCCATACACACACTAGAGGGAGTTTGGGCAGCTCTGTGCTTGCCTGACCATTTTGGGCATGTCACAAGAAACACTTCGGTGGAAGTTGTTTCCTTTCTCACTTGATGAGAGGGCGAAACAATGGTATGCCCATAATGTAGGGAGGTAGCTGGCAATTGGGAAGAACTAAGTAATAGTTTTGTCTCGCATTCTTTCCTATATCCTGAATCACTGCCCTACGACAAGAGATCCTCAACTTCTAACAAAAAGAGAAGGAAACCATAGATGCAGCCTGGGACTATTTTTCAATCCTATCAAGGTCCAGCCCAGACTTGTCTATACCAAGCCATGTGTTGTTATAGCATTTTTGGCTAGGTCTTAGCAAGTAGTCTGCCCTACAACTAGACATAACTGCTAGAGGTTCATTCATGCACAAAACAACTAAGGAAGGAGAAGCTCTTTGAGACCGAATTCTAGAGAACACTCCTCCGTTAGAACCTCTCTGTGTAGAGCCTGAGCCAAGCCACTAGGAAGTCTCTTCGGTTGAAGCCGAATGCATAACATCTCAGAGAGACCCTTGCCCAAACCAAAAGATCCAGAAGAAGGTTTTCAACCTTTGGACCTTCCACCTTTCGAGGATGATCTTTTCGTAGATTTTAGAAATACCTCAAATTATTCTTGTCAGAAAAGGCCACCAGTACCTATCACCCCTTTTGACCCTCTAGATAAAGAATCCTTAAAGAATCCATTAGGGAGTTAACCGCCATTATGAGCAGAGAATGGATAGAAGAAGTGGACTCTTCTTCTAAAGCAATTCAGATTCACACCCCTTCTCTAGTCATTCAATACAACATTCATGATGACATGATGGGTGTGTGTTATAATCCAACTGTTGGAGCAAACATAATGTCTACATCTTTCGCATCCGCCTATTTTTGTAATGCACCTCTTGCTCCAACAAACAAAATAGTAAGGATTGCTCCACGTTCTAATTTGAAAGGACTTGGGCTCCTACGTACTATAACAATATATCATGATAAAGTCAAAATGGTTCTTGATTTCCATATCTTTGACACCCAAGATTTTGACATCATGATAGGGCACCCCCTAGAAAAACATTTTACTAAACCACCTAAAATAGGGGAGCCGGACATAAAGCTAGGGAAAACACATTTTCAATTCCTATCACTCGAGCTAAAACTCAGTGGTAGACACTCTTCCCTACCATGAACCGACCAAGGAAGTCGTGTCGGTCCCACCATTTGAATCTCCTGAGTCGTCCTTAGACAAAGATGCCAAACTCTTTATACAAGAAGAGGATGACCTCAGCGAAACCATTGACCTTCCTTAAGAGGAAGCATCGGCATGACCTCCCATTGAACTTAAACCCCTACCCGCTGGCTTGTGTTACGCTTTCTTGAGTGGTGACAAAGAAGCTCATGTAATCACAAGCGACAAGCTTACTGATGAGGAGATGTCCAAACTCACCGCTATCTTAGAAAAACATAGGTTAGTTTTTGGGTATTCACTCCAAGACCTTAAGGGGATAAGTCCAATGCTTTGCACCCATCGTATTCCAATTGACCCTGCAAGCACACCATCACGTGAACCCCAACGGAGGCTCAATAATATGATGCAGGAAGTCATGAAGAAGGAAGTCCTAAAACTTCTTCACGCCAGGATTATCTACCCCGTACTACATAGCCACTTGGTCATCCCCATCCAAGTGGTGCCCAAAGGGGGCATGACGGTCATAGAAAATAATAAGAATGAATTGATTCGACAATGTGTATAGACTACCGAAAGCTCAACACGGCCACAAAGAAAAATCACTTCCCACTGCCCTTCATTGACGAAATGCTAGAGCAGTTGGCAAAGCATTCTTTCTTTTGTTTTCTTAATGGGTATTTCGGGGTACCATCAAATTTCTATCCATCCCGACGATCAAAGCAAGAATACTTTCACATGCCCATATGGAACATATGCATATAGACGAATGTCTTTTGGGATGTGCAATGCACCCGCCTCTTTGCAAAGGTGCATGATGCCAATTTTCTCAGACATGATAGAAGAAATTATGGAGGTTTTAATGGATGATTTTTTAGTTTAGTGAAAAACCTTTGACCACTGTCTAGAGAACTTAGACAAAGTCCTACAACGATGTCAGGAAAAAGACATTAGTGCTCAATTAGGAAAATGCCATTTTATGATCCGAGAGGGCATCGTTCTTGGATACTTAGTGTCTGAGAGGGGGATTGAGGTTGACAAGGCTAAAATTGAAGTTATAGAATAGCTACCACCCCTAGTGAACATAAAAAATCCGTAGCTTTTTAGGACACGTAGGTTTTTATAGACGTTTCATTAAAGACTTCTCGCGAATCTCTAGACCATTAACAAACCTGCTAGCTAAGGATGTACCATTTGAGTTCACATGATGAGTGCTTAAAAGCTTTCCATACACTCAAGAAAGCACTCATCTTTGCACCAATCATCCAACCACCCGATTGGTCATTGCCCTTTGAAATCATGTGTGATGCTAGAGACAATGCTATTGGTGCGATCCTCGGCCAAACCAAAGACACAAAGCATCATGCAACTGCCTATGCTAGCAAAATGCTGATGGGAGCACAACTCAATTATGCTACTTCTAAAAAGAACTCCTTGTAGTTGTCTTTGCCATTGATAAATTCAGATCTTACTTAGTGGGAGAAAAAGTAATTGTTTACACCGATCATACTACACTCAAATACTTGCTCACTAAGAAAGGTGCAAAACCGTGCCTAAAAAGATGGATTCTCTTACTTCAAGAATTTGACTTAGAATTAAAAGATAAAAAAGGAGTAGAGAATACCGTTGCAGATCATCTATCTCGTATGCAAGTCACTAACATGGAGAAACTTCCAATTAATGACTTTCTATGTGATGACATGTTGCTGAGGGTGACTGGATTCAAACTCGTGGTACGCGAACATTGTAAATTTCATGGTTTTAGGATACGTAGCCACCTAGCGAGAAGCTACAAGCTAAAAGCAAGATGTCACCTTTGGGATGACTCATACCTCTATAGGATATGTTCCGATGGCTTATTAAGAGGTGTGTGCCCAGTGGCGGAGGGTGTACAGATCATCGAAAATGCCATGCAGCCCTATACGGAGGCCACTATAGAGCATTCCGCACACAAGCCAAAATCTAGCAATGCAGGATTCTTCTGGCCAATAATGTACGAAGGACACCAAAGAATTCATTCGAAGGTGTCAGAAATGCTAGCTGCAAGGTGGCATCACCTTGCGCAATGCAATGCCCCTCCACTACAATCTTCAAATAGAAATATTTGATGTGTGGGGCATTGACTTCATGGGGCCATTCTAAAAGTCCCAAGACTGCGAGTACATCCTCGTCGCCATTGATTACGTGTCAAACTAGGGTGGAAGCATTGTCGTGCACAGCTGCCGATGCCAAGCATGCAAGAAAAATGTTCCATGAAGTGATCTGCCCTTGCTTTGGAACACCAATGGATGATGGTAAGTGATGGGGGTCTCACTTCATTGACAGGACTTTCAGAGCCTTCCTATGGTAGCTTGGGGCCAAGCACAACATTGCCACCCCATACCACCCTCAAACCAGTAGGCCAGGCGAAAACTTCAAACAAACAAATAAAAAATATCCTACAGAAGACGGTCAATGAAATGGGGAAGCGATGGAAGAAGAAGCTTCCTGATGTAGTCTAGGCATACAAGATAGCTTATAAAACCCCCATAGGCATGTCATCATTCCAGCTTGTCTATGGAAAAAGTTGTCACTTACCAGTCGAGCTTGAACACCGAGCTCACTGGGCAATCAAGAACTACAACATGGATGTGAAGCTCGCTGGCAAGAACTGACAGAAACAAATCTCCGAGCTAGAAGAATGGTTTGAGAAAGCATATCATAGTGCTAGGCTCTACAAAGAAAGGACTAAAAGATGGCACGACCACTGAATCCAACAAAAAGAATTCAAGGAGGGAGACAAAGTCTTACTATTCAACTCTCGAGTCAAGCTCTTTGGTAAAGGAAAATTACACAGCAAATGGGAAGGACCGTACACTATCATCAACTCATCAACACAAGGCGCAATCACCATCTAGGATAATGACGGTCCTCATGATTTTATTCAAGAAATTGATGAAATTGAACTAATATCTTTTGATAAATTCATTGCAAATTTATGAAAAAGTTAAAATATTTCTAAACATATTCTTCCATTCAATAAGTATTACTCACATGTATTTTTCATTCATAGTCATGAAACATGTGAAAATAATTACATGCATTGTTTTGATTCAAGTTGATTCTATACAAAAGAGCCAACCATTTTAGAATTCGGAGGGCAAAAATAGAAAAATCGTTGAAACATAAAAATCTAGCGCATGTTTGAGCATCTAGAAGAAATCTCGATCAGGGAACAGCCCCTCATGGAGTGGGCGACCCCTGGGGTCGGCCGCCCCCTTCCTGGCACCTCTCACTGCCCTAGTCCGTAGGGATAAGCTCTCATGACTCAGTGCTACACTATCCTTAGAGTTTTGGAGCAAAATATCTCTCTCTCTCTTGCACAGAGCCTAGCCTCTATAAAAGGCTACCTTAGGCCTCTCTTCATATCACACAAAGCCTTCCTCTCCCCCTCACAAAGTATTGATTCCAAGCACTCCTAGCTGAGCCATGGCTGACAAAACACTAGTGCTATACACCGGCTCTAGCTCCACCTACAATTTAGAGGAAATTCCACAGGCCATCAACCTAGTCCCATAAAATATCCTTTGTGAGAGAAGAAGTGAAGTATGTGATGATGGCTCCACTCGCCATCGTGCCTCCACTCCTTAGCAGGGCAAGTGAAGGTATGAGTGTGCGGTCCACTTCAAGGACCAAGGCACCGTAAGATGGTGCACCAGCCAAGACTGGATGCCCTCTGTCATGATCAGCTTCGAGGGCCGACGGCCTCAAGAGAAAAACTCCAGAAAGCACGACAAAAGTGTTCATGTAACGCCTTCGGGCAACACAATTTTTAGTCATAGCTACACTGTAGTGGGCATTCTAAAGCCAATGGCGGGTGCGGGAAGGGGCTCATGCACAAACCAGGGAAAAGGGAAAGGGTAGGCAATCCCCGTTCAAAAGTCTATCTCAAAAAAGACAGCCAGGCTCATCGTCCAAGTCCCATAGGATTAAGGAGGGCCAACAATTTGAGGAGCGTGCTAATATGAGACTTTAATTTTGTAAAATAAACCCCAAGTTCTTTAAAACCTTAGTCATATGCTGCTTGTATTCACATTAAGTTTTGTCAAATTGTTGTGACCCTTGTAGAGATTCTAGTCATGCACCCATGATCAAGATTCACATACACCCACAAATAAAATGCTTGACTCTTACACTAGAGTCACGCAAATACATGTTTTCCACCCACCTAAAATAATTACCCTATTCATTTATCATGAGTCTTTCTCTCTAAAGTTTTCATGTGCCAAAAAGGAGAGTATGAGCTATGCTAGAAAAAAGAGAGAAGAGAGACATATGAAGCTCTCAAAATAGCAAAAGATGAAAAAGAATGGAACACATGAAGGTTCCAAAGTGTCAAAAATAAAATAGCCCATACTCCCAAGACAATAATCAAAAGATAGAAAGTCATGAACCAAGGAGTACCAAAAAATATTAGGATTAGGAAATATTCCACACATTTGCACTTCTTGATCAAAGTGTATGATTTGCGTCACCTTGAGGTCCGGTTTTTGACTTAGCGAAATATGTGATGCAAGTATGCCTTGCTTTCATAACTACATAAAACTCCACCAAAAAGCCTTTAGTAGTACGATGAAAATAAGGTAAAAGCCTTTGGTGAGGATTAAACACATTGAGCGATTGAGTGAATCATTTTGAGGAGCAAGGCTAATCATTGTATTTTTCAAAATCAAAACAAAACCCAAGTTTCTAAGCAAGAGTACTAGTAAGCGGATTCGAATCCAAGCTGTTGCATTATCCAATTACTCAAGATAATTTGGTAGACACTCAGAATGCTCATGGGTCGTCCAGGTGAAGCCTAGAATAACTTATATGCAGGTTTCAAAGTGAGGAAAATAAACCATTTTAGTCCTACACTTTACTCGAGGACGGGCAAAGGGCTAAGTGTGGGGGAGCTTATTGATGGTTCTAACTCATAATTTACATGCCCAACAATTGTATAAAATTCATCAAAAGCAATCACAAAACTAGAAATAGGGCTTTCAACTAATCATTTCCTCAAGTTTTGATGAAATATTTGTTTGAATGTGATCAACATGTAAATACACCAACGTGAGCACAAGTGCAACACTCACATGATTTAGCCAAAGCAAAAGATGGAACAAAGAACTTGTTCCTGACACGTTCGCACCGAAGGCCCCATGGGAATAGACTCTAAGTCCAGCCAGTAGCCCACCGCACGAAGGTGGTGGTGAATCAGATCCTAGTCAAGGGGTGGCCGACCCCTAACCCAGGCGCCGCTCGTACCCTCCATCGTCTGGCGGTGGCATGGAGGCATGCAGAGGCAGTGGGAGCCAGGGTTTCATGCACCAAAGATAGCTGCAGCACCATCTTACTCCCCTATATAAATAGAGGGATAGAGCTTCCCCTCTCCAACACAACAAGAGAGCAAGAAAAGAAGAAGAGCTACATTACTACTTTAGGCTTTAGCTAGAATAAGAGAGGGAGTGAGTGAGGGAATAATTGGAGAAGTGCCAGGGCTATCAGGCAACCTCCCTTAGTGTGCTCGCTAAACTTAGTGGAAGGAGTGTTAGAGCTAGCTACTCCTCCACTTGTACCTCTACGATAGTCTTACTACTTGAAGTAAGAAGTTCGTGTTTAACTTCGGTATTGATTTCTTAAGAAAGTTATCTATGTTCCTTATAAAACTTGTGCGTTCGTTGTCCTTCCTTATGGCTGGGTACTCTAGTAGAGGGGCTCGAATAAAGATGGATAACCCTTGCATGTGCACTAGAGTAATAGTCGATAGCGTAGACTGTGGTGTCTAGGCTAGAAGCTATTTTATTTCCCTTGTTCCCCACTGGTTGAGGGGTAGGTGGCAGGTGGTGATAGCCCTATCCATCCCTCGTACTCCCCCATGTCCTAGGTTCAATGTAGAGCTACAAGCCAGAGGTACTTGGCAGATCAGGTATAAGCCGGTGCCCGAAGCAAGTTTATAGTGTCAACTTATCTTTGCTTAGGATATCTATCCCTAGAAAAACCTCACTACCCAAGTTACCCTTCTTCTCTTATTTTCAATAGGTGAACTAGCTAAGAGACTTACACATCTGTTCCTTTGGGAAAATACAATACCTAGAATACTACCGGTGAAGAGCTACAACGGTGTATCTGTGCGCTTGCAAATTCCACTACTTATGCTAAGAAACACCAAAAATGGCCTGCTGCTCTACAATCACCGCGTCTTTATTTCGGAGAGCTCTACCCTCTGGCCATAGTTTCTCCATGATGCCCATGAGGCTAGCCATGAGGGTGCTCAAAAGACCCTCCATCGTCTGCGGGCTTCGTACTACAATAGTCACGCACACCGCCTAGTCCACGACTTCGTTCGGGGGTGCACCGTCTATCAGCGCAGCAAGACAGAACATCTCCACCCAATGGGTCTCCTTCAGCCCTGCCTGTGCCATTCGAGGTTTGGAGTGACATCGCCATGGATTTCGTGAAGGGATTTCCACGTGTCGATGGGAAGTTAGTAATCTTGACAATCGTCGATCGCTTCTCCAATATGGCTCACTTTGTGGCCTAAGCCACCCTTACTCCATGCAGACTGTGGCTTGGGATTTCTTTGACAACAATGTTCGGCTTCATGGCTTTTTGTGCTCTATTATGAGTGACCACGACATGGTCTTCACTAGCCATTTTTGGGAGGAATTATTCAAGCTTGCTGACATCAAGCTCTTGCACAGTTCGGTCTTCCACCCATAGACGGATGTCCAATCCAAAGTCACTAATTGCATCATCATCATGTACCTATGGTGTCTTGCTAGTGACCACCCCTGCTCCTAGCTGCAGTCACTTCCTTGGGAGGAGTACTGCTTCAACTCTTCGTACCGGTCTACTCTTCGAGCCATGTCGTTTGAGGTGGTCTATGGTCGGGTGCCCCCAACTCTGGTGTCTTACACCCCTAGCGTGGCTTGAGTAGCTGCTACTGATCGTTAACTATGGGAACATGATGTCTTCCTGGCGGAAATTTAGGAGCTCCTTATCCTCGCCTAAGACACTATGAGGGAGCACTAGAACAAGAAGCGTCGTCATGTGGAGTTCTCTGTTGGAGATTGGGTGGTGCTTCGTCTACACTAGCGGACGGCTGTGGGCATCACGGCCACCTCCCCCTCCAAGCTTGGGCCATGCTACTTTGGCCCTTATTAGGCTGTCGAGCAACTTGGCGCTGTCACTTAGCATCTACAGCTACATGATGTGTTCCACATCGCCTTGTTCAAGAAGTATGAAGGTGGCCCGCCTGCTTCCAGCCACTACTAGGAATTTGCACTTTCATGACGAACAACTTTTGTCACTGAAGAAGCCAAATTCATCATAATTTTAGTTTTATGACAAATTTATAACAAAAAATGGCTCATCATAGAAAGCGCATCATACTTGAACTTCCATTATGAATCTAAAAATTCATCATAAAAAGTGGCTTGATATGTGATGAAAAATAGACCATTATAGAACTATTTTGGCATGCGTGGTAGGGGGCAGCCACGCTAATGGGTGCTTCTATTGGAGATGTTTTCCATGTGTACATGCTATAGCCAGTTGCATTGGACATGGTTCGGGTACATGTCACCTTCTTATTGCACAATGTGGCCATCTCTGGTTCTTGCACATTTTAGGTTCTTACTGGACCACGTGTTGGATCCCTGTTGTTCCACATGCTAGTTTTCTATGGGCACATGTGTCACATTTCGGTTGGAGCAGGTGTCACTTCTTCATTGGACCATATATCATATTTTTATAGGTCCACATGGCATGACCACAATACCTTGCCTGTCTTTCTTTTACTTGACCACATGTCATGATACTGTATATCCACTTGTCAGTATTTTATTGGGCCACGTGTCGTGCCCTGAACTACCCACGAGTCTTTTTTATTTGATGATGTGGTAGGATGAATTTGTACCATGTATTTAGTTTGTATTGGCCCACGTGTTCTATCCTCGCACTTACATGTGTCATTCACTGGTTTGTCCATGTGTCAGATTCTTATTTAATGACATGGCATGTGCTGCATCTACCACATGCACACCAATCATTACATCAGAAAAAATGATTTCAGATCTACATTCCTGCATAAAATGACTACATGCATAATTATATTGAACCTGAATCAAATAACAGCAGTTCAGCTCAGCAGCAAACCACTAACAGAGTTCACATATCAGGCCACCACAAGTTCACATCAAAACAACAAACAAAGCACATGTTTACTGCATCAACAAGACTGAGAGTTACCAGTGCTTAAGAGCAATGATATGCTCATGGAGCTTATTATATTCCTCCTATTACTATTTCTTGTACTCCTTAAACTGCCTTTTAGTGTTATCTGCCTTCCACTTCAGTTGATCCACATGTTTCGGCGACGCTAGCTGAACTTTCCTGTTCAGCAGCAAGCCATTCCCGAAGTCTGGAGTAGCTTGTCCTGATACCAGCATTCTTCAAAGAAAAGGTGTTGCAGCTGACCTTGGAGAGGATCTTGGAAACAACATCAGCAACAGGTTTCGCTCGTATAGTTTCCATAGCTTCCTGTGAAAACCAAGTAAACATTAGGTTATAGATTGTGCAAGAGGACTTAAATTGCAGAACCAAGAGATTCTTTCATTACAAGTAATGCATAGGCCTTCCTCAGCCTACTGCTGACAGAGATTCATAAGCACAATGCATAGGTAACATATTAACTATTATAAAATTACAACTTCAAAATGATGGTGTCACTTTAGGCTCCTCCTACTTTTTCATCTTTTATGGCAATGGCTTCAACAGATTTCAAGGAAAGCAAATGAAAGTACTTACCACTACTTCTCTTGCAGCATCGCTTAGTCTTGTGTTGCTACTGGCATGGAAGTTGTTGGAGATTCCCACTACATCACACATCTTCATGAGGTCGATCATGTTCTTCATCAAGCACTTCTTCATCATATCCTGAGTCCTTCCTGTTTTTGTCCTTTTGTTAAAATTGCACATGCCTTTCTGTTGACACAAAAGGCATTGCATATTTGATATAAAAAGAGTAACACAACCATCACTTACATATGCTTGTAGGTGGGCAACATAGGAGTGACATCCTACAACCTGGTGGTACTTGACTTTTGCATGGTTTCGCTTGTTTTGCTCTGAGACTGCCTATAGCCACAATTGTGTTAGACTATAGCACAAGTAGACCACATGAAGACTAGATAAGAAATAAATGAGTTCACACACACATTGTTCTCGAAACTTGACCACTTTTGGACAAGTGCACACCACTGTGCGTCATTCATGCATAGACATGGGAGAGGTCTTTTTTATTTGATCAGCGGGGACACTAGTTGAAGTAGGATCACTTGAATTTGTATCGTGTCTGCTGATAAGACAGACTGGAATACACTCATGCATGCTTCTTTTGTTGCTTCATCATTGTCGTCAATGGCCAGCCTCAACTACAGAAGTGTGAATGCAAATTAAATCCATTACTAAGTTGCTCAAGGCAGAGTTGAATGTCAATAGAGGATATACATACTTACAGATAGCTTAGGCCACAAATTCATTGAGATGTTCGATCCATCGCTTGTAATGTTTCTAGTGCGGGAAAATTGGTACTTGAGACCTAATTACTACACCTGCCTCTGAGGCAAACTTGGCAGCTTGCAATGGATCATGTAGCCTTTTATTCCCCTTGACAACCGAGATGGGCATCCTTGTTCCCATTGATTGGGTGGTTTTGTGAAGCCACACTCCCTTAGTTGTTTGCCTTGACTTCCTCTCTCTTCTCTACAACAGTAATACACAGTTTTCATACATTCAGATTGTTAGAAAAAGTAAAATGGATATCAAATAGTGTGACTTGATTTATAGAGATGTCTAAGGTAATACCGAACTTCGCAAGATTGGTCATTCTACGGGTGGGGAGGTCGAGTCATCTCTTCGGCATTGCTAAGGTCATCTTCACATGACCAATCCCTCACAAGGCTTTGTTTGTCTTGTGCGTGCTAACTTTTGGACATAGTTGGAACTCCAAGATGCTGCAACTCTACTAGACTAGTTGGCTTCACTCTCTTGGATTGCCATCCCCTAGGACCCATATTGGTGCTGCCTTTTGCCCTACTGGTTGGGACTTCTCTATGGCTTTATTCTATCCACTAGCCTAAAATTGGAGAAACAAACTTAAGCGGAAAGCATGTAAAAATTGCATTGCTATCCACAGCAACAAAAAATTGAATTGCAAGTGCTACCTAAACCAAACCCCCTCCCATCCCAACATGACAAGATAGAACAAGCACCTCAATTGCAAGGGGTACTGACTCTTCTAAATCTGTATCTATGTCACCATATCCCTAAACACGCTCCCCTGCTTTAGGGAGATATTTCAGGATGTCAACATGTAGATTACAAAGGAAATTATTGAGTTAACCTTGTAACTGAATGTCAACAAAATAGAGCAGGAGCAGTGCAAATTAGGTGCCCTAAACTATAGCTTATATGGAAGCCACTACTTGAATAAAGAACATGTGAACTATAACTTATATGGAAACTATTACTCGAATAAAGCGCATGTGAACTACAATCAACTAACAAACATGTAACCCCATCACTATCTACATGTCCTAGGTTCAACCACTAGAATACAACATGCATCATAAGACATTGTTTGGATGAGCATGTATTCATCTTGATCCACAAGTGTTGAAGTGGATTGGAGTAGAATTAAACTAAGTTCCATTCCAATTCACTCCAACACATGTGGATTGAAGTGGATATACATTCATCCAAATAAGGCCTAAAAGGAATTTGGGTACCTCTTTCCTTTTTCCTGGCTATGCTGCGTCGTCGGCACGGCCCTCTTGTCATCCTAGGTCACTGGAAGTGGTGCGGTCGGTGTCAACGAAGGGGTAGCAGATCTAGTGTGGAGGTCATCAACAATGACGCTACGGCTCAGGTCATGATAGGTGCTGAAATAGGGGTCCAGATCTGGACCTGTACCACCCAGCGGACCTGCTATCGACGAAGGGGATCGGATCCGACTCTAGGCTCTGACAAGGGTTTAGAAAGGTATGATAGAGGGTCTAGCTAGAGAGTGTAGAGGGAGTCAAGCTGCTGTGCAGATGCACCTAGCTAGGGTTTGGATTAGGTGGCAGAGGGGGGCTAGGCTTTGGAGCTATAGGAGATATGGTGCGGCTGGTCTAGCTAGAGAATGGCGATGGAGCCAGAGACAACAACTCCATGCTTTTATGTGGTCATCACAATAATAAAAATACCCTTATCTGAAATTGATGGCATGGTAAACCAATTTCTGTGAGGAGGGCAAAAGAGAAAGATCTAATTTTTAGGTGCGTGTTCGCGGCACTGCTGGGCGCGGGGATTTCATTTTCACTCGAAATCAAATTAAATTTTTGCACGGGCAGATCACCGCCCCGTCTGGTGAGTAGAGACTGAATTTTATATATAATGATAATCATGATGATGATATATAATACACTACTATGTGTATTAACCGTTGGATGACCAATATTAATCCCCCAAGTTTCGGTGGACCCCCCCAAGTTTCAGTGGACAGCGAATCCTTGATAGTGTTTATGTGTTGGTGATGCAATTATGTGGCACGTGGGAAAGTCTGCTGCTAAACGCATTCTCTTAGTACCCAACTTTTCCTCTTTTGCGCATCGTTTCCATCATCATTCGCCACGTCCGGCGCCACCCACCCTGTGTCGCCTCCCCCTCCACTCCCCCACCCCCTCCCCCCTACACACCAAAACCTCTTGCCTAGATCCTTCCACACCATGGCGATCTACTACGTCACGGCGATCTACCACACCGCCATCTGTCAGCACGCCACTCCTCCTATGAGCAAGCCGGTCAAGATTGCCTTCTCGCCTCGGCACATTGAGGCCATCGGTGATCTCCTCTTTTTTATTCTTCATTAATGTTTGGTGTTTGATGAAGCGCATCTGTAATTTTTTCTGATTGTTGCAGATGACACAAGTTAAAGTAAAGCAGATAGAACTACCACATCGCTAAAAGAGCTAGAGACAGGCAAACATTCTTTGAGAAGCAGAGGAACAGGCACCACCACTAGCCTAGAAAGAGCTAGAGGAAGGCTCGCAGTCTCCCAGAAGCAGAGGAACAAGCACCACCATAGCCTAGGAAGAGGCAGAGTTAAGCAGATAGTATCCGAGAAGCAGAGGAAGAAGCAACCAAAGCTATGCTAGCCCTGGAGTCTATGAATTCCCACAGGCAGACTCAATCAGCCCACCGACAGTAGAAGCATGAGGAGAGTGTTGAAATGGAACTAAGGGAGAAGGATCTCACTGAGGAACAACTACAGCTCATGACCGAGCTCCACTCCAAAAACCAGACCAGTCGCTTTACACCTTCCTAGATCCAATATGCAGTTGCTCATCAGGTGCGCTTGGACTCATGGAGGTTTGATGTGTGCCTAGAATTGGTGTACAAGGAGTAGTCGAGGAGGTAATTTGATGTCTACCAATGGTGGTACGAGGATGCAGTCGAGGAAGTTTGATGTCTGCCAATGGTGGTATGAGGAGTAGTACTATTGAGAGAAAGAAAGAGGTTTAGTTCTATGACTTTCGGTATTTCAGCTCAAAGAAGATACGAAAGCATCAGGTTCTGAGATATTGAGTTCTGGATTCCACTAGTCAAAGAGCCTGGCACAAAAAAAAGAGTTCTAGACTATGACTTAGGAGAGTTTCTTTAGGAGCTACCATGCTAGAGGGACAACTAGTAGCAGACCAAAGGATACTAGGTTGGGATGAGCTTGAGAGAGCAGCGAGTATCCCATCCGGCCCCTCTTTCAACGGTTCACAGGCTTCAGTTCACCTTTTCAGTGAGGTTGATCGAATTATGATAAGTTGGGTGTGTCAGTTCTATGCAATAGTGTAGATTCATCTAGAGCATGACTTCATTAGTTTTATGCTCGATGGTCGGCTAGAGTGATTGTACTATGACTGCCTGCAGGAACTCCTCGGGGTTGACACTTCAGACAAGAAGTTCCACTAGATAGTCTACGAAGATGCTCTTCCTCCACATCGTAGGAGGGCTGGAGGTACTTTTCCTAAAGACCAGGAGATTTGGCCTCTCTTCATGGAGCCCTTCGCTGATGGCTCCTTGCGTACACCGGACAGACTGCATCTAGAGGTTTACGTTCTACACATGGCTCTAAGGAAGATAGTCCTGTCTCGTGGCGGCAATAGGGAGTCGTTGACCAGCTTGCAGCAGTGGCTACTACTATCAATATGGAGAGGCAAGCAGTTTGACTTCTTACGCTTTTTCCTATCTAAGATCAAGGATGTGATAGCTCATGCTATTAGTATTGGACAGCAGCACGTATACCCTCACATCATCAGCTATCTACTACGCATGAATTCACTCTGAATGGAATGGGCCATTGTACAACGAGTCAACCTGCGAGGTTATGACCTACATGCCAGCAAGTCCTAGACGATCATCGTCATGGATAGTGTGCCCTTAGGTCCGCTCAACAGCTATTACCCATGCAAGGATAGAGAAAGACACAAAATGGTGGATGCATCCCTAGAGCAGCCCAGAGCACTAGTCTAGGATTGGAGGAATCTTGAATATACGAATGCAAGATTCAGACTCTGATGATAGTGACTACTATGACCCTATGTCAGACAACCATGATGAGGGAGGGTTCATCCTCTGGTGGTGTGGCTGACAAAGAGATGGTCGATGTTCTGCCTACTACAAAGATGTTAGCCAAGTAGGCACCTCCTCTAGTAGTTCGTTCAATAACCGTCAGAGATCGGATAGATACTTGCTAGGCTAGTTGTCGGCCAGGAAGAAAACCTAGAAGCATATGAAATGACAAGAGAGGCATTTGAAAGCAAGTAATGGATAAGCAAGCGTAGAGTGTGGTCCTTCTGAAAGAGCAAATCAACCAGCAATCATCTGCTTTTTGTGAGACCATCAACCAACAAGGCCAAAAATTAATATGACGTGCAATGTGTTCTCCGGTTGCCTTAGCGAACTGTATAGTGCCATAAGGTTTAAGGCCCTTGACTTTTAAATGCTTCAGTTGCAATGTGGTAGTCAGATCATCTGCATTGCTGGTTATCTAACTAATCCTGATAATACAACTGTCCATACATAGTTACCAATTGTGATGCTATATAAGCAAAGTTCAGCTTCAGGTCTTAATCAGGCAGGTGATCCACCTTCTTCACCCCATCAGGTTGAGGTGCAAGCCACCACATGAGGCACATATAGAGCCTCTTAGGGCTTCTCCAATGCCCAAGATACCTGTGCCAGCTTGAGGTCCTGATGAGGTAGGTGATCCACCTTCTTTGCCCTCTCAGGTCGAGGTGTAAGCCACCATGGGGGCACATACAGAGCCTCTCGGGGCATGTACAATGACCAAGATGCATGAGCTTGCTAATGCTAGTATTCTATAGTCGAACATAAGTAGAGTTTAGCTTTACCTCTTGAGGCAGTGTTGACGGTCACTAATACTAATTATAAACTGTCAACATAACATGCATTTATACTTAATTCCATCACCAACACATAGGTATAAGGGTTTAAACTAATAAATTTCATGAGTTTTGGTGAATCTGTGTTTTCAGCTGGGTTTATCTAGAAAACCGTCAAGGGGGACCTATTCGTCAAAGAAAATTACTGAATTTCGCCGCGTAAATAGTGTGGGAAGATTCTAGAAGACTCTAGGAGGCTCTCCACCGAAGTAGACCCCGAGGGGCTGCCATGTGGGGCTGGCCGGTCCCACCTACAGGGTGTCTGGCCTATGGGTCCCACCAGTCTGCCTCCGCTTCGAAAGTTGGTTTCCCATCGACATTGAGATCCAATCTTCATCGTTTATTCAAGTCGTTTTGATCCTAGGGCTCAGGATTGACGGTCCGAACTATATATATCAACCCCTACCCCCCTCCCTCAGCATATCCCTAAAACCCTAATTCATATCTTCATGATCAAAGTCAGCTATCAAGAGAAGATTAGTCCTTCATAGGATGTAGTCTTGTAAATAATAGTGAGATGGAGAGTGAGAGAGGAGTTTGGAGGAGATGCCAGGCCTATCAGGTGCTCTCTCTACTGGCTTGTACCTTGTCAGATTGAAGTTCTATTTGAGCTTGCCTCTAAGATTTCTCTAGGCAATCAACTTCTGATTCAAGTAAGCTTCTTGTTTATATTATTCATCAGGTTCACAACTTGTTCGAGTGCTTTATTCTATATTCCGGAAGAGTAAAGTAGTAATTGTAGTGTAAGCATGGTGCTTAGACTCTAGGTTACTTGTGGATGCATCATGCATTCTGGATCAGTGGTAGCTCATCGAGGATGAATCTTATAGCCTCGTTGAATCCTCTGTAGTCCACCTCCCAGTTTGTAGGGCAAGTAGGAACACTGCTTACTATGGGAAGCATCCTCTACTAGTGTCTTTCCTTAAGTAATCTCCCCAGTTAAAAGTAGAAGACATAGCTTACCCAAGTCAGAACTAGAAAACCGTAGTTTTCCTCTCTATGCTCCTATTTATCTTGACCTTAGTTGCTACCCCCAGTTGAGTTAGATCATAGTTAGTCTCACACGTTTCCCTATGGATACGATACTTGGAATACTTCCAGGGTGAAAGCTATAGCGGTATCCATGCGCTTGCAGATTTATCTATGTGTGCGTTAAATATACCAACAAACTTTCTGGCGCCATTGTCGGGAGAAATGGTTGTTGAATTAACTACGAGCCTAGCTTAACCTTTTATCTTTTATTCTTTCTTTTATTTTATTCTTTTTCTTTCATTATGGATTCCACTCCTATCTACCTATACTGCTGCACCTACGAGCAGTGCACCTAGAGCCACCAAAATCTATAGAGCCTATCCTTACACCTGGTTGTGAAGCTGCGCCCGTATTTCATAAAATTAATTTAGGAACAATCCTTCTCAGGGAGAAGGCGATGAAAACCCATACTCACACCTAAAAGAATTTGAATAGACCTATGCATGCTTGCATATCGTTGGCATGTGTGACAAAACCTTAAGATAGAAGTTGTTTCCGTTCTCTTTGATGGGAAGAGCTAAACAATGGTACAGTCAAACCATAGGAAGTATGCAAGGAGATTATGAAATACTATGCTCTAAATTTTGTTTACGTTTCTTTTCCTATCTCTAAAGTGATTAGACTTCGAAAAGAGGTTCTAAATTTTAGACAATAAGAAGAAGAATCTCTTGGCACATCGTGGGATCGTTTTAATGACCTCATCATCACTAGCCCGGACTTTGCTATTCCAGACCAAATGCTCCATCAACATTTTTACATGGGTCTTAGCAAGGATTCCATGGAATCCCTTGATGCAGCCTCTAGAGAAGCTTTCCTTCATCTTTCTGCTAGTGAAGCAAGGTCTATGCTTGATAAGATTAGTGGAAAAACTCCCTGCACTAGCAATCATAATAAACTCCTCGAGGAAGTGAAGGAATCATGTCTCGAACAAGAAGAGGAAGTTTTGATAGCCAAATCACAACCACTTCAATCCTAAGGTTTAGCTATCAATCACGAACCATCTATACCCTAAAATCCAAATCCTCCAAAGGAAGAATAAATTCAACCCTTTGAAATTTCTTGTGAGGATGATCTTTTTGATGATTTTGGGAAAAGCTTAAACTTCCAGTCCCATAAGAGACCTTCGAGCGAATATAATTCAATTCCTCTCAAGAAGGGATCTCTTAGAAAGCGTCCTTATTCCCATGTAGGACATTAGGAAGAATTCAAGGATAGCATGTCTAGTGAAATCCCATAGAAGGAGAGCCAAGTCATTTAGAAGCAATTCCTAGTCTTCTCCCCTTATACTGCCCACATTAGATGTCTCAGTCAAACCCATCCTTGACCCCGATAATTCTTCTTATGCTCTTTCTCCTGAAACTCATGATAATCCCTAGAAATCCATCAAGACACCCAAAGTATAGGAGTCATGAAGGCCACAAGGATGACCTAAGAAGAGCAACGACAATGGCTAGAATGTATTAAGAACTTATATGTCGTTGCTAAAGAATGGATGGACAAGAACAAAGCCTTATGGGTAGAATCCAAACTTGGCTTAGATCTAAACGGTGAGCTTATATCAATCTCTTTAATAAACTAAGACTCATCTAAGTTTGGAGGAGGCCTCAGGCGAGATCAACCCTAAGAGCCACCAATCCATGGGAAATCTTGGACAAAAAACAACCAATGATGTCATAGGCATGGAATGATGGAGACAATGTTTTCCGCCTATAGACATTCATGAAGAAACACCTCTGGAGCTTGAAAAGGAAGATGACATCAATGAGCATGGAAGTTATTTTATGAACACCTCATCAAATCCATGCTCACAATGAGAAATCTCCTGAATCAATCGGTCTTTCCAACATTGCCACACACGAGATCTTCAACACCCTCATACTTTCTGTTCATAAAGATTTTGAAAGGGTGGTTGTAGATGCATATGTTTGTCATAAATATTACAAATCTTGTTGGCATGAATCTTGAGATAGGCACCCAAAGGGTAGTGTTAGAGGAGATACTTTTCCTTACTTTGTATCCGGAGTACTTCACTTAGTTTCCTCCGCAGGTCTTAGGCTTTGGTGGCATTTATCACGTGCTTCTAGGACATGAGACTCTTGAAGAATCTTTTCCATTCTTTGGTTATGTATGAAAGATAGAAATAAAATGACTATAATTTTGGGTATTCACTTAATTTTGTTAGGTCTAGGTGCTTTTCTTCTAGTACTCAAGGCTCTTTATTTTGGCGGCGTATATGATACCTGGCCCCCGGGGGGATTGTAAGAAAAATTACCAATTTGACCCTTAGCGCCGGTGTTATATTTGGTTATTTACTTGTACCCTTCGTTCGGCAGGACAACACTAATGGCAACGAACCGGGACACCAAGCGCGGTACAACGAGCTTGTCGACGAATCGCGTCCACCAATCGGTCCCAATGAAAGCGAGCTCATATTGCAGGACCATCTTGTCATCGCAATATGCTGTGAAGAACCACTTGCCCAGAGCACCCTGCCAATTTGTATCCAGGGAACTAACCCTGTATAAGGTCAAGCATTTTCTGGGGGCAACATCTCAGACGCCCACCTCATCAGGTGGTCAACTTGCGCATCTATAGCTGCCATTCCTCCCGGCGGCAGCTTGTTGCGGACATTTCTGTGGTGGATCTGACCCTAGGTACACATGGCGATACACATGGACCGCACCAACTAGGGCTGTCTAGCCCACAAGATGAAGGATTGTGGCGCACAACATTGCTCGGCCTATGCCGCCCGTAAGACATCTCGGCGACATCCTAAAGATCGTATAGAATCAGTTAGGATATCCCGAATGTATGATTCCATGTAAAGATTATCAGTCATCCGATTAGACTTAGACCTGATTGGCATGTAACCCTACCCTGGGCTATATAAGGCGGGTAGAGGCCCCTCTCAAAACACATCTCATATCATACAATGGCCAATACAAACCGACAGAACATAGGATTAGAGTATTACGTCAAGGTGACGGTCTGAGTCTGTCTAATCTTTTGTCTCTCTCAACATCTAGTTCATGTTCACGCACACCTCTCCGATCAATCTATCATCGTGGGTAGCCTCCTCGGTGGACTGCCGAGTATGTTTAGTCGACAGTTTACGCGCTAGGTAGAGGTATGCGTGCTGATCCTCCGGCAAGCCAAATGGCAGTTTTCATCAATGTTCTTCGTCAATCTATGATTGATTCGGTGTGAAGCCACCGGAGATTAGTCGCGGAAGCTAGACGGAGTCGCCAGCCCTCGGGACCACGTACCTGCTGTCAGCGGGTGCGTACAAGTCCAAATTTGTGCTTGATCCGATCTCAAGTCACATGACGTGGAGCTCCGGTTTCTGCGCTTCGACGGTGGCACCGAGCGGCGGCACGTACGTGCTAGTTATGCCTGTTTCTTTCTGTTGACCGCAAGCCAATAAGGGAGAAGCGAGATTGAAAAAGGCATGCAAGCCAATTGTGCGTGTACGTGTGCATGCATCACGTACAGCCTACCAAGTTGTGCACGAATTTATACATGTGCGCATGAAACATTGTGCACGAATTTATACATGTGCGCATGAAACACTGCTGCTGCGGATCAGCCCCAATTTCCTCGACTACGTAAAGATCATCACCAGGATCAGCGATTCATCTTCAGTGTCGTCCGGCGATCCGACTGATCGTGGCGGCGTCCTCCGACAACCTGACGAGACTCGATGTCGAATTCAACGTGTTCCCGAGGATCATTCTACTGCTCGGAATTTTCTGTTCCGTGCTGGACACTGCTCGGCGACTCGGCATCTCCCTCGGCGTTCAGTCAAGGCTGATCTCGGCTGCACGAGAATTAAGGCAGAAAGCAAGGCTACCAAGATTTGCGTGTGTTCATGCACGATGGGAAGGTGTGGCCTAACAGATGGCAAGTTCAAATCGGCAAGCACCAACCGGGAAAGCGACGTCTATTCTCCAGAAGCCTGAACCGATCAATCCTGTCTGCACTAGGTTTATTTTGCTGAGATCGACTCGAAGTCAAGAAGATCAGGCCGGTCGAAGTTGTTACCTTGCACAAATTCTGGACTCCAAGCCGACGGACGTATCCAGCAAGCCATGCAAGCTAATAGCCAAGATAGCGAAACCCGAGCCGACTCAAACACAGGGTCGACACATTCACCTACACGATCTCCATCGGCGAAAGTAACCCCTTGTGACTCTCCCTCCCCTGCCCCTGGCGGCCACCCCCGCGCCACCGCCGCCGGCGCCGCTGGCCGCCCCGGCCCCGGCGCCCTCCTCCCCCTCCCCTCCCCTCCCCTCGGCCACCCTCCCCTCCCCTGCCCAGCCACGCACGAGGGACGGCACGTGCGAGGCCGCCGTGCGGCTGCCGCCACTGGCTGCGGCGCCATTCCCGCCGCCGGCGGAGCCGGATCCGGCACCCACGGCCCTCCACGACCAGATCCGGCAACCAAGGCCCCATCCCCGCCTCTGGGTGCCTCTCCACCTCCACGGGCTGCTCCCCAGCGTTGTGGCCCGCCGCCGCCGCCGGCTGCATCTCGTGCACCCCGTGAATTTGGGCATCAACGGATCCTAGGCCCGCCGGTGGATCCGGTGCCCTGCTCCACCTCCAGCCACCATGGCTCGCCCCTCTCTCCCGACGCCGCACCCTTCTACCCCAGCGGTGCCTCGGAGGGCCACTCCAAGTTCCGCCGGTGGGCGGACGATGGCTTCCGCGACGACTATGACGACGAGCCCACGCCGATGGCCTCACCAACTCCCTACCTCGACGCGGTCTGCAGGCCGTTGCCGCGGGGACCTTCTCCGGTCAGGGAGCTAGTGCCGTCCCAGGCTCCCGCTCCAGGGGCAGTCCTGGCGGTGGTCGCACGCTCGCTAGGTGCTCCTTGCGGTCTCGTCACAGGAGGCAGCAGCGCGATCCCCGCGGTGCCCCTTCCCGTGGGGAGAGGATTGCAGGTGGCTCTGGCGTGGCCCGGCGTGTGCCGGCTCACCTGAGACTCGGAAAGCGAGTCCCCGAAACCCACCAGCGCCGCTTCTCCGCACCCGATGCGGATCTTGGGTGCCGCAAGCACAGGCACAGGCGCAAGGGAAGGCGTCACCGGCCCAGTCGATCAGCCACGAACGAGGCTTCTGTGCATGGGCATCGTCGACCAAGGCGTGCGAGGCCGAACGCCGGTCCTGGGACTCATCGCTCCGTTCAGGCGACGGAGACCCGGGCTGTGGAGCGGATTTTGGTGCACCAGCGGCTTGGTCCTCGCCGCAGGTCCACCGCACCTGACGCCGATGTGCCAACACATCAGGCCTAGCGCCCGGCACACCCCACCGTCTCCTCGTCGCACCCACCGCGCAGGGCATCTCCGGCGGATGCGGTGGGGTCACCCACCGCGCAGGGCATCTCCGGCGGATGCGGTGGGGTTACTGCACAGCCGGCTTGGCCCCTACCGAAGGGCCTCCTCGCCGGATCGTGATGGGTGGCAAGAGGTGCTGGGCGTCCCAGCCTCATAGTACCATCGTCAGGTTCAGCAGGCCGACGACCTTTGGGGCTGGTGTCATCGACGTTGCCGCCTCCAAGATGCGCTACGCGACAGGTGCCTCAACTGCCTGTCATACACCCACAGGGTTGCCACCTGTCGTCTGCCGCAGAGATGCCTGCACTGCCATGAGTTACGGCACCTGGCCAGGGACTGCAAGCGGCCTCGTGCTCGGCCAGTGGATGGAGGTGGCCAGCGGCGGAGGCCTCCTACAGCTGCTGGTATATGCGGCCAGCCACGACCGCTTGCCCGGGACCTTACCCCGGTCACCCGGCCACCCGCCAACGGTGGTCCGGTGGAGGTGGGTACAGCCGCGCCTGCGTTGTCTGCTCCAGCATCTGTCAGTCGAAGGCGGCGACGGCGGCGGCGAACGAGGCGGCAGCGGATGAGACGCGGGACATAGCCGGTGTTACACAACACCGACATCCACAGCGACGGTGTAGCCGACCGCAGCAAGGCCATCGGCAACGCTGCGGTGCCGGAAACCACTGCACCAGTCGGCTGTGCTACCAGGGAGGGTCACTATGACCCCACCAGCAGCTCCGTTGCTCAGCCGGCAGACCACGGTGCTTCAAGTGGCACTGGTGAGACCATGCCGGACAGCGTCGTTACTACCAGCGGCGGCTAGCGACACCAACGACGAAGGCGTCTAGGGAGGTTGGCACGGGCCGCTCCGACAGCGCTGGGCGAAGCGTCTACCGCTGCTGCTGCCTACTTTCCTGAGCCAGACCCGCTAGTCTTGGAACCCTGCGCGGGCATGGGGCCTCCTGCGTGGGTTGACCTGATGCTGGAGGAGCTCACCGCCTCGCTCGTCGCGACCCGTCCAGCAGGACGAACAACGCCTTGCTGCCCCACTACTCCGGCGGGCGCCTCCCTAACGACGGTTTCGCCATCGTTGTCGCCTGAGCTGGAGATGCCGCAAGTCACGGCACCAAGGATGGGACAGCACGGCGTTGTGGATCAGGCGGCCGTTTCTGCGCCAACGCGGGTTGGCCATTCTGGCACCGACAACGCGGCACCGCCCATTTTGAGGGCCCAGTTCCTATTGGCACAATTGGAGGCGTGGGTATGCATCCCGCTCGACACCCCATTGCTCAGCACGTCGAGGCTGAGAAAGTCCAAGACACCTTCAAGGGTGGTGCGTCGGAGTGGGAGGCTGGCAGCTAAGACCAAGGCCTCCAACCCGACTCTCCAAGCACAAAATGTGCTCAAGCAAAAGCTGAGGATCATAGATAGGCCGCAGGGTCTAGACCCTGTGGCTTTGGATAGTCTCAAGGCCCTCTTCGCTGCGCCATTGTCGCCCTTCTGGCGCTCTTCTCTCCATGCTTCGATCCGGTTGCCATGGAGCTGAACCTCACTGGCTTCGAGGACGACGCTCTTTACACATTTAGCCGCTGAGCTCAGGGTCTCCAGGGGGCTTGATCCTTCACTTGGTCGCTAAGTTTTTTTTCTCCTGTAAATCACAACTGTGTGATCTCTGTCAGTCTTTGGCTCGGTAATCAAAAATTACCATTCCTACTTTAATTTGTAAAACTCTACTTCTGGTTAATGAAAACTGTGCCTATGGCATGTTCGAGAAAAAAAATTTTCCATCGGCGAAATCGGAGAGAAGCAGCCGGTGACGTGCATGAACGGGCACGGCCGTGTCCATAGGGTGTCTTCCAGCTCCGACGACTTCTCAGTGGACCCCGTCAGGCCATGTCTCAGACTACGCACGTCCGTACGGCTCTAGCCTTTGCACAGCCAACGTAGATCTTGATTACACGCGCTCCGACTAAACCCGGTTCGACTATGACTCTACGCACTCGTCCGGCTATGTCTCTATGACACACCGACTACTCTGCTCGACCATCTATCAAAGTGTCATGCAGCATTGCTTCTCTGACCATATCGAATACGGCATCATCAACAATTTCACCAAATCGGATCTGCCAAAGATCGATCAGTAATATAAGGACAACATCGCCTGGACTACTCGCTCCGACAGCCTGCCGCATCGCGATGATGATCGTCGTGAAGAACGACGTTATGATGACCACGACTACCGCCATGACGACAGGCTACAAAGCTCGAGGGTCGGACAATTTCACCGCCAACCAGACGTTCTGACCAAAACTAAGCTACCCTTCATATATGTGCTTTTAATAAAGTTTTCGCCTCGGCGTTTCTCTAATTATTATTTCTCCATTTATTCTCCATAACTTATGTCTCTGAGATACTCCATTTGTTCTCCATACATATAAAAGGTCCTAATGACTAGAGGGGGTGAATAGCCTATGAAAAAATCTAAGCCAAGTGGTTAGTCAATTAAACGGCGAAGCAAGTGTTGCGCTAGCCTACTAAAAATGTAAGTCTCATATCCACAATTCTAGTTGGTATGATCTCTATTTCAAACAAGAGGATATGTCACTACCACTAAGTTTGTGAGCTCTCAAAGACTAACTAAAAAGTCTCATTAACCACTTGACAAGACATAAGCTAGCTCTCAAAACTAATTACACTAAAGAGCTTAGCGACACTAAGAAAGTAAGTACAAGTGTAAGGTAGTGAAGATATACCACCGTGGCAAGTGACAATCAACCAATCACAATAGAAATCCTCGGAGACAATGATGACACAAGATTTTTCACTAAGATTCACTTGCTTGCCGGCAAGCTAGTCCCTGTTGTGGCGATTCGCTCACTTGAAGGTTCACACACAAATAGGCATCACACGCCTAACCAGCAATCGAGTGCCGCACAACCAACACAAGATAAGGATCCACACGCCACGAGTAATCCACTAGAGTACCATTTGGCTCTCCGTCGGGGAAAGGTCAATAACCCCTCACAATCACCACGGTCGGAGCCAGAGACAAGCACCTTCCTCCGCTCGACGATCCTCGCTGCACCAAACCATCTAGGTGGCGGCAACCACCAAGACAAACACATGAAATCCACAGCAAAACACAATCACCAAGTGCCTCTAGGTGCAATCACTCAAGCAATGCACTTGGATTCACTGCCATTCTCATAAAGATGATAAATCAATGATGAAGATGAGTGGAAAGGCTTTGACTTAGCTCACTAGGTTGCTATGTTAATGAAAATGGCCAAGAGTCTGAGCTAGAGCCGGCCATGGGTCTTAAGTAGACGCCCCCACGAAATAGAGCGGTTAGGCTCTCACTGCTTGCCTCCACGAGGCGACCGAATGCTCTAGTCAAAAGTGACCAGATGCACACCTCCAGCATCCAGTCACTGGATCTCCTCCACGTGTCGCTATGGTTTAACTGTGATCATTGATCTCCAGTAGCTAGAATCTCCCGTGCTCGTGTTAAGTGGCAACCAGACGTAGCAATCAACAAGACCGGACACGCCGGTGCACAGAACGCCTACGCGTGCGCCTGATCCACCAAGAGCTGACCAGACGCACCGCTCACTTCACCAGATGCTGCTCCAATCAGAGTCAGGTCGTTTCCACTAAGGTTCCCGAGCAGCAAAAACACGACCGGACGTGTCAGGTCATGCATGACCGGATGCGCTGGTGTGTCCGATCTTCGCTGCCTCGCCCAACTACTTGTGTCAGCATACATCACCACCTGACTGGACGCATGCCCTGTGAGTCCGGTCACTTTTACTGTTCAGCGTTGGGCCAGAGACCGACGTCGCGCTCTTGACTGCACCACTGACCAGACACACCGATGCTGAGTCTAGTGTAGCGTCCGATCAATAGAAAACAGCCCCTCGACTTCACCAACTTCACCACCCTTGCTCAAATGTGCTAACCACCAAGTGTAACACTTTATGCACGTGTGTTAGCATGTTTTCACAAATATTTTCAAGGGTGTTAGCACTCACCAGAATCTAAATGTATATGAAATGAGTTAGAACATCTAGTGGTACTTTGATAACCATATTTCGATACGAGTTTTACCCCTCTTAATAGTACAGCTATCTATCCTAAATGTGATCATAGCCACTAGGTGTCTTGATCACCAAAACACAAAAGCTCATATCAAGTTTTTCCTTTTCCTTGAGTTTTTGTTTTTCTCTTCTTTTCCAAGCGCGAACACTTGATCACCATGGCCATCACCACCAATATGATCATCATCACTTGCTCCACCACATGGAATGTGCTACCCTATCTTATGATCACTTAGAGTAAAAAGGGTTAGCACCTAGGGTTTCATCAATTCGCCAAAACCAAACTAAAGATTTCAATGTAATATCTTTAAGATACTCCACCGCCTCGCTGACCAGCGACATTCTTACTCACAACATCCAAAAGCGGCCCTAATCTCGACTTCGCTCCTACACGTGCACAAGCCACGCTCTGCGTTATGGACAGTCGGCAGCGGCTCCCTGACAACTCTTTTTTTTCTTACGCGTACACGGGTGCCGACCACTCCATGCTATAGAATCTAGGGCTAGTCATGGCTGGTGACGCGATATAGAACCAACTGGTAGGAAACTACTCATATTTAAAATATCAACAAACTCTAAAAAACATAATGTTTATCTACTTTGCTCCGCTGCCTTCATCGCTGACTTCATATATCCTATTTTTACGCCATGTACATATCTGTTTTACAAGGGCTACATTCAGTCGACGAGCTTATTTTTTTACGCTCAGGGACTAGATCAGTCGTGAAGGACAAGAAGATCATCATCCGGGAGGTTGCACCACCTGGCAGTCGAACTTTTCCACCGATCAACTAGCCAGACCGCTAGGTTCATGGACTTCGTCGTTGACCAGTTGGTCAGACTATTCGGCGCTCACTTGTACTCAGCGCTCACTTTGTCGCTGACCAGTTGGTTGGACTGCTCGGTGCTTGCTTCTTCACCGACCAACTGGTCAGATTGTTCGTCACTTGGGCTTCATCGTCATCTACGCTTGGGGCTCGCCAGCTAAGTTAGGGACTCCTCAGCGTTCGGATTCTTCGTGCAATTGTCGCTGGCTAAGCTGGGGACTTCTTTGGCGGTTGGATTTTGGTATGTCTCATTGGTGTGCTATCAAGTTGCTCCATGTTGTTCGGATCATGGTGCTGATCTTGGGCAGCACGTTCGGGGTCTTGATAAGTACATGACAAATGACGTTGGTAAGCTTTCATTAAAATTCTTTGACCCTGCTATAAGATTCATTCTTTATCTTCTAGCAGGCTTGGGGACTAAGTGTGTACACTTCACCTTGCAGTGAATGTACTGCTATGCATTCTTAGCTATGCTGGGGACTAGTTGCATTCTCAACTACGCAAGGGACTGGTTGCATTCTCAGCTACCCAGGGGACTAGTTGCATTCTCAGCTACGCCGGGGACTGCTTAATTTTTTGTCAAGACCCTAACACCAAGTGTATTCTACACCTAATCTTAGACTCGGGGACTATAGTGTGTACACTGCACCTCGTGGTGCATGTACTGGCTCTGCTTCATGAGGTTTTGGCTACGCCAAATCTACTGCTTAATGCTTATGCTCTGCTCTGATGACTATGTCATCGGCACAATTGCAATTGGCACTTAAGTGTGTACACTTCACCGCTCAAGAATTTTCAAATTTTGTCTTGAGCTCTTACATCCTTTTGGTGAGCCTTATGTACTACAACATGACACCCCCTTTTTGCAACACAAATATGTGTTGCTAAAAGTCTATATATACGTTGGTAGGGTCTATACCAACGCATCGAATATGTGTTGCCTAAAGTGGCATTGCAAGGATCTATTGCAACATTTATTTATGTGTTGGTAACATGTACTAATAAGCATTGCAAAGTTGCAATGCATAATGGTGGGTTATAGCAACGCTTATATGTGTATGTACAAACCATGGGTGAATGACTTCTATTGCTTGTTACAACATATAGATTTAGTTTGTTGCAACACTTGTATATGTTGCAAGGAATAAATCATGCTGTGATTAATATCACAATGAATAAATTTATAAAACAATACAATTTAATGAGCAATGCATGATCATCCAACACATAGGAAATATCTTAAATTTGTTGCATTACTACAGCTACCATCCACATAATACATGACGCAATTTTTGTTCATAGTACAAGTTCCTATGGTAGTAAAATATAAACATAAATGAATCCCTCTTCGAATGCTAGCAGGCCTCCTTTCTCCTTCCTTAGCTTCAGTTTAGTCTAGCATTCCACCGACGTGATCATCCATTTATCTTCTTGACCTACAGATGAAAGTTGGATTACTTTAATGTGACACTTAGAAGTAAAATCAAATTAGGATAATATGAAGTTTTAAGAGAGATGTCTTACACACTAGCATCATATGATGAGCATAGCATCATATGATGAACAGAAAAATATTATATCAGTCCATACAGCATTATAACAGTTCAAGAAAAAATATTGTCTGATTGCCAAAAATGAAATATTAGTAAACTGGTAGCAAGAAGTACAATTCATACCACCCTTAACTCTGAAGATTATCCCTCAAAAGCAATCAAAATTTAAGATAGGAGCTGAAATCTAGTGACTGCAACAGCACAAAAAAATCTACAGTGCACTGTACATGCAAACTTCTACACAGAAGAAACTCTGTTGTTTAAATATCTCAAATGCCAAATGAGTAAAACCATGGACATTGAATATACGCTGTACAATTTCATTGTGTTATTAAAGTGACCATACCATGTCTGTGAAGTTCTTGACTTGTACCAATTAAACTAAGGATGCCATGGTTATAAATGGTCAGAAACTGATGATTCTATAACATTCAGACATTCTGTAGGTTCTGCCAAACAATACTGAATGAACAGAATAATAGTGGATCAGCTCAAATGCAAAAACGATATCTGTGTAACAAAAAAAAACATATCTTAAATCTACTAGTACAATTCATAGTTCACATCCTTGATCCAAAGTCTTAATTAATTTCACAGAGAGAGAAAATCATATTTGGTTAATATGATACGATCTATAGTTAAATACTTTTACCAGCTAATACTTTAGCTAGTAGGTGCAAAAAAAAATTTTTTGCTTGATCCACCTGAACAGAAGACACTAAAATATTACTGATCAAGAGATTCACTGGTAGGTGAAAAAAATCCCACACAAGTGGGACATGATTCACAATCTAACCTCATCCAAAGTAGGGAGAGGGATAGTTATGGTTGATGGCACTACCAGCACACTAGCACAGCGTCCTGCTCTAACAAATGCTAGCCTCCGTCACCAATCCATTGCACAAATATACTATGATTTGGCTTGCAGAGTTGGAATATATCTCAACCTTAGCAAATTGGAATCATACGGCAATTTGCAAACATGTTTGGAGAGGAAGCCCATTACACTTCAAAGATTAGTGAAGAATAAATTTAGCGCCTAGTATTTTATTCAACACATGCTGAGGAAGCTAGTGTGCTACCAGATGGAACAGATTCTTGCAGAGTTTCTCGCAAAAAAATTATGTTTAAAACAACACTCCATTCTGAAATGAACTGGGTATATAGAGTGGGGAGCATATCACCATTGTGCGAGGATGCTAGAACAACTGAGATGGTCAGATTAAAAACAGAGATTTTACATTCAAGCAGAGCTGATTCTCTATTCTAGCCAATACAATTGCAGGTTACACAGTCACCAAACCCCGACTATTGTAACAACAACAATCAATCAAATACAAAGTCAATTACTTTTTTCGGCTCCGGCCACCCCTTAGGAGTAGGAGTAGAGTAGATCTCGACGAGTTCTTCAGCGAGTACGGCTGCATCGATCCGGTCGACCTCCACTGCTTGTCTGTAAGTACCGTCATGGTTTATACCTCTGTTTGTATGACTACATTGATCCAGTCGACCCCCATTGCGACTCTGGTATAGGCTAGTTATCGATTCTTGTCTAATTCAAGTATGGCCTCTGTGATTCTGCCTCACACCCCACTGCTTGAATTAGATCAAGATCAAGTTATGGGCTCTACCTTAGTATGGCAGTCTTTGGTAGATTCATTAAGTTATCGATATTGCTTATTGCTTTCATTGTTTATCTAATTACAGCAATATCACTCTGCCCGATTGAGATTGATCTGGATCGGCCTTATATCTTGTTCAACTCATCGTTTGTTAATCTAAAACTGATCTAATCTACATCTTAAGCGATGAGTTATGTTTTTTATCGGCTGTTTTGCATTAATCTTAATTGTGCATAGCGTGCGGTTAAGGCATGTCCAATCTTGAGTAGATCTATTAGTTAATGAAAACCGTTCCATGGCCCGTCATCACGACCTGTGGGATTCTGCCTCTCACCCCACTGTTGGCACCGTGGAGTGGGGATCGTTAGTTAGTAGACCTGTTCCTGAGAAGGCATGACCTTAACTGTGCGCTATGCCTGAATCGGCTGTTTAGCTGATATCGAATGCTTTCACGAACAGTTCACATTACGAGATCATTAAAGTAGAGATAAGTTGAAAGATATGTTATCCCCATGATCTTGTTATGGTATTATGGCCTGCATGATTCTGCCTCATGCCCCACTGATATTAGTAATGAGTTAGGGTCGTCGAGTCTATTGTTGTTTCTATGGCCTGCATGATTCTGCCTCATGCCCCACTGGTCATGGCAATAGATGAGATCTAACATGTTCATTAGATTTACCTTTATTAAATGGTTAAGTGGTGTTGAGTTGTTTCTTTAAATAAAAGGAGTTCGGTTACTTGTAATCATTGGCTCAGTATAAACTAATCATCAATGATATCTTATTGCCATTGATTAATATTTGCTTAAATAACATTTATCCTGAATGATAACCGATCCTTCTTATACAACCCCATGAGCTTTAATCGATTCATTCTTGTGAACATGCTAGGATCGGCTATTTAGTCGATTTCCTCTTATATCGGCTCTCAGAGCCACACATTCGGGATTATCTGGCAACACCGGCGCGTTCCGCCCTTAATTACTGATAAACTTTCTCTTTTTGTCAATTACAGGGTCAAATTAACTGGCACGTCTCGGGAGGATTGCGCAGGATCGACCACCCTTGCGCTGAAGCCAGACGGATCTGCTCCATCGAGCGGACCCTTCCGGCTTGCTGTGTATGTCCTCGGCACGAAGGCGAAAATTCTGTGTCGACAGTAGTTTTCTAGTACATGCATTATGTTTGGTCTCTATATTTTCATGAACCTTTGCAGAAAATAAATATTATAAACCATGAACATAGTAGATAAATTGAGTTGTATCAGGTTTTTCTTTGAACACAGTAATATGATTACCTTTTCTATAATTTGGTGATTTGGAAAATATGCATACAGTGCAAAGGGCCAAAGGTTCAGAAGATGTGTGCCTTGTTTCCACGAGTTCTGCAACTTCTAGAAGACTCCCATCTAAGGAGAAATCACCACATATTACTTATTATTAATCAACCGAAATTAACAAGGTCAAGGAGAAATCATCATGTACAACCAGTAGATCGATCCCCACTGCAAGCCCACCGTGACATCCATGCCTTCCATCGCTCCACCTGTAGTTTACTGGAAAATCAGAAATTTACTATTCAATGAGAAGTATGAACGAAAATAAAAAAAAATCATATAGGGGATCAAATCAAATTGAGTGGATCAGGGCATGCCGGCATCTCATGGATTTAGCCAACTGCTTGACCCATCTGAGAAAGACAGAAATAGATCAGGGACCCGGGAGAACAAATGCACATGAGATGAAGTGGGATGTTCCGTTCAAAAAAAAAAAATTCAAGATGGAGAGGGAGAAGGTTGAACGAAACACTTGCATATACTGTTTTAATTTGCAGGTATACCTGGCAACGAACCAACTAGCAGTATGTAATGGCCTTTCGCCACCGCCAGCCTCCACCACTGGCAAGCTCTTGCGCACGCCGCCGCTGCATGCCAAGCGTGCCCATACTCAGCCGCAACCATACGAATGAACCCTAAATCGCCGTCTAGGCATTTTTTCTCTATGATCGGATCTGGGCTTGTAGATTGATTAGGCGTGGGTGAACAGTCATTGAATTGGACGTGGGATACGGAGCTCTGGAGGTGGGCTCCAGGATATGGACGTGGGATGCGGAAATTTCGAGGTGGGGGCTCGGGAGCGGCCCTTGCGACTCTTGACTTTAGGTGGGGATCGTTGACAGCCCTTGAACCGCCAACACATCAGTGTTCCGTTGGAATGTATTCATTGCTATATGGGTATTCGTGTTGTAGTATATATGGCTTTGTCCGAGGTTAGTCACCACCAGTAGGCTTCGACTTTCACCGTTCAAGTCACCAGTTAAACTGGTCGGCTTCAATTTTCATCATCTAATTTATCGGTTAAACTGATCGGCTTCCACTTTCACCACTCAGGTCGTCAGTTAAACTGGTCGGCTCTATACTAGACTCATTGGATTTGGTCAAGACGGCGTCACCAAGTAGATACAATGCGCTCAGGGATTAGCTATGGACGGTCTGACCCTAGGTACCCACGGCGATACACATGGGTTGCACCAATAGGGGTGGTCCAGCCCACAAGACGAAGGATTGCAGCGCACGGCATTGCTCAACCCACACTGCATGGCATCTCGGCGATATCCTGAAGATCGCATAGAATCAGTTAGGATATGTTGAATGTATGATTCCATGTAAAGATTATCTGTTACCTGATTAGACTTAAATCTCATCGGCATGTAACCCTGCCCTTGGGCTATATAAGACGGGTAGGGGACCCCCTCAAAACACATCTCATATCATACGATAGCCAATATAAACCGGCAGAACACAGGATTATAGTATTACGTCAGCTGAAGGTCTGAACCTGTCTAATCTTTTGTCTCTGTCACCATCTAGTTTCTGTTCACGCGCACCTTTCCGATGAATCTACCATCACGGGTAGTCCCCTCAGTATACTGCCAAACATCTTTAGTCAATAATTTCTATGTCTACGCTTTAGGTAAGGCATGGTGACTGTGGGGGGTATGACCCCGGATACCCACAGCAGACCACATAGGCGGCCCAGCCCACAAGACGAAGCCTTGCAAGACACGGCTCTGCTCGGCGCCTCCCGCAAGACATCTGGAGGATATCCTGAAGATATTGCGAGATCTGTTAGGATATGTATGATCCCTAGATTCTTGTAATCATTTATTACTTTCCGGTTATCTTCTAGATCTAACCGACTTGTAACCCTGCTCCCCGGACTATATAAGGCGGGCAGGGACCCCCTCCAAACTCACGCAATACCAGACGATAGACAATACAAACCAACAGACCACAGGAGTAGGGTATTACGTCATACTGACGGCCTAAACCTGTCTAACTCGTGTGTCTCTATTGCCTTCTTGTTCTTGATCTCACGCTCCTTTGCCGATCAATCTACCTTCGTGTGATACCCCTTGGAGGACTGCCGACGATATTGTGTCGACAGTTGGCGCGCCAGGTAGGGGTGTGCGCTTGATCCCATGGCGAGCCAGATGGACCTCAAATCAACAACGCGTTCTCGACGTCAATCTCGTGGAGATCCATGTCGGTCCATGACGATGATTCATCGTTGGCTACACCAGCCCTGCGATAGCAGATCCGATCTCAAAACCACCTCCGATGTCACCTTCATCAATAACTCACCGCTCGATTCCTCGCTACCAGAGGAGGCAGATCAACAACGACGATGTGATCGTATCCATCGATCGGGTCGGTCTGAAGCTTGCCGATTGCCTCTCCATCGCCGAATCGGTCTCTGGACACTCTGGTTCAGTGCCGACCACCCTCCGATCCCAATCTATTGGAGGCTGCTCTGGAAACTCCAGGGGTTACGGTCCTACCCTTCAGGTTCGCCAACACCACCGCCACTTACCAACATGCCCTGAGGGGCAGATTCGCCGACTAGGTTGAAGACGACCATCCTCTCGCTGACCCGATAGCGCCATACGTCGTCGACCAGTCGTTCTGTCTAAAGCTAAGTCACGCTTTAATATTTTTCTAAGTATTCTCCAATCTTCGTTAATCGCCATGATGTTTCTCCGAGCTATTTTCTCCATGTTTGCTCTCCAAATGATTTTTCTGAACCCACGAACTGTCCAGTTGATGCTCGGACGCCTCTAGAGATGGCCCTATCTCCAGCTCCTCCCTACACGTGCATGAGCGTCTGCCCTCTGCATTATGGGTGGTCGGCAGCGGCTCCTTAGCGACGCCTATTCCTCCTACATGTGCACGGGCTCCGCGCTCCGCGTTATGGTTAACAGGCTAGCTAGGACTGGAGACTCAGCTACACACTAACTGTTCGGGCAGTTTATATTAAATACATCTTCACACCAATTGATCGCCGAGCTACTTATGCTATTTTATCGCCATTGCTGATTTTTCTCCGGATTCATATATTTTTACATCATGTACTACCCGTTCTACATGTTTGTATTGCAGGGTCGTCGTCCAGGTGATCGGACCACCTGGTGCTCGGACTTCTCCACCGATCAACTGGTCGGACCGCTTGGTTCATGGACTTCGTCGCCGACCATTTGATTGGACTGTTCACCGGTCGCATCTACTCAATGCTCACTTCGCCGCCGACCAGTTGACCAGACTATTCGTCGCTCGTGCTTCATCGTCGGCTACGCCGGTTACTCCTCGGCGCTTGGATTCTTCGTGCTCAAGGACTAAGTGGGCACACTTCACCGCACGGACGTCGCCAGCTATGCGCGGGGACTCCTCGGTGCTCAGACATCGCCAGCTACGCTAGGGACTCCTTGGTGCTCGGACATTGACAGTGACGCCTGGGACTCCTCGCTCCTCGGTGCTCCGACATCGCCAACTACGCCGAGAACTCCTCGCTGCTCGGACATCACCAGCTACGCCGGGAACTCCTCGCTGCTCGGACATCGCCGCCTACGCCAGGGACTCCTCGGTGCTCGGACATCACCAGCTACGTCGGGAAATCCTCGGTGCTCGGTCATCGCTAGCGACACCGGGGACTCCTCGTTCCTCGGTGCTCGGTCATCGTCACGCCGGGGACTCCTTGCTCCTCGGTGCTCGGACATCGTCAGCGACGCCGGGAACTCCTCGCTCCTCGGTGCTCGAACATCGCCAGCGACGCCGGGGACTCCTCGCTCCTCGGTGCTCAGACATCGCTAGCGCGCTGGGGACTCTTCGCTCCTCGGTGCTCGGTCATCGCCAGTGACGCTGGGGACTCTTCGCTCCTCGGTGCTCGGTCATCGCCGACGACGCTGGGGACTCCTCGCTCCTTGGTGCTCGGTCATCGCCAGCGACGCCGGGGAATCCTCGATGCTCGGACATCGCCAGCGACGCTGGGGACTCCTCGCTCCTCGGTGCTCGGACATCGCCAGCGATGTTATGGACTCCTCGCTCCTCGGCGCTCGGTCATCGCTAGCGACGCTGGGGACTCCACGCTCCTCGGTGCTCGATCGTCGCCCACGACGCCGGGGACTCCTCGCTCCTCGGTGCTCAAACATCACCAGCGACGCTAGGGACTCCTCGCTCCTCGGTGCTCGGTCATCGCCAGCGACACCGGGGACTCCTCGCTCATCGGTGCTCGGTCATCGCCAGCGACGCCAGGGACTCCTCGCTCCTCGGTGCTCGGACATCACCAGCGACACCGGGGACTCCTTGCTCCTTGGTGCTCGGACATCGCCAGCGATGTCGGGGACTCCTCGGCGCTCGGACATCGCCAGCGACGCCGAGGACTCCTCGCTCCTCATATCTTGCTACGTCTCTTCGGAGTGCTATCAAGTTGCTCCATGCTATTCGGATCAGGGTGTTGATCTTGGGCAGCACGTCTGGGGTCTTGATACGCGCATGTCAAACGACGTCGGCAAGCTTTCAGAGTTCTTTTTCTTTGACCCTACTACAAGATTCATTCTTCATCTTCCAGCAGGCTCTGGGACTAAGTGAGCACACTTCACCTTGCGGTGCATGTGCTTGTTCTCATCTCAAGGCTATGCCCGGGGACTGGCTGCCTGCTCGGCTAGTCTTCTACTTTCTGACCCTGGCACCACGTGACTACGTCACCTATTGTCAGGCTTGGGGACTAGCTATGGGGGTATAGGCCCCCGGTATTCACAAGACAAGACATGGGCCGCACCATCAGAGGTGGCCCAGCCCACAAGATCAAGGCATGCACGGCGCTGCTCGACGTGCACCGCAAGATGTTGTATAGTACCAAATAGGCTACTTTCCTTGTAGCCTTGCTCCTCCAGACTATATAAGGAGAGGCAGGGGTCCCCTAGCGGATAAGATACATCACGATCCATACATCTCAGTGCAATACATCAGAACATAGGATGTAGGTATTATGTCATACTAATGGCCGAACCTGTCTAAATCTTTGTGTCTTGATGCTTGTATTACCATCTTGCTCCAGATCTCGCTCACCTCTACGAAGGGCCCAAGTTTGGCCAAAATCACCACCGTCGGCCAGACCACATCGTCGCTGCCATCAATGAACCTCGCGCCAAGCGCAACTATGATGAGCAGTACAGGAAGATCCTCGATGGCCCATGCTCGCTCCACAAGAATGCCAAGCACAAAATAAAGGACTGCCTCGGGTTGGCTAAGGAATTCTAGAACAAAAAGATGGACTACGATGCCAATTACGGAGCCAGAGGTTGCCGACCACCTGGGGGCAATGGCAATGCCTTCTAGGACCACGACAAGGTGGTCGCCACCATCTTTGAGGGCCTTGCCTCCACCGAAATCAGAAGGGAACAGAAGCTCACCGCACGGCGGATGCTCAACGTCACCACGGAGGACGCTGTCGCCAACCCCAGCTATCGCGCATGGTATGAGGTTCCCATCACCTTCAGCAAGGACGACCAGTGTGCTGACATTCCCTACATAGGGTGCTTCCCCCTTGTCCTTGACGCAACCATCCAAAAGGTGTTGTTCAGAAAAGTGCTCGTCAACGGTGGGAGCGCTCGGAACCTCCTCTTCACCGGAGCCCTAAAGGAGCTGGGCCTCAGGTTAGCGGATCTAACGCCCTCTGATTCCTCTTTTTGGGGTGTGGTACCCGGCAGGGCCTCTAAACCACTTGGAGAGATCACGCTACCAGTACAGTTCGGCACAACGAGCAACTACCATGTCGAGCACATTAACTTCTACGTCGCCGATTTCAGCACCGCTTACCACGCCATACTTGGTTGACCAGCTCTGGCCAAGTTCATGGCTATACCACACTATGCGTACTTGGTGCTGAAGATGCCTTTGCCTGTAGGAGTTCTGGCCCTACGGGCTAACCTCTCCATCGCCTACGCTTGCGAGATAGAGAGTCTCGCTCTCGCCGAAGCTACCGACCTCTCCATCCAGATGGCCAGCATGGTCGCCGAAGCCAAAACGCTACCCACCGACATGGAGATACCAGAGTTGGAACCTCCCCGTGCTTCCGCCAAGTCCAAGGAAGTGAAGGAGGTCGGCCTCGAGCTCGACGACCCCTCCAAGACCGTGAAGATTGGGGCTCACCTTGACCCCGAATAGGAAAGCGTGCTCGTCTCCTTATGTGTCAATGCCGACGTGTTTGCTTGGAAACCTGTAGACATGCCGGGGGTACCGTGGGAGAAGATCGAGCACTCCTTGAATGTCTCGCCGACCGCCAAACCGATCAAGTAGAAACTTCACCGATTCGCGCCAGACAAGAAGGAGGCTATAGGGTAGAAATAAAATGGCTCTTAGCTACCGAATTTATAAAAGAAGTGTATCATCCTGATTGGTTAGCGAACCTTGTTCTCATTCAAAAAAAGAAAAAAGAATGGAGAATGTGTGTTGATTATACTGATCTTAACAAACACTGTCCTAAAGACCCCTTTGGTTTGCCTCGGATAGACGAGGTTGTTGACTCCACCACTGGCTACGAATTACTCTCTTTCCTTGACTGTTACTCCGGCTATCACCAGATCTCTCTTAAAAACAAGATCAGATCAAGACATCGTTCATCACGCCTTTCGGCGCGTATTGCTATACCACCATGTCCTTCGGACTCAAGAACGCCGAGGTGACTTATCAACGGGCTATCCAGATGTGCCTCGATCAATAGATCGGCCGCAACGTCGAAGCTTACATCGACGATGTGGTCATCAAGTCCAAGACCGCCAATAATCTTATCACCGACCTCGAAGATATCGATGGAAGCTGAACCCTTCAAAGTGCATCTTTGGAGTTCCATCCGGTATACTCCTGGGCTACATTGTCAGTGCACGAGGCATAGAACCCAATCCCGACAAGGTCTCCGCCATCACCAAGATGAAACGACCAACATGCATCAAGAATATATAGAAGCTTACTAGCTGCATGGCTACATTAAGCCGCTTAATATCATGCCTTGGCAAAAAAGGTTTACCATTCTTCAAACTCCTCAAGGCCCCTGAGCGCTTGTCCTAGTCGGAAGAGGCAGACACAGCTTTCAGGCAGCTTAAGTTGTTCCTTACAAAGCCTCCGATCATGACAGCAACACGGTCCGACAAGACTCTCCCGATCTACATTGCCGCTACCTCTCGCGTCGTCAGCACAACAATTGTGGTCGAACGCAAGGAGGCCAGACATGCCTACAAGGTGCAATGTCCGGTATACTTCATTAGTGAGGTTCTTAACGAGCCCAAGACTCGTTATCCTCAGGTCTAGAAGTTGTTATACGCCATCCTGATTACGTCGCGCAAACTCCGCCACTACTTTGAGTATTACAAGATCGCCATGGTCACCGAGTTCCCTTTGGGGGACATTCTCCGCAATAAAGAGGCCAACGGCTATATCATCAAGTGGGCTGTCGAGCTAGGCACTTACTCCATTGAATTCAGAAGCAAGCCCATGATCAAGTCTCAGGCGCTCACTGATTTCGTCGCTGAGTGGACCGAGATCCAAGAGCCCATCGCCACTACCTGCCCTGAGCACTAGTGGATGTACTTCGACGGTGCCCTCAACATCAATGGTGCTGGTGTGGGCATTCTGTTCATCACGCCGACTAAGGATAAGCTCCGATACGTCCTCCGGATACACTTCGCGGCCTCCAACAATGCCGCCGAATACGAAGCATGTCTCCACGGACTCCGTATAGCTGTTGAGCTCGGCGTCAAATGCCTTATGGTATACGGGGACTCCACGCTGGTCATCAACTAGCTTAACAAAGATTGGTCTTGTTCCAACGATAAGATGGACGCTTATTGCGCCGAAATCAGGAAACTTGAAGGGAAGTTCTACGGTATCGAGTACCACCACGTGGTACGCGACCAAAATCAGATCATCGATTACTTGTCCAAGTTGGGCTCCTCTCGTGCCATGGTTCCGCCCGGGGCCTTCGTCCAAGATCTTGTGGCGCCGTCCATTAAAGAAGAAAAAGAAATTCAGGAAGTTCCACCTGCCGAGCAGCTAGTACTTACGGTACCTTTGCCGGCCGCCGATTGGAGGGAACAATTCATCAAGTACCTCTCTAGCGCCAAAGTACTAGCCAATAAAACTGAAATGGAATGCCTAACTCGTCGGAGCAAACATTACGTGCTGGTAAATGGCAACTTGATGAGGAAAAGTGCCAAGGAAGGGATTTTGCAAAAATGCATCACCCAAGAAGACGAAGTGAAGTTACTCCTCGAAATTCACTCTGGTTCCTGCGGCAACCATGCGGCCTCTAGAACACTGGTCGGCAAGGCTTTCTGAGCTAGTTTCTATTGGCCCACAGCCATCTCTGATGCAGAAGACCTTGTCCGACGATGTGAAGGATGCCAATTTTTCGCTAAGCAAATACACGTGCCGGCGCAAGAACTACAAACCATCCTAGCTTCCTAGCCCTTCGCATGCTGGGGACTGGATATGATCAGCCCTTTCAAACCAGCACCAGGTGGTTTCTGGTACGTGTATGTCGCCATCGACAAGTTCTCCAAGTGGATTGAATATAAACCGCTCGTCTCAGCTACTACAAAGAAAGCAGTCGAGCTCTTCGAAGATATTGTCCACAGATTTGGTCTCCCGAATAGCATCATCACCGACCTCGGAACTACAGTCTTTGAGAAATTCAAGAAATGGCAACAGAAGGAGTACAATAGGCTCTATAAGCAAGTCATGCGCTTAAGCTCTCTTGGTAGTTAACTCTTAGTCTGCAACTCCTGCGGCTTGATGCGGTGAACATTTGTGGTCTTTTGTGTGCTCATGTGATGGTTTGTTATGGTGATACTCTGTTAGTGGCTTGTTGCTGACGTGTGAAATGTTAATTGTTTGTATTTTATTGTTAGCTTGAATAATTATGTTGTCAATCTATGTAGTAGTGACAATCTTGAATTACTTTTCTGATGTAATTAGTCCTACATGCAGTAGAACCAGGATAGGACATGTGATCAAATAAAAATGTGACACGTGGACCAACTAGTGCATGACACGTGAATTGCCCAGGGCACAACACGTGGGTTATTAAAAATCTGATGCGTGGATGGAAATTGTCTTGCCATGTGGACGTACAAAAATACGACACATGGACGGATAGCATCGTGACACGTGGTCAAATAAGAAACCAACACATGGACCAATAATAATATGACACGTGATCCAAGGGCAACACAACACGTGTGCTAGTAGAAAACTAACATGTGGAACAACAGGGAACCGACACGTGGTCCGGTAAGAACCTGAAATGTGCAAGAACCAGAGATGGACATGTTGTGCAATAAGAAGGTGACACATACTCGAACCATCTCCAATGCAACCAGCTATAGCATGTACACGTAGAAAGCATCCCCAATGAAAGTACCCGCCAGCATGGCTGCCCCCGACATGCATGCAAAAGCTATTCTATGATGGTCAATTTTTGTCATAGTTCTATCCACATCTATGACGAATTTCTTGAATCACCATGGAATTTCAAGAATGACGCGACCTCTATGATGAACCGGTTTTCATTATAAATTCATCATAAAACTAAAATTATGATGAATTTGGCACTTTCAGTGACGAAAGTTGTTCGTCAAAGAATTGGATATTCCTAGTAGTGTTACGACATTGTGCTGCCATGGAAGCAAGTGGGTCGACTAGATGATTGGAACAAGTTTGTCGATGGGGTCACCATGCCATTCATGATGCAATTGATGAGAGAACATTTGAGCAAATCAAGAATATTGAGATGGCTCATGAGGCTTGGAAGAAGTTGGAAGAATCATTTGAAGGCACTCAAGCCATGAAGGGTGAAAAGGCATACATTCTTAAAGAGAAGTTTACAAGCTTCAAGATGAAGGAGGATGAGAGTGTGCCGGAGATGTTCCATATGTTTCAAGTGCTTGTCAATGATCTCAAAGCACTTGGAGAAGAGGTGAAGGACAAGGACTTCTCCCACAAGTTCTTGAGATGTTTACCTTCAAGATTTGGCACATTGGTCACTATTCTAGTGAGAAGTGGTTTGGATACCATGACACCAAACCAAGTGTTGGGAGATATAATGACCGATGATACATATAGAGATGATGATGAGAAGGAAGAAAAGAAGGATAAGAAAGATGAGAAGAAAGATGAGAAGAAGAAGAGTGTGGCATTCAAGGCCACATCATCCAAGGGCAAGGCTAAGCAAGAAACATCAAGTGAAGATGATGGCTCATGGGATGATGATGATGATGAGAAGATGGCTCTCTTCGTCAAGAAATTTGGCAAGATCATGATGAAGAAAGGTTACCATGCTAGAAGAAAGAAATCTTCATCCAAGAACAAGGAAGAGTCAAGAAGGTGCTTCAAATGTGGAAGCAAAGATCATCTTGTTGCTCAATGTCCATACAATAGCGACAATGATGATGACAACAAGAAGAAGGACAAGAAGGAAAAGAAAGAGAAGAAGGACAAGATGACCTTCAAGAAGAAGAAGGGTGGTTCATATGTGGTCACTTGGGATAGTGATACCTCCTCAAGTGATGATGATGATAGTGATGATGACAAGACCACCAAGAAGAAGGCACTTGCAAGCATTGCTATCAATAAGAAGCCTTCTCTCTTTGACACTCCATCATGCTTCATGGCTAAGGCCACTAAGGTACAAACTTGTGATGATGATGGAAGTGATGATGAACATGATAATAAAAATGATAGTGATAGTGATGATGATGAACCTACTAAAGATGAATTATTTGACATGCTAGAAGATGCCAAGGAACACTTTGACATTAAGAGAAGGGAATGCAAGAGCTTGAATAAGGAGGTAAAAGCCCTTAAGCAAGCCCTTGATGAGCTCAAAGCAACTCATGAGAGGCTAGAGGAAGCCCATGAGAAGCTTGGCAAGGCTCACAAAAAGCTTAAAAAGGCTCATTCCTCTTTGCTTAATGAGCAAGATAAAAAGAAGCATGTTGAGACTTGTGATGTAGGTTTAACTTATGATATAATTGATGAATCATCATCTATACCTATCATTGTTGCTCCCACTAACCCTTGTTGTAGTACTTCTACTTCCACCTCATCTAGTAGTGATGATCTCACTTGTGATGCCTCACTAATGGTTGAGAATGAGAACCTCAAGAAGGAGGTCGATAAGCTCACTCACACCTTGGCTAAGGCCTATGGTGGTGAGGACCGCTTGCTTATGTGCTTGGGTAGCCAAAGAGCTTCTCTATACAAAGAAGGATTGGGCTATACCCTCAAGAAAGGCAAGGCGGTCTTTGCTCCTCACAAGACTAGTTTTGTGAAGAACAATGGTCGGTTTTGCACTAGTTGCAAGCAAGTTGGTCATAAAGAGCATGAATGCAAGTATAAGAGCAAAAATGCTAATATATCCTCAATTAAGCTTGATTCTTTCTATATGCTTACCAAGGGTGCAAATGGTATAAAGGCCAAGTTCATTGGTAAACCATGGATGGGCTCAAAAAGGAAAGCCATTTGGGTGCCAAAGAGCTTGGTCACTAACGTTCAAGGACCCAAGCAAGTTTGGGTACCTAAAAAGAATTGATCTTCTTTTGTAGGTCAATTACAAAGCCGGAGGAAGGCATTAGGTTCTTGATAGTGGGTGCACTCAACACATGACCGGTGATGCAAGAATGTTCAACTCAATCAACACCAATGGCAATGATGGTTATGATAGTATCACATTTGGTGATAATGGCAAAGGCAAGGTCAAAGGGCTTGGTAAGATTGCAATATCCAATGATATGAGCATATCCAATGTGTTGCTAGTAGAGAGCTTGAACTTTAATTTGCTATCCATGGCTCAATTGTGTGATCTTGGATTCAAATGAATATTTGGGGTAGATGATGTAGAGATCATAAGTGTAGATGGCTCTAACTTGATCTTCAAAGGCTTTAGATATTAGAATCTATACTTGGTTGATTTCAATGCTAATGAAGCTAGATTATCTACATGCTTGTTCACTAAGTCTAGCATGGGTTGGTTATGGCATAGAAGTCTTGGTCATGTTGGAATGAAACAATTGAATAGATTGGTTAAGCATGACTTGGTTAGAGACTTGAAAGATGTTGTGTTTGAAAAGGATAAGCTTTGTAGCTCTTGTCAAGCCGGAAAACAAGTTGGAAACACCCATCCCAAGAAAAGCATGATGAGCACTAGTAAAGCATTTGAGTTATTGCACATGGATTTGTTTGGGCCAACACAATACACTAGCATTGGTGGAAATAAATATGCCTTTGTGATAGTGGATGATTATACTAGATACACATGGGTATTCTTTCTAGTGGACAAAAGCGATGTGTTTGCAACATTCAAATCATTTGTCAAGGGCATTCACAATGAGTTTGAAACAAGCATCAAGAGAGTTAGAAGTGACAATGGTAGTGAGTTCAAGAACACTAGAATTGATGAGTTGTGTGATGAATTTGGAATTAGACATCAATTCTCGGCCAAGTACACTCCACAATCAAATGGCCTTGTTGAGAGGAAAAATAGAACACTCATTGATATGGCAAGGTCTATGCTTAGTGAGTACAATGTTAGTCAATCTTTTTGGGCCGAAGCCATCAACATGGCTTGCTATTGTAGCAACCGCCTCTATTGTCACCCATTGAAAGAGAAGACACCATATGAGCTCTTGAATGGTAGAAAGCCCAACATTGCATATTTTTGGGTCTTTGGTTGCAAATGCTATATCTTAAAGAAAGGCACTAGATTGGGCAAGTTTGACAAGAAATGTGATGAAGGATTCCTACTTGGTTATTCCACTACAAGCAAAGCATATAGAGTTTGGAATTTAGATAGTGGTACTCTTGAGGAAGTTCATGATGTTGAATTTGATGAAACCAAGGGTTCACAAGTAGAGAATGAGAACTTGGAAGATGTTAGAGGCATTCAATTTCAAATGCCATGAAGAACATGGATGTTGGTGAATTGAGGCCTAGGCAAGTGAATGATGATGAAGATGATCAAGTGCAAGTGTAAGTGCTCTCTAACTCAAATGTGCAAGATGATACAAATCATGTTAGAACAAGTGGCTCTCATGATAATGAACAAGATCAAGTGGCTAGTACATCATCTCAACCCAATGATCAAGCAAGTGCAAGCAATCAAGTTCCAATCCTCCAACCAACCAATATTGCAAGGGATCATCCATTGGACACTATCATTGGTGATATTTCTAGAGGTGTACAAACAAGATCAAGATTGGCATTATTTTGTGAGCATTTCTCATTTGTGTCATCCATTGAACCAAAGAAGATAGATGAAGCATTGAAGGATGTTGATTGGGTGAATGCTATGCATAAAGAATTGAATAACTTCACAAGAAATCAAGTATGGGAATTAGTAGAGAGACCAAAGGGACACAATGTGATTGGAACCAAATGGGTCTTTAGAAACAAGCAAGATCAAGATGGGATAGTAGTAAGGAACAAAGCAAGATTAGTAGCACAAGGCTATACACAAGTTGAAGGTCTTGACTTTGGAGAAACATATGCCCCAGTTGCTAGATTGGAAGCAATTAGAATCTTGCTAGCCTATGCTTGTGCCCACAATATCAAGCTCTATCAAATAGATGTCAAGAGTGCATTTCTCAATGGTTACATCAATGAAGAAGTATATGTTGAGCAACCTCCTGGTTTTGAAGATGACAAGAAGCCCAACCATGTGTACAAGTTGAAGAAGGCATTGTATGGCTTGAAGCAAGCACCTAGAGCATGGTATGAGAGATTAAGGGACTTCCTACTCTCTAAAGGGTTCATGATGGGCAAGGTTGACACCACTGTTTTCATCAAGAAGATTGGAAAAGATCTATTTGTATTGCAAATCTGTGTTGATGATATCATATTTGGATCAACCAATCAAGATTTTTGTGATGAGTTTGGAAAGATGATGGCTAATGAGTTTGAGATGTCCATGATTGGAGAGTTAAGTTACTTTCTAGCTTGGTCTTCAAATCAAGCAATTGAAGAATGGTACATTTGTGAGTCAAGACAAGTATATCAAGGACATGATCAAGAAGTTTGGCATGAGTGATAGTAAAGTCATTAGCACACCAATCGGAACAAATGGTAACTTGGATAGTGATGCAAGTGGAAATATGGTGGATCAAAAAATGTATCAGTCTATGATTGGAAGCCTACTCTATGTGACCGCATCAAGGCCAGATGTCATGTTTAGTGTATGCATGTGTGCAAGATTTCAAGCCTCACCAAGAGAAAGTCATTTGAAGGCTACAAAGAGAATCTTGAGGTACTTGAAGTCTCACCAAATGTTGGTTTGTGGTATCCCAAAGGAGCAAAGTTTGAGCTAGTTGGTTACCCCGACTCGGATTATGCGGGATGCAAGGTTGAAAGAAGGAGCACCTCGAGCACATGTCAATTGTTGGGAAGATCGCTTGTTTCATAGTCATCAAAGAAGCAAAATAGTGTTGCATTATCAACCGCCGAAGCTGAATACATATCCGCCGGTAGTTGTTGTGCACAAATACTTTGGATGAAGGCCACTTTGAGTGATTTTGGAATCAAGTTCAAGAAAGTGCCATTGCTATGTGACAATGAGTGCAATCAAGTTGACCAACAATCCGGTTCAACATGCAAGAACAAAGCACATTGATGTCCGCCACCATTTCATAAGAGATCACCAACAAAAAGGGGACATTTGCATTGAGAGTGTAGGCATCGAAGATCAACTTGCCGATATATTCACCAAGCCATTGGTTGAGAAAAGGTTTTGCAAGCTAAGGAATGAGTTGAACATATTGGATTTCTCCAATATGTGTTGATGCACCCCCCCCCCCACTTATATGGCATGCCTCTCCTTCGAGCAATCCAAGGTAAAAGTTGATTGGCATGACATACATGCTTGCTAAGGACTTGTTTAGTGCATCTAGACATCTTTCACATTTAATAGGCTCATTCATGAAAATTAAATGAATTTGATGATTATATGGTACCACTATTGTTTCTATGCTTATTTTGATCTAGTGGTAGCATATGACATGTTTGTGCCCTTGTAAACCTAGTGTTTGATTTACAAAATGAGCTCTAAGTGTTTAACTCAACATGATACAAGATAACCCTTATTTAGAGGTGTGAAGAAGCTTGTCCTTAGATCAAACCGAGTTAAATATCTTTGGCAAATGATCTAGATTGGACCAAATTTGGGAAAATGATCCTCACCCCATTGATTGACATTGATAATCTCAACCTATCTACATTTTGAACCTTTGTGGTCATTGATGACAAAGGGGGAGAAATAGTGCACAAAGATAATGAAAAGACAACACAAAGGGGAGAGAAATAAAGATACAAGTGATAGGGGGAGAACTTGACATAAGGGGAGAAATATGACAAAGGAAAGGGAGAAATATGACAAAGGAAAGGGATCAATTAAAATTTTGAGCACACAAGTAGGGGGAGCAAGCTCATGAACTTGTATGGTGCATTTGAATGTGCATTTCATATGTTTGCTTGCATGGCACAAGTTTTAAATTTCAATATTCATGCTTGTGTGGTGTATGCTAGTTGTAGGTTTGAATAATGAAATGAAAATCTAGCATGCATAGGTTATCTAGTGTTTTCATTTCCAAGTGTTTCCAAGTGGTATCGAGCTAACCATGGTGCTAAGGATGGTATAATGGTGCATTCCAATTGGTATCACGCTTCAAAGGTCCATCTCTTATGCATTAGCATCATTTGGTGGACATTGTCTCCTATATTTCCTATCTAAGCATATGTGCAAGCTACAATCCAAACTCTTAGCACATATGTAGGGGGAGCAATTGTTACCATTTGGGGTTCATGAAACTTGTCCATATCCTTTTACAAATGGTAAAAATGCTTGGGCAAGCAACATGGATTCAATTGAATTTCAATTCATATCTTTGTGAAAGGGTTGTCATCAATTACCAAAAAGGGGGAGATTGAAAGCTCTAGTTTGGTTTTGGTGAATTGATGAAACCCTAAGTGCTAACCTAGTTTATCAAGTGATCATGACATAGGTAGCACATTCCAAGTGGTGAAGCAAATGAAGATCATGACATGATGATGGTGATGCCATGGTGATGATCAAGTGCTTGGACTTGAAAAGAAGAAAGAGAAAAACAAAAGGCTCAAGGCAAAGGTATAAATGGTAGGAGCTATTTTGTTTTGGTGATCAAGACACTTAGAGAGTGTGATCACATTTAGGTTTGATAGCCATACTATTAAGAGGGGTGAAACTCATATCGGAATGCGGTTATCAAAGTGCCACTAGATGCTCTAACTCATTGCATGTGCATTTAGGATCTAGTGGAGTGCTAACACCCTTGAAAATGTTTGTGAAAATATGCTAACACATGTGCACAAGGTGATACACTTGGTGGTTGGCACATTTGAGCAAGGGTTAGGAACTTCACCTGCAAAGTGTCTGCCCGTATAGTGCGGATAGTCTGACGGTGCCACCAGCGCCCTAGATAGAAAAGATGGAGGTCACTGAAAGTGACCGAACGCTGGTCTCTGAAGGACCGGCGTGTCCGGTTAGTAGTAGCAGAAAAAGCACAGCATCGGTCATCGACCGAACGCTGGTGCTGAAATGACCGAACGCTGGCTGGCTACGTCCGGTCACATTGACATGGTCATGCACAGAGGTGTCACCGAGTGACCGGACGCTGGGTGTGTCCGGTCGAGCATGACCAGACGCGTCCGATCATGAAAAGTTATCTCTGGATGCTTACTGGAAATGACCAGATGCTGGGGTTCAGCGTCCGATCACTTTGAGCTGCAGCGTCCGGTCATCACTTGACCATTGAGATCGGGCGATCAACATTTGAAGAGAGGGGACACGTGGCATGCATTGCGTGACCGAACACTGAGGTCCAGCGTCCGGTCGATATGACCGGAGCATCCGGTCACCCCATGTTATGCCTAGTGAAGGGGTACAACAGCTCTATTTCGTGGGGGCTTCTATTTAAGCCCCATGGCCAGCTCAAGCTCACTCTCTTGGCCATTTACATTGACATAGCAACCTTGTGAGCTTAGCCAAAGCCCTCCCACTCATCTCCATCATTGATTCATCATCTTTGTGAGATTGGGAGAGAATCCAAGTGCATCACTTGAGTGTTTGCATCTAGAGGCACTTGGTGTTCGTGTTTCGCTGCGGGATTCGCTTGTTACTCTTGGTGGTTGCCGCCACCTAGATGGCTTGGAGCAGCGAGGATCGTCGAGCGGAGGGTAGTGATTGTCTCCGGCTCCGATCGTGATGATTGTGAGGGGTTCTTGACCTTTCCCCGGTGGAGAGCCAAAAGGTACTCTAGTGGATTGCTCGTGGCTTGTGTGATCCTCATCTTGTGTTGGTTGTGCGGCACCGTATTGAGGGTTTGGCGTATGAAGCCAATTAGCGCGTGAACCTCCAAGTGAGTGAATCACCACAACGAGGAGTAGCTTGTCGGCTAGCAAGTGAACCTCGGTAAAAAATCATTGTGTACATCATTTGATTCTGAGGTGATTAGTCTTCATTGGTATTCATTCTTGTGATTGATTGGCTCCTTCCTCGACATGGCGGTATAAACAAATTGCTCACTCTCTTTACTTTACCGCAAACTAGTTGTCAAGCTCTTTAGTGTAGCTAGTTGTGAGAGCTTGTGAGTTTGGTTAGTGTGGCTCTTTAGTTAGCCTTTGAGAGAACATTAACTTAGTGTAGTGTCATAGCTTTTGTATGGATAGAAACTATATAAACTAGAATTGTGGTAGGTGGCTTGCTATTTTAGTAGGCTAGCGCAACACTTGCTTCGCCTCATAATTGTCTAACCCTTTTGTTAAGTGTTGTTGTAGAAATTTTTATTAGGCTATTCACCCCCTCTAGCCATTAGGACCTTTTAGGTGGCCTCCTGACCTGCTTCACACTTAGTTCTAAGACTAATTATGTAACTTGTATGACCATTAATTAATCTTTGTATGACTATAGTAGACTAATGACTACTCGACTTAGATTATTCTTTTACTCTTTCTCTTTATTTTATCCTTTGAGGAATGCCAAGTGTGTGTCCACTATCTTGAAATCACCATTTTTACCCCTGCTATAAATATTGGTGTACTTGCAAGCATTATTATTCAAGTTTATATCCATACTAGACTCTTAATCAAATGCCTTCCATTGGAAAAATATAAATAACGATACCCTGAATACTTCCAGGTGAAATGCTACAATGATAGCTCCGTGCGCTTGCGGATAAATATCTAAAATTGTAAAGGAACTATCAAGGCTATTTCTTAGTGGCATTGCTAATCATTAGTGATGATGCTAAGAAATACCAACAAGCACTTCTGGCGCAGTTGCTGGAGATACAAACCTAGTAGCTATGCTAAGAAGTGTCAACGAGCATTTCTGGCACCGTTGCCGGGGATGGACTTAAAACCTCCTCACTTGGTGATTGTGCTAAGATATGCCAACAATCATTTCTGGTGTCGTTATCGGGGAAGACATATTGATTAAAGAATCTAGTAGGACATGTCCATGACAATATTCATGTAAGGTAGCCAATGTTTATGCAGTCTAACTTAGCTTGTTTTCTCATGTTGTGGATGAAAACAGGATAGTGTATGACCGGTTTCAACCTGCCGAACAACTACACTCAAAATTCGGAGGCACTCCTAATGAAGAAACGGTCTCGTGCCACTTCTTCTGCTACTCCTCCAATAGTCAAACCAGTCACCCCCATACTATCCACTACACCAATCATGGCCAAGACCCTCGGTGACTACTCCACCCCCACTGTTGCCAACGTGGGCCTGCTATTAACATTGGGGATGGGAACTTTGAGCTTCGTACCGGTCTCATCATGATGGAGCAGGCAAACCAATTCCATGGTTTACCAAGCGAGGACGCGAACGCACATCTTCAACACTTCCTCGAGTTGTGCGACACGATCATCATCAAGGACATCGCACCTAAGAGCATCAGGCCCTGCTTGTTTCCCTTCTTACTCTCGGGGAAGGCGAAGCAGTGGTTCTTCAAGGAAAAGGAAGCTATCAACATGTGGAATAAATGTTCCACGGTGTTCCTCGCCAAGTTCTTCCCCATGGACAAAACCAATGCCCTAAGGGGGCGAATCTCTAACTTCTAGCAGAATGCCACGGAATCCATTCTCGAGGTGTGAAAAAGGCTACAGGACTACATCCAAGCATGCCCGCACTACGGGATTGAAAATTGGTTAGTGCTTCAATATTTCTATGATGGATTAACAAACATGTCTAGGGGGCACATCGATGCGATGGCTAGAGGCACTTTCCTTTCCCTCACCATTGATGGAGCCACGACTCTCATCAATAAAATGGTGTCTAATCAAAGCTGGGGGAATAAAGAAAATCACAAAAAAGACATGCATACCATGAAGGAGACGGATATGCTTAACCTTTTCCTTCAAAAATCAATTAAGCCTTAATAATTTTTTAACTCATCTAGCTCAAATTGCTACCACACTTCCTGCAAATGATTTTGAAAATATCCCGGGACAACCCGAGATTTCATTTGAAAATGTCAAATGCGGCAATCATGAGGGATGGTAAGTCCACTTGTGATCTACCATATCCTAACCATGCAGGAAAAGCCAAAAAAAGCACAGGGGTACAATCTCACCATAGGCTTTGAGCTAGCTTGGGGACGGACTCCTACAAGGTAACATGTATCTTGCACTCTCATCACTTTTTGTTACCTTGCATAAAAAAGGAAAAGAAGAGAAATAAATGCTAACATGTAAAGATACACAAAGTAACATTTTAAAAACATAAGAGGCTTAGAATGCTTCGGGGCTTGCCTTTCCGAAAAGAGGAAGGTTGGTGATCTGGGCACTCAAGCAGTTCTTCCTCGTTGACTCCTCCTTCTAGGGCCTGCACCTCCTGCTCCTGAACTTGCTGCTGCTCCTCCGGAAATCCTTGTTCGAATTCTAGAAGAGTGACTCCCTCCAGAACACCTATTGCATGCATATGCACAGCATAAGAGTCATGCATGCAAAAGAGATGGAAGGTGATGATGAAATGTATAGCCATGTATAGGCGGACACATGAATGACATGATGATACAAGATTAATATTTACTTTACTGAGTAGATGCATATCTCTTCTTGAAAACAAGAAGTACACACTCACCAAACTCTAACAACCTAAGATAAAGTTGTTCATCTTAAGTAAGAGGTCTAGCACCTGCAACTAACAATTTATCTTAATTAGCCTAAGCATCTAAATCATCACATCAACTCATATAAAGCAATCAAGTCATTCACTGCATTCACAGATTCAGGGCTGCAGACAACGTCTTCTAGTTTAACTCATAACTAGAGTTGTACTAACCCAAAATACATGCAACAAGACAATCTGGAAAGCTTATGAAATTATCTAAAATTCATATTTAATCAGCTCAGCATGATTGCCAAGTTAACAAGGCCAAACAAACACATTTATCAAACCTGGTCCAAAAATTCCAGAGAACAACTAGTTCCGAAGACCAATTTTGAACAGTAATAACTCACAAACCATTTGGCCAAATACCATAAAAATTTAACACAAGCTATATAAGTGAGTTATCTACAACTTTGTTATAGACAAGATTCATAGAAAACATCATCTTCACCATGTAATTTGCTTAATTCAAGAATCTGTCCAGAAAGTCACTATAACTGAATTTTAGGGAAAATAAGATTTCACTACATACAAGAATGGTACTTTGAGCACTACCAATGTTACCAATAGTTAATATACATAAAATAAGTAGTAGAAAATATAGTGGCCATTCCTAAATAAATTATTTTTATGCCTTTATTAATTTATTTAGATAATACATAAAATGAGTAGTAGAAAATATAGTGGCCATTCCTAAATTAATTCTTTTCATGCCTTTATTAATTTACTTAGATAATTAGGTGAAATAATAAACATATAGCTAAATTGTACAGTAAATTCCACAAAAATTACAGTAGCTTTACATGTCCCAAATAGGCTACTGTCTAAATTTCATAGCATTTGAACGTGTACAACATACAACACAAAAATGACAAGCCAGCATGGCTTAAAATTGCATAAATAGGAAATCCTATTGAAAAGTCTCAAACAACAGAATTCATATTTTTCTTAGCTTCACCATAACAACAGAACATTGTGCAACAAATTTCATGCTCATAGGATACATATTTTTCCCATAAAAAATAGCACAAGAATCTAGCATTTATTTAAATAAATAGCAAACTCCTATTTCCAGCAAGATCACTGTGCAACCAATATTTTTCCCAGGTAGTACATGACAAGACATGACCAACAAAATTGGAATCAATTTTTAGCACTTTCGTAGCTCAAGTTATACATTTTACAAGATTAAAACCATTTAAAAAGCATTTCTCTAGCTCTATTTTATTCTCCCAGAAAAATACCATAAATAGTGCATTTCATATTTTTATCAAATACTACACTTCATGAGGAATCCAACAAAATTTGGTTTGCTCAATTTGGACACTCCTAGCTCTAGATACCATAAAAGTTGTAGAGCTATGTAAGGGCTACAAGATTGATTTAGAAATCATCTTATAATTCGCAATGGTTTCGAAGTTACATTATCACAAAGTAGGACACATCAAAACTGTAAACTCAGTTTGACTTAGAAATATTTTTAAAGTTTCAAACAACACTGCATTGATTTTTGTGAGCCAATTTGAGGCATGTTAGGAGCTGAATTAGCCTATGACCCAAAAATAAAAGTTGTTACACTACTCAAGTACTACAACTTTACTTAAGGGTGCGCTACCATGTAAACAATCTATGCTATAGTTCAACTTAGGTCAAACATACATCATGAAAATGATAATTTACACCATAGATATGACTTAGAGACCAAACTAACCTTAGTCATGAATACCAAAGTTTTTCCATATGACATTCTAAACATGTTTAGGGTACTCCTAAGGTCCCACGAGCATTTCATACAATGGTCACACATAAGTACTTCCTAGGACAACCAAGCATGTCATCACTTAGGAGCTTAATTAGGTAAGGTGATCCATATGAACATTGTTCCATTTGGCATCCTAAGTGTAGCTAAGGTGTTTTAGTGACCAACATCAACCACTTGCACTTAATCACACATGATCATAAGCATACACATATGGAAAACATAGAATAACAAGGCATGTTTCACATGTTTCAATTGTATGTTTCACATGTAAAAGCTCATATATGAATGCTTGATGCTTATGCTCATGCAAATGCAATTGCAATTATGCAAGCCTAATACCTAGGGTGTTACACCTCAATTACTCATAAACATGTTTCAAGTTGAGGACCTTTCAATCAAAGTGACTACAAATAAATCCAATAATTATCACTTTTCTGGCAGATTCTGTACTCTTCAAAGAAAAATGCATATCTCCCAAAGTACAAATCCAAATACCACCAAATTTGGTGGAGACGTGCTTCATTAAGTGATCTAGCATCTGTAAAAATTTGAGCTTCATTGGACTTCTAGATTGCTACCAGATTTGAATTCTTAGACTACTGTTACATGCTAAAAACTGCTGCACTATAGCTGACAAGATCTACTCCAAAACCAAAGCATATCTTATTCCATTCTCGTGAAATTTGTACATCATCTTATACCATAAGTCTAGAGCATGTACACCAATTTTTATGCCAATCAAATAAGTTTTGATCACTCAAACATGGCTAAGATCACAGCTCACTCAGATTTTCAATATAGAACATATTTCAATCACTTGAGCTATACTTCATCAAATGTGAATCAAATTTGAAATCAACTTGTTTGAATACTTTCACAAGACATAAATCCATTCAATCTACTTACTAAATGTCATCTTATGAACTTATCCAACATAAATCAATCTAAACTTGATTACTAAGCTATTTATCCATTCAAACATCTCACAGCAAGCAACATTGCATATTTATCCAATTCAATCAACTTATATGCACCCAAATGAAATGATCAACAAGAGATATACCTTGGTTAGCTCATGATCATCCAACTAGCAAGATTCAACTCAAATAATTTTTTGAGCCATCAAATAATCCAATAAATCACCACAACTTGAATATAACACTTGTATGTTGATAGCACTTGGACTTCACTTAATTTTCACTTGGCATTGGGTTTGGATGTGCACTAAGCTTTATAACTTGAGTCAATATGTGATGAATAATGTGAGATCAATTGAACCAAGTCTCCAATGCCATGGTACCTACAATCATTCATCCACTTTTTGATGGTACACAAACTAGTTTGGGTCCTCTCAAGTTAGGTGCAACATACTTAGGCATAGCCTTATTATGAATAGCGGGATGTTTTGCAATTGCAACCAATGAGGTACAATTGCCATCCTTTCTAAGCATATTATTATCAACAATTGAAATAGGCTTAGAATTGTTACCTAGGGGACATGAATATGCCATGTGTCCCATTTCCCGGCATGAGTAGCACTTTCTCTTTGATTGAGCCTTCTCTTCCTTACTCATATGGTGCTTTCCATTGCCTTGCCTCTCATGGATTGCTTGAGCCTTCTTCTCAAGCTTGGTAGGACACTTAGAGGCAAAGTGTCACATATTTCCATACTTGAAGCACTTGATGTGAGTATAATCTTTCTTCTCATCTTCATGTTAGCAGTAGTGACCGAATGCTAAGGACTCAAGTCTAGAGAGGTTCCAGAGCGACACCAGCGCGATCGAACGCATCCGATCGACAATGACCGGACTCAGCCTAGATTCCAATCAACGCACATGCTCCAATGGTCGGGACAACAGAACACGTCTGGTCAGGACGACAACAGCGTCCGATTAGTAGCAGAAAGGTGGGTTTCGTCCCCAAGGTTCTATTTGTTCACCATTCAATGTTTTTCACCTCCATTGGATAATTCTTGTTATCCTTCCATGCTCTACACGGGTATGTTTTGGTTTGGGTATGATTATTGTATGATCATACTTTCATAGTATTTTTAAATTAAGCAGAATGCTTAGGTTAATTAGCCAACCTTGATAAAATAAAATATGATGTCTAGTCTGATCATTGAACCAAAACTGCTAAGTATAGACATTGGTTGGTTATATAAGACTAACCCTTGCATAAATGTATAAGATCCATGAGGGTAAGTTTTAAACAGAGATAAGGTCAAACCTATCATGAACCTTAATAAAATAAAAATCACAAATCATAAAATGAGCCATGGCATCCGACATCCCTTGTAGACCACACCATAGGCCACAGGCTAGCTTGGGGAGGACCCCCTATCCTAGGTAAGTTATGTTTTACATTCTTACAATTGTCTTATATATCTCATAAAAATTTAAATATGATAAAAACAACAAAAATATTTATTCCACTCCCATATTTGATTTAAGAATGTTTAGTTTCTCCTATGCTGAAATGATAAATAGTTGCTCTGTCTATAATTCATCTGTGCCTAGGCTATAACTTAGTATTCCCTAAGATTTATGTTTGTTGGATAAAATGTCTCATCCTAAAACTTGAAACTTGTGGGTTGCAAAAGCAAGATCCTTTTCTAAGTTGTTGCAAGCTATTATATGTTAAATAGAATATGCTATGACTTTATTCTAAGAGAAACTTGACATCCGACGTTTTCATTTTAAAAATGATAAAATCAAAAGTTCCTCAATGGTTATGAATTTCTACCACGGCCATATGACATGATTCGATTTGAAACCATAGTCGTATGCTACTTATATTCACATTGAGTTTTGTCAAATTATTGTGACCCTTGTTGAGATTCTCGTCATGCACTCATGATCAAGATTCACGTACACTCACATATAAAAATGCTAACTCTTACACTGAGAGTTACGTAAAAACATGCTTTTCCCGTCCACCTAAAAATAAAAACTCCATTCATTTGTCATGAGTCTTTCTCTCGAAGTATCGGGCTATGCTAAAAAAAACAGAGACACATGAAGCTCTCAAAATAGCAAAAGAAAAAATGAAACACATGAAGGTTCCAAAGTACAAACAAAAGGGAGATAGCCCATACTTCCAAGGCAATTATCAAAAGAGAGAAAGTCATGATCAAAGGAGTACAAAAAATATTAGGATTAGAAAAATATTCCACACACTTGCACATCTTGATCAAAGTGTATGACTTACATCTCCTTGGATCCGGTTTTTGACATAGCAATATATGTGATGTAAGTATGCTCTCATTCATACCTACCTAAAACTCCACTCAAAGCTTTTAGAGATAGGATAAAAAGAAGGCAAAACAATCAAATGCCTTGGTGAGGATCATACACATTGAGCGATCAAGTGAATCATTTGAGGAACTTATGTTTTATTTTGCAAAACTCATAAAACCTCTGGATAGAAGGTTGATCAAAGAATGAATGATTGGTAATTCTGTTAAGGCAACATATCATGTGCAAACCAGCCAACCTGTGCAAACTTGGAAACTACCAATCAGGACCACTGGATGCTAATCCAATGGATAGGGTGAGGGGGCTTAAATGCAAAAAAGGATGGTGGGTGGGGGGCTTAAACACAAAAAAAATCCCACCTCTCACCCCATTCATTGGATCAGCATCTAGAGGTCCTGATTGGTAGTTTCCAAGTTTACATAGGTTAGTTGGTTTGCACCTAATACGTTCCTTCTGATAAAACCGTTCTATCTTGCAACCACCTAATACTTGGAAAAGCAATAAGTCCCACATGCATTAAGTTAAAAGGGTAGATAGAATGTCAACTTATTTAAATTGAGGAAGAATACCTTGTTATAGGCATGTCACCTGTGAATTATATTCATCATCGTAGCAACTACTGATCAACAACTAATAACTTAGCTATTTGCTCGGTACGAGCAAAGGTTAAGCTTGGGGGATCTTGTTGGCATTCATTACCGATCAAATCCGACCGCCAGTTAAGACACAAAAAGAGAAGAAATTAAAAATCTTAAACACATATGTATTTACTACTAACCAAGTTTCACATGCATTTAGAGAACATTATTTTGCAGGTCACAAACACAAATACATGAAATAATTCACCAAAAGACGCTTTTCCAACACTGATTTACGCAAAGGAACAAGGGAGACACCCATCAAATCAATTCAAATAGTGTAAAACCCCACGAGGAAGCAATCCTGGTCTAGCCCACGGCCTACCAGGTGAAGGGGGTGGCGAGAGGCCATGGGGTAGCTGACCCCTAGGGGCGACTGACCCCTTGCCAGTGCTGCTCAGCCCCTCCTTCAACAGGCGGTGGCATGCCACCATGCTAAGGTGGCGTAGCCCAGAGTTTCACGCCAAGAATAGATGAAGCACCGCCAAAGCACCTGTATAAATAGAGGGGTACCCTCCCTCTCTCAACACACTCACCTTGAGCATCACCTCACATACCTCACTCTCTAGTAGTAGTAGCTTTACTTTTTAGTAGCTTTAGAGCAAGGCAAAGCTACCTTGGAGAGCTTGGCTCCTTGGAAGAAGAGACCTTTCGGTATGAATAGAAATATGAGCTCTTCCAAAGTTATGCTCTCATGTGATATTTATAGTCATACTTATGAACTAGAGTATAAGTTATTGTATTATAATCTTGATATATGAACTAGTCTATAGTTTGTATGTCATCAAAGTAGCACACATGACTTTATGCTTAAACACTCATATAACTTATATAATCGAAATTAGAACTAAGTTGAGGTCGCGGTTTATCGTGCCGTCAGGTGTGCCCAAGTTCTTTACCTGTCGATCCATAGGGTTAGGGACCCGACGGGATTTGGGTAGTTTCTGTATACGCAAGCGTGGTGCTTGGGTATGAAGAGACGAGTGAATGCATTGTCCCTTTCCACGGTTGAGGGGTAGGCGGCAGGTGGTGACAGCCCTGTCCGTCCCTTGTAATCCCCCATGTTCGACTAGGGTGTAGGAGTCTAAATTGTCACATGAGATTGCTGGCAGACCAGTACTCGGTGGCCTCCCGACCTATTTCACACTTAGCCCTAAGATTAATTATGTAACTTATATGATCATTAACTAATCTTTGTATGACTATAGTAGATTAATGCCTGCTCGACTTAGATTATTCTTTTACTCTTTCTTTTTATTTTATCCTTTGAGGATTGCCAAGTGTGTGTCCACTGTCTTGAAATCACCATTTTTACCCCTGCTATAAACATTGGTGTACTTGCAAGCATTATTATTCAAGTGCATATCCATACTAGAGTCTTAATCAAATGCCTTCCTCTAGGAATATATATATATAACGATACCTTAAATACTTCCGGGTGAAATGCTGCAATAATTGCTCCGTGCGCTTGCGGATAAATATCTAAAATTGTAAAGTAACTATTAAGGCTATTACTTAGTGGCATTGCTAATCATTAGTGATGACGCTAAGAAATACCAATAAGCACTTTTGGCGCAGTTGCTGGCGATACAAACCTAGTAGCTACGCTAAGAAGTGTCAACAAGCATTTATGGCGCTGTTGCCGAGGATGGACTTAAAACCTCGTCACTTGGTGATTGCGCTAAGAAATGCCAACAGTGCCCAAATCAGAATTTGTCGATATAAAAAAATAGCGGTGATGGATATGCTGCAGCGAAGATGTCTGTGGTAGTAATGATTGCAATGGAGATGTATATGGTGTAGTGAATATATATATCGTGGTGGTGATGACAACGGAGATGTATATGATTAACAGTGACCAAAGCGTGACAAGAACTCGAAACTCTAAAAGACTAAACCTAAGACCAGCAACTTGACTCAACCGATGTAATCCAAACACAACAAGCCCAAACTAAGTAGTACTAGTAAATGGCTCAAACGGTCTAGGATTATGGAAAAAAATCTACTATTTTTTGGCTTTTTCAGGACTGTAGGAGAAATAGCAAGCAGAATTCTCTCATCGATCAAACCTTGCTCTGAATACCACTTGATAAGGGTAAGGGTGTCCCGATCTTTCGGTGGAGAGGGATAACTTTGATTTAGTGGGTGGAGATGACATTCACGATCCGACTACAACCGTCCAAGGACGATGCACCTTAGCAACCGATACACCGACTCCAAGGATCGCTGCGTTCTTGTGGTGCGCGACCCAGCCACGTGGGCACTCGTCCTGCAAGCAATCGAAGAACAAGCAAGAACAAGTTGAACAAGCACTCAATTGCAAGATAAATACAAAGGTTTCAATCTAAAAACACAAGATGGTGGGGTTTCAAATACAATCAGACGAGCGGTTTATTCAACACGTGTGCTGAAAGGCGGTAGTAATGGCTAACTCGATGAAACAAAACCCCAATGAGTAGTGGCGGCTCTAGGAGCCTTCCGTACAAGAGAGGATGACCATAGGTGTGCTTGGGTCATGCTAGATCCCTAGGACACGGTCATTATGGAGCCAACATGATGCATGGTCCATTGGCTAAAAATAGGTGTCACAACACCTGTGGACAGAAAAGGTCTTTGGACTAAAACGACTATTGCGGTGGAATCCGGGGTGATATGAGGGTGAGGTTGGATCCGTTGAAAAGTAGACTTTATAAACTTTCCATGAATTGCTAGAACGCCCCAATCGGATTTCGTATGAAGTCTTGGTGACCGTCACAAGTTGGTGTTGTTCTGCGGTCCAAATTCACCCTTCGCTTATACGCTTCCTTGTGGTTCCTCTCCATTATCCCTGAGCAAAACAAAGGTGCGTGGGGTTCCATGGTCTAAATAAGATGAACAAGAACTCACCTGATAGTTGAGTTGGCGTGCATGAGCACGTGTAATAAGACCATGAATTTGTACTTGTGTAGGCGTGGATGTATTGATGGTGTTGATGTCCTCATCAGCATGTGCGCCGCAGGGAGCTAGCCCAGCGCCACCACGAGCGCACCGTGGAGAGCGGCGACGTCAACCACGGCAAAGGGGTGCGGCGTCCACGGTGGCCGGTGTCAGGAGCAGTGCCGAGGAGCGTCCGCGGCGAGGCAAAGCGGAGGTTCTGGATGCTGGCGTTCAGCAAGGGTAAGAAGCGGCCGACGGCGCATGGACAAGCTGGGGTGGGTTGGCGGGGGCCGGCCGAGTGCCGCCGCTCCGCCTCGGGCCGGCTCGTTCTGATGGAGGAGGCAGGGACTTAAACGTCCGTATCCTTTCGTGTACGTATACGTGCCAGACAGTGGGCCCATATACACGGAAGATGTAGAAAATGATATGGATGATGGAGAGATGAAATTATAATGACAGTTTTTTTAAATAGACGAATTGTAACTACGTTTGTTCAAACTTGAAAAATTGTAACGGCGTGGACTCAAAAAATTCTTCATCAAGCACGTTACCTGCAGAGAAGACGCTATCATGGAGAGTTGCAGACGAATGACGGACGGATGAACAACGTGCACGCGATGGCCCAGCCCCAATTGGATCCGAGTCCTGCCAGATTTGGCCAGCGGGCCTTGCTACCAACCGCAGCTCCACCTCCCCCAAACTCTTGGAGCTGAGCGGCGACGCCCCACGACGACTAACTCGGGACCAACGTCACCTGCATAGCAGCCATGGCCCATGGTTGCTTGGCCTTCTTCCTTTGTTCGACCGAGAGAGTCGACTGGGGCTGGGCGCGGTGGCGTCCCGGAGCGGCGATGGTGACGGGCTGGAGCGGTGAGTGGGCTGCCATTGCGAGGCCTGGCTGCCGATGGGGAATGCACGGGGCGACGACGTGTACTTGCAGGCGCTCGATCCACGGACGAACAAGGCACGCCGCGGGTGCTAGGTGACCGGCTCGCCACCGCTCTTTCATCTGGCTGTTCCCCGTGACGACGGCTCGGCCGGGTCGGGGATGGGCGACAGCAGCGTAGACCGGGGATGGGCGGGCCGGTTCGCACCGATCGTGGATTCCGGCGGCTGCCCGGCCCTGTCGCTGGCGGCGGCACGGTCGTCGTGGATTCCGGAGGCGCGGTCGTCGTGGGTGTGGTCCCTGCGGCACGTGGGCAGGGGACGGGGGCGTGGCCTTCTCCGGCTTCTGCTGCGCCATCGTGCCTCCTTGCCGCCACGCCGCCGGTGCCGCCCGCGGCTTGCCTCCGCTCCACCGCGCCATCTTGCCGCCGGCGTTGACTTGATCCCTCACCCCGTGTTGGTAAAGCTACGACCGGGCCGCTGCACGACGTGTGGGAGCGCCTCTATAACACCTATAGGGAAATGTAAACCTAGATGGAGAAAACATTAGCAGTAGAGGTTTTGGACTTTTTGGCCTAGTGTTGGGGTAATTAAGGCCTAATTAGAGTCTATCTGGAAAGAGAAGTAACCATCCTACCCTAATCTCTACCCGCACGTCCTAGCCTTGCCTTGCCGTTTCTGAAGCCTTCGATAGTTTCTCTCACGAAGATAAACAGAAGCCGGACCGCCGTCGTTCCTACGGCTGACGATCGTCGCTACAGTTCACCTCCTGGCAAGCCATATGATAGGTAAACCGTGTTGCTGCACCTCTTGTCGTTCCTGCTGATGGGGCACAGCTATCCCCTGCATGGGAAGAAGAGAGACCTTCATGGTGCTGACCGTCCCTCCCGTTTTCTCCGAGTTCCCTGCAGATCGTGGGCTGCGTGTGCGTCATTGAAAGGGAGGAAGGTGTAATTGGGAATTGAGGGGACGTGATCTGGATTAGGTGACTACGTACGATCTTTTCTTCTAGTGTCCGTTTAGTGCTGGTTTATTTTTGGCAATTAGGATTTTGGAGCAACCGTGTCATCATACCTGTTATCTTTCAATCTAGACAACGTTCGAAGGCAGTAGCAGACCGACCCAACTTAGAGGCCGAATTAGAGAATCCCATGTGCATCAAAGTACCTTTCCAGAGAGTATTTATTCATATTTTTCCTTAGAGTAGACATATATGAGGTCTGAAGTTTGTTGTCAGATCGTCAGGTTCAGTGACGAGGTTCAGTTACAGTAGCAGTTTCAGACTGAACATAGCATCAAAACGACCACGTTTTGAGGGTTTTGCAGGTCGAATTTGAACATCTTGTTAAAACTGAGCTTGTAGTGCTTTCCAATATCTTTGAAATTGGTACTTAAAAACTTTATTTCATTGAGTACGTTGGGAGATATCATGTTCTGAATATTGCTGTTTGAATCTGTCATGTTTCAGTTTCAGCATTCAAACTTCAGTTTTGGGGGTCGTTTTAAGGGTCCTTAGAGGCCGAATTGTTCTATAGTTTAATGGAGGCTTTTGTAGTCATTGTATGGTCTTTTCATCAAGTATCTAAGCACTCAATTTTGTTCAAGGGATTGAGAGATGAATTTTTTAAGTCAGCCACCTTGTAGTGCGAGGACAGTTTTCCGTGCCACTTTGTCAGCAGTTTTAGAGCTAGTAGATGTGAAAATCATTTTTTTGTGTATACCAAAATTGTAGGGTTTTATGTGTAGACGCTTTTAGTGTTTAAACTTGATGACATATTGTTGGTATTTCTTATGTTCAAGTAGAGAATTCCCCATGTGCACTAAATACTCGAGAGTATTCGAGGGTATCGTTATTTATTTTATCCCAATGGAAAGCGATAGTTAGGAATGATAATAAACAAGAGATTGTAATGTTTACCACAACTTAGTATCAAATAGTGTAGAGGGGTAATCAAATATTGGATAGGAAGGGTGATGAAGAAAGTGCAAAATAGCTTAAAGATAACTTAGTAAGATATAACTAGGTGGGAGAACAACGACAGAGTACAAGGTTCCTATGATTCTGACTTTACTCCTATGGTTTATCTTAATCACATAGCTGAAATATAAATAGATTGAGTCTACACAACGGGTATACTAGGCGGTAGGTGAGACAGTAGGAGATGTAATTCTTACTCGAAGCAGCTACACAATTGATGCTTGCCTTACCTTTTAAGAACTTGTCTCAAACACGTGGTGGGATATAAAGACTAGATAGATCCTTTCACAATCTACTAGCTACAACAAACAATCCGTGCAACAAGCGGCAACCAAAAACAAGATAGTGTATAAGCACCACGCTTACACTTCTCACTACTCTACTTGTAATCACAGGCCAAATAGAGCACCTAGTTATCACATACAAGTGTGGGTCCTGGATCATAGATTTATTATATAACAACTATATGCTAAGACTAACCACAACAACACTATAGCTAGTATAGAGTTGCACAAAGTAAATGCTAAGTAAAGTAGAGCAAGAATAATATATTAAATAAAGTAAAAGTCTTACTATAAGAGCTATACCAAACCAAAAGACCAGCTTCGGGAACCTAAACAGAGCTCGACTCTACTTCTAACTCCCACACTAGACTATCCTACTAAGAAAAGTGGAACAAAACTACACTTGCGAGCTTCTTTGCTTCTTCCTTGCTTTCATAAATGCAGAGGAGGGTATGCCCCTCTATTTATACAAGATGTGGAGTAGGGGTTACTCCAACACCATTTTAGCAATCCGTCTGATCATCATCAAGAGCCATTGGATCAAACCGACTTTGGATGGTGGGTGAAGATCAAGCTTGAGCATGGAGGCATGCTATGAGGCGGTGGCAAGGTCGGTGGAGCTTTTGTGAAGGTCGGCGGTCGGCCCCCTATGGCAGTGGGCCACTCCTTCCAACTTGTGGGACCTCTAGGGAGCTTCCTTGCTGGGTATGAGCTGTTGTTGCTTCAATTGATGTCGGTTTACCTTGTGTGTGGGCCCATGGATCATGTGGAGTGAATATGAGCCCTTGAGAAGAAACACAAGTTGATCCAAGGGTGGAGGATGACTTTGAGAGGTATCACATGGATCATGCCAGCATGGACAAGCTTAGTGGGCCCAAGGGGGGTCATCCGACCCCCCTATGTGGGTCCCATGGCTCACATTTTCTCCATTTTGTATAGTCCTGCAAGAAATACTCCAAGTACAAGTGGAACTAATTATTTGATAAAATATGTTTATGATATGCTTTATCTCCCTTTGATCCGAGGCTATTGATGGTGATTTTGAGTATATGAAAGTGTAACATTTTCAGCATCAACAAGATCCCCTAAGCTTAACCTTTGCTCATCCCGAGCAAACAATTAAAACTTAGCCTTGGTGGATCAGGAGTTGCTACTATGCTTCATATTTCAATAGTACCATGTGTACAACAAAACATATTTCTCTTTGAATGGAAAAAATTAGCAAAGTTGAAAACTCACCCATATTACCTAGTCCTCCATAGGGATTTTGAGCTTTACCTTGTCTTGGGTGGTTGAGAGATAGAACAGTTTTGACTTGAGCACTATTTTTCTTATCCCACACAAGTTTCATATAGGAGGTTTTTGCAATAATTTTTGAAAGAAAACTTAATATTCCTCATATGGTACTCCCATTCACTCAAATGGTGTATAAATCCTCATGAAGGCTTATTTTTAAGTTGCCTTCTTATCCTACTTCTAATGGCATACTTTCTGGCGTGTGCAGCAAAAATGCAACATCTAAGCCTCCTATGTTGTGCATTAGATCGAGCCGAGACTTGTTCAGATGAACTCCTCACTGCATGGCTGTTGCAAGTTCAATAATATTTATCAAGCACATGCAAATAAGACGAGTTGGGTTTACCACAGAGCAGAGCCACTCATGACTACTACCACTACGGATATGTGTTTGTTTCACCAAACCGAGGCACAAAGCAACCATTGCGCGGTTGCCAGGAGTGAGATGTGTCCGGCTCGGTTAGATTTGCGGTGCATCGAGATAATGGTAAATGTTCCTTTATGAACAAAAATGTTTGCACAAATACGTACGATACGTATACTATCCAATGTGTTCAAATATACAACTATAGGACTTTCTGGTTGTCGAGACATGCTCCTCTCAAAAAACCTTGCGTGATTGCCTAGAGCGAAGTCAATGCAAGATGAAAGCTAGACACGAGTGAATTGACCACCATGACATGGTTGAGACTTGAAAGCCTGGTGCAGTGGTGATATGTCTTTTCACTCCTCGGGTGCCATCGCACTCCCTCGGGAACAACTAGTCGTACCACAGATGGCGTGTTCGACCAGAGATGTAGGAGTACACTGATGAAAACAGAGCATGTCTCCTCCATTTACACCAATGAGACGGCATTACTCTTGGCGCTGGTTTTTACATGTTAGCTCCTCCACTGATGCCCCAATAGTGTGCACACTCCTTACGTTTGTGACAACACCAGAAACATAGAAAAAGAAAGCCCCACACAGAGGAGAACGAGAATAGAGAAATATCAGCAAGGATTCCTCAAGACTGTTAAGTTCCCTAGTTGGCACGGTGGGGCTGCAAGAAGACATGGCAGGACTGAGCTAGAGTGACCTAGAGTGCATGAAAATCCTTCTTCCTGGAATATATGCAAAAAAATTGGTAAGTCCCCGTTTTCTGTGTGCTGAGTCCGATATGCTGGGTTTTGCCTTTGGGAATGAACTAGTCCCTCTATCTGGCTATGTTGATCATTGTGCACGCAAAAGTTGTTGGCTGCCATGGCCCTGGCTGTTAGAGGTCTCTGAAAACTCAAGGTTTGTCTAGACGATGAGTAGAGCCTGGCTCGGTGGAAGGTGGAGCTGTTCCCCGATGATACCGACGACGACCACTTATACCTCCTCTAGGGATTGAAGCAGTTCAACCGCGCCCTCGACCTCCATGATGGGTTCTCTCTTGTATTGCGGTATGACGGCCAGTCACAGATTAACGTCAAGGTCTTTGACCTTAGCACCTACCGCAAGTATTACCCGCACAACTTTGAGGCTGGTGGTAGTTAGCTCTCCCTGCCTATCATGGAGCCAAGGAGTTTTGCAGTGATTCTGAAGAAGTACAACCTCAAAGCAAAGTATTTGGTGAGCACTCGCACGAGATGCCAAGTTACTAGTGTCGTCTTTCTCATCAATCTTTTTTGTGCGAGGCAAAGAACGTGCTGGACTTCAAGGTAGCGCATGGCTACTAGCAGCTGAAATTCATCGAGCTACAGATGGCTGGGCAGTCCTGGTTCATGGGCTTGGATAGAACCCTCACGAACAATAAAGTGCGTATGTGTTTCAAGTACGGGTGGGACTTGTTCCGCGCAAGCAACCACATCAACATCGGCGATACCTGCTTCTTCAGTGTGATCTACGAGGCCACCTGCAGTGATGATGACGACGAGGAATGGGAGGAGGAGTAGGAGGATGATGAAGCTAAGCTCAAGGTGGAGGTGCGCAAGACGAATGACAGATGGATGCGATGAACTCGGTGCAAGAGTTGACATGATCTGTATTTTGTTGTTTCATAAAAACTATTATCTAGCCTGCCAAGATTTCCTAATATCAGACTGTCTTTGGCCCTGTTTGGATGGACTATGACTAGTTAGCCATGGCTAAAAAATAGCAAACTAAAAATTAGCCAATTAATTGTGTTATTAGTCCATACCTGTTTGTATCCTGAACTAATTGTTGGGTTCTATAGACTAGAACTAGTTGTTAGCCCCTAATAGTTGGGTTCTGTGAACTAGTTGGATAGCCCCTGATAGTTGCCAGCACTGTATTCCTTGGTTCATCGACTCGCGGTGATCTGGAGCATCAATATTTTGTAGGGTCAGACTGTCTTAGGGTCCCTAAAATCTCAACAGCTATGCACCCTCATCCTCCGATCAGAAAGGGTGAACTTTAATGGTTGCGATGCCGAAGGTGATGTGACACCCCCGAGGAGACGCGGCCCAATCTCAATTCAATCGCATTGATGTAGCAGTCACTAATCATCCTCCATCCAGTGTTTGGAACTATCACAACACATTCATGTACTTAAGTGAAAAGTGGTAGTGAACTTCATTTGCCTCCCACTTAGTTATGACATCCATCCACATGACTGTCGCTGCTTCCCATGGCCTCCAACGAGCCCATCGGTGGCAACATCCAGCATACAATGCCAACAAAGCACAACACCGGTGTTGTGGTTGTCAGTGCTGATGGCGCCACGGTTGTTGATGCTGGTGGCATCGTGGTTGTTGATGCTGATGGTGTTGTGGTTGCCGAGGGGGATCCCATGACCATTGCTGCCCTTGATTATAGGCAACCCATGCCATTTGTCTCTAGGGGCCTGATGTTGTCGTCCGTCCATTCCGCTCCGCGGGACATGCATCGAGCATCACCCTGTCCGACGGCGCCGACGACGACCGCTGTGAACAACATAGCGGTTGACCGGATAATGGGATGCATGGGCTACAATGCTGGCCATGACCTCAGACTGCACCACCAAGGGGATGCCAACCTCATCTAGGTGCGAGTGCACCATAGGTATCGGGTCTCAGCACCAACTACGCCGATGCCTCCTCCATCATCCCTGCAGCTAATAATCCCTCCAACGATTCAACCTCGTCTGATGAGGAGGGCGCAAGCAATTTGAGTCCTCATGATGATGAGGTCATGCAATCCCTAAGCCCGTAGGAGTGCCACACCGAGGTTGTCTTGGATACGGTTATCAGTGAGTTCACGAAGTTGCTTACTGAGTATCACTCCTATTACATGGAGATGTCCCTACCGGGCACAACGCGCAAGATGTTGATCCCTATCCTGCAGGAGATGTTCAAGCAATTTACATGGTATGATGCATTGGAGTAGCCAAACCGGAAGATGGAGGCGGTGAGCAAGCTCAACTATATACTCTTGGACAATGGGTCTGCCTCCTCGCCATATGCTGGGCTGCTCATTGAACTGGTGGTCGACCCCATTATGAAATGGTTGAAGGAGACGTGGACTCCCACCAGGTTTCCGCAGCAGGAACAACTAGTACAATTCTTGCACAACCTGCTGCCAGAGTTCCCTCACCCTAGGGAATTCCTAGACTATGTAGTCTTGCCTGGACTGTCTGACGTCGTCGACACGTACTGTGCATTCTGGGAGACTATTCCAGTTAACGTATTTCTACAGCCGTGGATGTTGACCATCGACTAGGACTTGCTATAGCCGATGCTCACCAAGGTGCTGATCGCAGTCTAGAAGCTCCTGTTGAAATGCATTGGTGAAAACACGCACCAAAATTACACTACTAGAAATATCCACTTCTATGATAAAAATCTTAATGACGAATCCAAAACCGTCATAGAACATCGCTTTTTATGATGAATATTTATGTTTCGTCATAGATCAGTGGTGATGATCCTCCAACCCTCGCTATCTATGATGAAATCAGATATCATCACAAGAAACATCATCGAAGAACATAGGGTTCGTCACAGATCACTCGCGTGACTCATATGTGACGATCCTCTTTAGAACTATGATGACCAGAACTTCGTCATTGAACTAATTACACATCTGTGATGAAGTTTTTGTTCTGTAACGAACAACACTTCATCATAAATCTCCACACCGTCCTTTCTCTATCTGACGTGTGCCTGTGGGACCTGCAATTATTCATCTATGATGCTTGCAATTCATCATAAAGTGTCCCACTCAGTCCTTTCTCCATCCGACGTGTATCTATGGGACCATTCTCCATCCGACATGTACCTGTGGGACCTTTAGTGACTCATCTTTGCAATTCATCATAAAAGTCTCTGCTCGGTCCTTTCTCCATCCGACCAGTGGGACCCGACGGCTTACGTGTCACGTGTACCTGTGGAACCGTTCTCCATCTCCATCTGACCTGTGGGACCCGACGGTTTGCATGTCACATGTACCTGTGAGACCATCCAACCTTTGGGAACCGACGGCTTACGTGTCACGTGTACCTGTGGGACCTTTCTCCATCTCCATGTGACCTGTGGGACCCGACGGCTTGCATGTCACTTGTTGCCATCGGGGTTTAATTCAAACTCAAAAAAAAACATGAGACCTGGGAGTCGAACCTGGGACCTAGATCAAGGAGTAGACCATCTTCACCATTGCGCTAGATGTCTGGTTGTGTTGACATGTCTTTGGAGTCCTAATAGTAGTATATATTCTCTATGTGGGCAGGTTGACATATATATTGGATGTATCCCCTGCAAGTGGAAACAAATCTATGCCCGTTGGACTTATGGTGATGGTGGCAGCGGAGGATCCCCGGTATGCTATGGTGGCTCAGGCGTCCTTTTGGAGGCTAGGCACTAGGTCTTCCCGGTGGAGCATGGTGGCATTGGCGTCCATGTCCGTCGTGTGCCATGGCAGAGGCGACAGATCCAATCCGTAGGTCTCTGTTCTTGCCTTTTCCTGTTCGCTTCACTATTTTGGTTCTTGCTTGAACATGAGGTATACAAGAAACATTTTAGCATTGTAGATCTAGTTAGGCCAATGCTGATGAAAAGAACTAGGAGGTGGCACTGGTTGTTTTTTCTGCTGGTGTCTTGGTTTTCTGCATATGCTTAGTGTTCTTACTGTAAATGCCTGTGTGCAACTTGGCCTATTAATTGTAAGTGCTTGCTTGATTATACCTATCTCTCTAGGCAAACATACAGGCCCTTTGCTTCTGCTTAAACTATTTTTTCTATCCAGTGCTTGCTTGATTCTACATTTCTGTTTCATATGCCCTAGTGCCAATAGTGAGTCTTTATGGTATTTTGAGCTTGTAACATATCTGAGGCCACATTTCTATGCCAATGATGTCTACATGGCTGTTGGATGTATTAGGATGCAACTCATATGTTTGCTTTATATGTCTTCTCCTGGTTGACAACCAAGTTATCCATTGGTTCCAAACAAGAGGAAGGCATCGAAAGCAAATCAATGCTTTGTGTCCATCATTCACATCACTGAGTCCAATAATGTTTAAGCTGCACATGTTGCTACTGATGCCAATGATGATCACTACCACTTGTTCACTGACATTCTACTTGTGAAAACTGAGGAAGCTCAATTAACTGCTAAAATTGTAATGGTTACAGCTCCATTCATTGCTACTCTAGTTTGAGTTATATATATCTATGTGGTGCTACTCTAAATTTACATGAGGTCGTACCATGAAAATTGTTAATGGTTGTTAAAGTTGCACTTTGGTATGAGTTGTGGACTTCACTGATGGATCTTTGTTGGATTATTTTCCTCTTTAGTGATCTCATTACTAAGGAAGCAATCATCGTACTACACACTGACGAAATGGAGGAGGCCCCCAACAAGAGGAACGCACTGGCCAGCCTCACGGAGGATGTCGTTTTCGAGATCCTCTGTCGCCTCCCCGCCAACTCCTTGTTCTGCTACAAATGTGTCTATCACTCCTAGAAAAATCTCATCTCTAATCCCAACAACCATAAGAAGCTGCCCCAGACTATGGCCAGCTTCTTCTACGATAGTGAAAACAGCAATCGAAACTTCACCAGTGTCGTCCGTGGTGTATGCCCCCGCTCCTTAGAATTCTTACCCTTCAACATTGAAAATGTAGCTATCTCAGATTGCTCAATGACCTCATCCTATGCTGGTGCCTTGGGGCTGATGGATACAGCTATGTCATCTACAATCTAATGACCCAGAAGTTTAAAATTCTATTGCCTAGCACCGATGATGTTGGCCATGCTGTTGGTGAGGCTCGCTTACCATTCGATCTAATAGCCTCCTCACACTTCCATGTGATTGAATATGTGGATGTCAACACTATATGTGCAGGTGTTGAGATCTACTCATCTCAAACTACAGCATGGATCTATAAGGAATCTGAATGGGGCAAGCATACTAATGTGACATTTTACAAACAACCAAGTGTGTTTCTTAATGGTTGTCTACACATTATGGGGCACTCTAAGGAGTACTCTATGATACTTGTTGTGGATATGGAGGGAAACACATGGAGGAAAATTGATAGGCCTAGTGGTCTTCACTAGTCCATGCATCAAGCTCAGGGTCACTTGTGTGTATGTATTATTGATAGTCCCAATGATTCCAAGTTTTCAATCTGGATCCTTGAAGACTATGGTATTGATAATTGGCCATTGAAGCATACGGTCACCCTGCAGATCCTGTTTGGAAGGATTAATATTAGATTTGGTTAACTAGATTTTGTTGATGAGGACATAGTGATCACAGTTCAACTAGAATGGAATTTGATTTTGTTTGCTAGGGAGGATGGAACAATCATCATGTAATGCCCTAGGTGTTAGGCTTGCAAAATTGCACTTGCATTGCATGAGCATAATCATCAAGCATTCCTATTTGAGCTTTCACATATGAAACGTGCAATTGAAACATGTGAAACATGACTTGTTTATTTTATGTTTTCCCTGTGTGTATGCTTATGATCATGTGTGATTCAGTGCAAGTGGTTGATGTTGGTCACTAAAATACCTTAGCTACACTTAGGATACTTAATGGAACAATGTTCATGTGGATCACTTTACCTAATTAAGCCCCTAAGTGATGATATGCTGAGTTTGACCTAGGATTTACATGTGAGCAATGTATGAAATGATTGTGGAACTTTAGGAGTACTTCAAACATGTTTAGAATGTTACTAGGAACTACTTTGGTATTCATGACTAAAGCTAGTTTGGTCTCTAAGTCATACCTATAGTGTAAAGTACCAATTTCATGTGGTATGTTTGACTGGGGTTGAATTGCATTTTAGAAACTTTGCATGGATGTGCACCATAAAACAAAGTTGTAGTACTTGAGGAGTGTAACAACTTTTATTTTTGGTCATGGCTAGTTCTGCTCCTAACATGCTTGAAATTGGATCACAAAAATCATTGAAATGTTGTTTTTCAAACTTAGAAAAATTTCTATGTCATAACTGAGTTTACAGTTTGACGTAGCCGACTTTGGGTTGTTGTAGTTCTTAATCCTTTGCGAATTAGCTGATACTTTCTAAAGAAAAATTGTAGCTCTATCATAGTTCTACAACTTTGATTTAAGGGGATTTTGCTAACTCGCCACATATTAGGATTTAGGAAGGGTTGAAAACACACTGTTAGTCACTTGATGCTGGCATCGGAGCAAGGTTCAACATTAAACATGTCATATATGTTTTAAAACAAATGTTTTTGTTTGCAAAAAATAGTTTTGACAATTTATAGCTACTTATGTATAGGTGTGTCCAAATTTGAAATTTTACTTAAGTGTGTCGGTGGTCATATCCTCTATGCCCAAATAAGGACTCTTAGGTGGCTTATTTAAGTACTAACTTTGGGAGGGGTAATTGCTTGCATTTTTATTTCATCGTCAATATGGCGTGCTATTGTATGGATGCCATTCGCTTGAATGGTAATGCATGGATCAATTGCCTCTATGCCTAGGTAAGTGTGAGTTGTGAGAGCATGACCATCCAATTGTCGGTCTAGGGGAGAGTTAGCTATGGTTACTGGAATATTTACATGTTACACACATGTATATATGAAGGTACTTAATTGTGGGTATATCTGTTGGGTAGCTATGGATACCGAAGTATATATATCTGGGATGTATATATGGAGAGTATCTTAGTTTACTGCTTTCATTGTGTGCTTATTTATCTCTTGTGGGGATGGGCTGAAATGAAATCCTTCTGCAGGTACGCTAACCACGAATGCATAGATTGAATGTAGCTAACGACTAGCTATATATCGAGAGAGTACGTGTTATGCCACAGACATAGAACGTGATTGCCACCTTAGGCTGGCAATTTTGTGAGGACGAATAGGACGAGCATGTATCATGATTGTGCTTGTGCATAAATATGCTTCCCATACTTTGTTCTAATACTAAGTAACTTATGATCCTTGTGGTGTTGCTATCTTCCCTGTGTGAAGCTAGGTAAAATGCCTTGTCCCATGCTGCTAAAATAGCTAGGCTTGAAGATAGTGTGTGATTAGCTTTGCCTTGTATGTTGCTTCCAAAGGAAATAGATCACAAGTTAGTAGTTAGCAAAAACTTCATCCCTTCGAAAACTAATTTGCTAAGTATAAGTAAAACTTGTTCTGAAGATATGTTCACCTACTCAGTAAAAAGGAAATAAAAGATAACCCTAGAGTAGCATGAATAGCTTCGCTTGAGCACCGTGATGCTATAGCACCTCTCGCTGGGACCTACCATGGCCGGAGACGGCCGGCGCACCGTCGTGCCGCGCCGCCGTGCCGCTATGGCTGGCGACAAGCCAGCTCTGGTGTGCCCGCACCCTAACCACCTACCTATATCGACGCGAGAGAGAGAAAGAAGATCATCACGGTGGGGTCGGTTTCACCGGAGAGTTCGCCGTCGGCGAGCTAGAGCCGGTCGACCGTCGTCCCCTGTCTTTGTGCAACTGCCATGTGGGGTCCGCTGACAGCTGGGTCCTGCATGTCAGCGACTGTAGTTCTAGGTTTTGTTATTTCTTTTCCTAATTTTTGTGCTAACTTTGGAAAATGATATCTAGGGCTAGGAGTGTCCTATTTGAGTGAACCAAATTTTATTGGGTTCCTCATGAAGCGTAATATTTGATGAAAAATATGAAATGCACTATTTCTTGTATTTTTCTTGGTGAATAAAATAGAGTTTGATAAATGCTTTTAAATGGTTTCAATCTTGTAAAATCTATAACTTGAGCTAGGAAAGTGCTAAAAATGTGATTCTAATTTTGTTAGTCTTATATTGTTATGTGCTACCTGGGAAAATTATTGTTTGCTCTGTCATCTTGCTAGAAATAGGAGTTTGCTATTTATCTTAAATAAATGCTAGATTCTTGTGCTATTTTTCATGGTAAAAATATGTATCCATTGAGTATGAAACTTTTTGTACAGTGTTCTTATGATGTGATGAAGCTAAGAAAAATATTAATACTGTTGTTTGACACCTTTTACTAGGATTTCCTATTTATGCTATTTTAAGCCCTGCTGGCTTGTCATTTTTGTGTAGAATGCTATACTTACTCAAATGATGTGAAATTTATACAGTATCCTATTGGGGAGATGTATATGCTACAGTATGTTCGTGGATGTTTTCGTACACTTTTGCTATGTGTTTATTATTTAACCTAATTATCTAAATAAATTAATAAAGGCATGAAAATAATTTATTTAGAAATGGCCACTATGTTTTCTAGTGCTCATTTGATGTATGTTAACTGTTGGTAACATTGGTAGTACTGAAAGTACTATTCTGGTATGTAGTGAAATATTATTTTCACTATAATTCACTTATAGCGACTTTCTGGATAGATTTTAGATTTAAGTAAATTACATGGTGAAGATGATGTTTGCTATGAATCTTGTATATAACAAAGTTGTAGCTAGGTCACTTAACTAGCTTGTGTTAAATTTTCATGGCATTTGGCCAAATAGTTTGTGAGTTATGACTATTCAAAATTGGTCTTCAGAAATTGTAGTTCTCTGGAATTTCAGGACCAGATTTGATAAATGTGCCTGTTTAACCATGTTAACTTGGGAATCATGCTGAGATGTTTAAATATGAATTGTAGACAATTTCATAATCTTTCTAGATTGTCTTGTTGCATGTCTTTTGGATTAGTACAACTCCAGTTATTAGTTAAACTAACAGCTGCTGTTTGCAGCCTTGAATCTGTGAATGCCGTGAATGACTTGATTGCTTTATATGAGTTGATGTGATGATTTAGAGGCTTAGGCTAATTAAGATAAATTGTTAGTTGCAGGTGCTAGACCTCTTACTGAAGATGAACAACTTTATCTTAGGTTGTTAGAGCTTGGTGAGTGGGTAGTTCTTGCTTTCATGAAAAGATATGCATCTACTCAGTAAAATAAATGTTAATCTTGAATCATCATGTCATTCATGTGTCCGTCTTGACATGGCTGTACATTTCATCATCACCTTCCATTTTTTTTGCATGCATGACTCTTATGCTATGCATATGCATGCAATAGGTGTTCCAGAGGGAGTCACACTTCTGGAATTCGAGCAAGGACTTCTAGAGGAGCAGCAGCAAGCTCAGGAGCAGGAGGTGCAGGCCCTAGAAGAAGGAGCCAACGAAGAAGAAGTCCTTGAGTGTCTTGATCACCAACCTTCCTTATTTTTGAAAGGCAAGCCCCGGAGCATTCTAAGCCTCCTATGTTTTTTATAAATGTCACTTGAGTTCTTTATGTTTGATGCATTAGGTTATAAGAGTTGATTAGAAACACTTGATACATAGAACTACCTTGTCCAGAAATATACCTTGAACCCTATGTAGGTCCAGGATTGAATGTATGCTTAGCGATGCTTAGACTGGTAGAAGTTGGGTGATTTCCTGTCACCTATGAGATATAGGTGGATACCAAAGCACGGTTGACTATATTTGCTATCATGGAAATAACCATGTGTTAATAATAAATGGAGACCGGGCGGGATGTCGATAGAGAAGCAACAAGACATGGAGGTCTTGGGTGTGGATCTATCCCCGTCTATGTCGTTTAACGACCGATGCGCTGTATGTCCTCATGTCATGTTGAACGCATGTCTATCACTTAGTTGGCCGGATAACTCATTCCGACCATGAAGCTGAGTAGTTCAACTCAGGCTGGAATCCAAGAAGTGAAAGTGCACACTCTGGCGGTAGTAAGGATGTGCGGGGAGCCATTGGCGTAAGTCCAAAAGGAGAGATTGACCTCCTGGCAGAGTGGATTCCCTAAGAGTGTGGCGCTGCGCGAACCCATGAATTTGTTCTTGAGTCATACCAAAGGTGACCCGAGGCAACCACTGATTAGGTTGATTGGGTTTGTGTTAGGAATAATTCCCCAGTTGGGTAGGAATTGATTCGAATCACCGTCTCTCCCGGATAGTGAGAACTTGACTGAGCAGCGGCAACGTAGAGACACTTAATTGAACTTGATGGTTGAAATGATGATGATGATGTTACAACATTATACTGGATATGGTTACTAATGTTTGGAGTTTAATCAATTGTTTGCTCTAGTACAGGTGCTATTCTAGATGACATGTTAATATTGATAACTTGCTGCTTAACTAATAATTTAAATTATGCTCTTGTATCATTAAAGCTTTTATGCAAAATGGTTGTTAAGGGAGATCCACTGATAAAGCCTTGCATACTCCTTGGTGTCATTTATTTTTGGTTTACGATGGGTAAGTCTAGCTAAGTACATTCTCATACTCAGGGTTTATTCCCTCTTGTTGCAGATGACGTGCTTTATAACGGCTACTGCAAGTATTGTCTACACCCTGCGGGGGATGAAGACTAGATCATGGGCATGATCTTCTATGTTATCTTATCATGTTGCTTTTGCTGGATATGACTATGGAACTGGCTTGTATTTGAACTAAGTGTGTGTGATGGTCTCAGACTACTTTGCTTCCACTATTTGTGAACTCGTGTTGTAATAACTATGTGAACTTTGATGTATGAAGTACTTGTGAACTACTTGTGAAATGGATGTAACATGTGGCTTGTTATGTTGAATCACTACAATCTTGGTTGTATGCAAGTTGGTTTGAATTCCTTCGTGGTTTCAGTTGACTACTGGGTTTATATGGGTTCAAGTATGATGGTTTGATCACTCCGGTGATTGCTTTCGTACTTGTGCTCTTATAAATTGGTCGTTTCTGTTACAACTAACTGGGCATAAAGGAGGATGTCGCTAGCATAGTTTTCCAAATAAGTTTTGACAAATTTGCCTATAGCCAAAGTTTTAGTTAACCAGAGTCGAGTGGTCAAGTTTTACAAGGTCATGTGGAGTAATCAGGGTAGTGAGAGCGATGCAACGTGGGAACTGGAAGATTATTTGAAGGATGTATACCCTACCTTTTTATTTAAAATGGTACGTTTTTCAAATCTCGGGGTGAGATTTTTATAAGGGGGAGGGCTTTAACACCCTAGGTGTTAGGCTTCCATAATTGCACTTGCATTGCATGAGCATAAGCATCAAGCATTCCTATTTGAGCTTTCACATATGAAACATGCAATTGAAACATGTGAAGCATGACTTGTTATTTTATGTTTTCCCTATGTGTATGCTTATGATCATGTGTGATTGAGTGCAAGTGGTTGATGTTGGTCACCAAAATACCTTAGATACACTTAGGATACTTAATGGAACAATGTTCATGTGGATCACTTTACCTAATTAAGCCCCTAAGTGATGATATGCTGAGTTTGACCTAGGATTTACATGTGAGCAATGTATGAAATGATTGTGGAACTTTAGGAGTACTTCAAACATGTTTAGAATGTTACTAGGAACTACTTTGGTATTCATGACTAAAGCTAGTTTGGTCTCTAAGTCATACCTATAGTGTAAAGTACCAATTTCTTGTGGTATGTTTGACTGGAGTTGAATTGCATTTTAGAAACTTTGCATGGATGTGCACCCTAAAACAAAGTTGTAGTATTTGAGGAGTGTAACAATTTTTATTTTTGGGTCATAGGCTAGTTCAGCTCCTAACATGCTTGAAATTGCATCACAAAAATAATTGAAATGCTGTTTTTCAAACATAGAAAATTTTCTAAGTCATAACTGAGTTTACAGTTTGACGTAGCTGAATTTGGGATGATGTAACTCTTCATCCTTTGCGAATTAGCTGATACTTTCCAAAGAAAAATTGTAGCTCTATCATAGTTCTACAACTTTGATTTAAGGGGATTTCGCTAACTCACCACAGATTAGGATTTAGGAAGAGTTGAAAACACGCTGTCAGTCACTTGATGCTGGCATCGGAGCAAGGTTCAACATTAAACATGTCATATGTGTTTTTAAAACAAATATTTTTGTTTGCAAAAAATAGTTTTGACAACTTATAGCTACTTACGTATAGGTGTGTCCAAATCTGAAATTTTACTTAAGTGTGCCAGTGGTCATATCCTCTATGCCCAAATAAGGTGATGAGGACATGACACCCATGCATATGACCATGTTTCGCACATGGGATGGAGGGGTAGGAGACCACCAAGGCTGTCCAAGTCAAGAAGGAGGCCCGAGGCTAATTCAGTTCGAGTCCACGAGGTGGAGGCCCAAAGCAACTCAAGTTCGAGCCCGTCTCGGAGTCTAGGACCAGTCTACCTTAAACTAGTCACCCAGGACGCATCTAGACTCCGTTTTCGACGATCCACATATGGATGGAAATATAATTTGATAAATAAGCCAATGCAAGTAGTCTCACGTCAAAAGCCCTTCAGAATCAACAGGAATCGTCGAAACAAGTCAGCATCCAGAATCTGTCAGGGTGCTGCGACACCGTCTTTTGGTCCGTTGGACCGTGTATCGTGTTTGGACCCATTAGGGGGCACGTCCAGGGGGTGATGCTCAAGACTCTATAATTAGCAGTTGTTGCTCTCTTTAGGGTTTGAGTTTTGTTTAGTTCTTGATTTCCTCATGAAACAGACATCATTTTGCTGCAACTATGCCGCCAAGGCTGCTTGCTGTGAACCAGGGCCCCAGTTCTTGATCTTGTTCACCTGTGGCGATTAGTCCTTTCGAATAAAGACTTGAACTCCTCTTGTTTTCATAAGCCTCATATTTATTTGCAATTTTAGATTGCTTTCATCCCGTTCTTGCTTGTGTTCTCGATTCGCTTGCAGGAAAGCCTTCTCGGCGAGGTCAATCATGTTCGCGCGGTTGATAACCAATGGAGCAGTGGTGTAATGGTTGTGGGGGTCTGAATCAGTCTTGGTTCGAAGCCTAGATCATGAACGTCGAGTCTCCACCAATCGACGCTATGATACCTGTAACACCCTAGGTGTTTGTCACCCGTTAAGCAATGGGTTTAAACTCAACCATGGCATGTTAAGTGGTGATGAAGGTGTCAAGATCAAATTTACAAGAGTGAGCTTCAACTTAAATTTGGGCAACACACCTTTGCTTGCATATTGGCCCTTTTCGGATATATACCTAAGTAATGTTGAAGGTGCTTCTTTCATGTTCCTCACATCAATTTCCACCCACATGGATGATTGGAAAAGTTTCATGAAGTTTGGAATCAAGAAGTCACATGAAATGACAAGTTATGTTATCGCCTGAATTGCTTTATTAGGTGAATGAGAACATGTGATGACAAACAAACATTGCAACCTTGATCAAACAACTCTACTTACACTCATGAACAAAAGTCATGAAAGGTTCATGTTGGGAAAATGTCAAGAAAATGCATCAATCGGTCTAAAACTCAGATTTAAGCTTTACCGCGATGCTACATTGACTTGGTTTGAACTATGGCTTAGAGGGTTTGCATGGCAGTGGAACCTAAACAAAAGTTTAAGTTGAGTGGTGTAGAACAAACTTTGTTTAATGATCAAGAGCTAGATCAGCTTTGAAGCAAGTCAAACCGAGGCCCAAAGATTGAACTCAGTGCTGTTTTGAAACCTCGAAAATCGGCTAAGTCTGGGATGACTGAAATTCATGTTTGAGTTTTGGTGTACCCCACTTTTGAACCTTGTATCTCCCAAACCAGGCCTAATTAGACTTTGAAGCTTTAATAAAAGTTGGAGCTGGTATGTAGATCTACAACTTTTATTAATAGCGTTTTTGCTAACTCGTCGTGGTTTAGGAGTTACAGAGGCACGAAGTATGGGTTTCAGTGGTATGTTTGAGGTAGAATTGGAAATTTGAAATTGATGAACAGTGCCGACACCATGCACAGAGCTGCAGGCCGCGTGCTCGCCTCGCTGCTTGCATGGCCGCCAGCTCGCCTTGGATGTGTGCTGAAAACACGTAATGGACAGCAGAGCATCCTCCATTCTCCCTCCTGCCCTCTCACTTCTCCTTCCTTCTCCTGTCCATTTCGCTCGCCATGACCGGGAGCTCACAGCTGCCATCGTTCCCTCCTCCAACCTCTCCACCTCTCCATCCCGTGACGGCCACACTGCTCCTCCTCCGCCATCCGTCGTTGGAGTGCCGCTGCTCATCGCTATGGCCGCCCGCCTCCAGCCGCTAGTGCCGTCCTGCTGCTCGGCTGCTGCGCCACTGCTGCTGCCTACAGCTTGGGCCGGCTAGGGCCAAGCGTGGCCATAGCTGGTCGTGGCTAGGCCAGGCAGCCCTCCTCTGCTGCCGCCGGCATGGCATCCTCTGGCCGAAATCGCCATCCCCGACGACCTCCCTGCTGTGATTCACGTTAGGGACCCGTGCTAGAATTCGACAAAGGGAAGGGGCCTAACTGCATAGTCTGTGACTCATATGAATAGTGCCGTTTGGACCTATTTGTTTTAAATCGGCTGGAAATTTGAAAATTCATAGTAATTCATAGAAAATTCGTAAAATAGGAAATGAGGACTTTTTGGAATCCTTGTGAAATTGTATATGCAGTAGATCTATAATATGGCATGTTTTAGTTTAAAGTTTTGGCTGCAAAAATAGATTTGTGCAGTAAGGTTGTAATGCTAGTTGAATTTGTTATTTTCCATAACTGCAGATCTAGGGCTCCAAATAAAGTGAAATTTTTGTGGCATGCTACTCATGTGATAGTTGATATGTGGTAAAAATTTCATGAGTATTGGATGAAGTATGAGTGAATTATTGGTTTATCTCGCTCTCACATGATTTCTTGCAGTAGCAAATTGTCTTTTTCACAGAGGTTGCTATACTGATGCAAATAGTATGAAATTTGTATAGTAGACTATTGAGAGGATATGTGAGCTACTTTAATTTTTGTAGAATTTATTGTACATGTTTGGTATATGTTCATAAATACACCTTGATGTCTAAATAAATTAAGAAATGCTTTAAGAAAATTTATTTAGAGGTGAGCATCATGCTTTCTGGTGTTCTTTAGTCATGTGTGAAATGTTGGTAAAGTTAGTTTTGCCCAATTATGTGTTTGCAACATAAGTTAATAATTATTTTCTTACTGATGTGGTTTATGGATAGATCTGGGAACTTAGCAAAGTTCTTCATGATAATGTCCTTTGTTGTGAAACTTGTTTATACAAAGTTGTAGATAATTCATGTATCTAGCTTCTGTTAAAATTTGGTGTCATTTGGCCAAGTAGTTTGTGAGTTATGCCTGTTTAAAGTTGGGTTTCAGAAATGGCTGCTCTCTGTCAATTGTGGACCAGTTTCTGTATATGGGTATATTTGACTTAGTTAACTTGAGAATCATGCTAAGATGATTAAAGATTGTAACACCTCTGGTGTTTTGACCTAGCACTAAAACTTGACATGTCATCATATGCATTGCAAAGCATTCATAAAGTAGAAAATTTTGAATGCATTCATTGAATAAGCTTTATTTCATAATGTTGTTATTTTATGTGATGTGATTCAAAACTTTAAATAAAGATTATGACCACAAGGGTCAAATTCATGTGATCATGTGAGACCATGTGTCAATTGACTCAAATAACCCTAATGGGCCATGTAACTGGTCAAAAATCATATTTAAGTAAAAAGGTAAACAAATCAAATTTGAATTCAAATTCAAACCATGAAAGTCATTTTTGCCCCTTTTGTCTAATTCAAAATCCATTGGGAATTTGGGGTTGTGACAAAAAGCAAAGTTGAAGCTTATTTAATAAGGATCAACTTTGGTATTCAAAGTTTTTAAAGTTTACATATAAAATTTGGAGTAATTTTGAAATGATTCAAATGCTCAAATGCACCCCAAATTCAAATTTCAAAATGGAGCCAGAATTTGAAAATGTTCCTTGAAGCAAAGTTGTAGAGTTTGAAAAGTTGAGCAACTTTCATTTTTGGAGATTTTCAACTTCTTTAGAAAATTTGTGAGTAATTTGCAAAATAAACACAGTGGCAATTTTGTAAATAATCCAAAAATTGAAACGAAGCCGAGCGCCACCTCCCTGCTTGCCGCCGGCGCCATGCAGCTACCGCCACCGATCGATTTTTGCCGCTTTCTCGCGTGGTGACACGCAGCAGGCTCCTTGGCGAGTTCATTCGTGAGCTGTCGACGCCGGACGTCTCCTTCCCGTCTATAAATAGGAACAACCGCCGCCGTCGTCCTTCCTTTCTTCTTCTCTGCTCTGTTCCGCCACCGCGCAGCTCCACCACTCGCCGTAGCCACCGTCGAGTCCTTCCCATTGTGCCTAGCTAAGCCAGCGTGATCGTCTCGAAGTAGTGCTTCTCTTCGGCTTGCTGGCACCACTCAAGTTGGTCGGAATCGCCCAGCACGACGCCTTCTTCCTCGGAGCCGGCAGAAGTACCGCCACCATCGACCTCGCCGTGGTTAGGACGTTCCAGCCCGTCTCCTCCTTCACCTAGCACACCGACGTGTTCGCGGTGAGCTCCTGAGCGTGATGCTCGCTTCGCTTTAGCCTCTACTGCATCGTAGCCATGGATACGCCGTGCGCCATCATGCCCGCGCCGCCATGGCCGGCGTGGAGCTCCCTCCGGTGCGCCTGCTGCCGTTCTAAGGGCTAGGATGGATTCGCAGGGTGGCATAGGTCGTGCTGGTGCAGTCCGTCTCGTCAGAACCTCACCGCCGGCGTGTTTTGCTGGCCAGAGATGATAGCGCCGCCATATGCTCTGTGTTGTGTCACTGACAAGCAGGACCGGCTGTCAGTGAGAGAGAGAGAATAGTGAGATTTTGTTATTTCTGAATTTTGAATAGTGCAGTAACTTTGGAAATTTATAAGAAAATAATTATAGCTCCAAAAATTTTGAAAATTTGTGTGTAGCTTCTGTACATGTTCTAATATGGTTTAAAAATATGAAACTTGAAATTTGAATAAATTTTTAATGTTCAAAAATTCAGTTAATTAATTGATAAATGTGATTTCCATGATTTTTGTAGGCCACTGTATAACTCCAAAAATTATGAAATTTGTTTTGGTACACTAATTTGTCATGAGGAAGCTTACATAAAATTTTGAGGTCATTTGGAACAAGTTCATTTTTGGGCTTATTTCCAAATTAATTCAAAAATGGATGAAAGCAAACCCTAAGTGTTAGTTTAGGGTTTGATCTTGCTTTGGTCATGTTTTGTGACCAGTAGGGTTTCAAGATCAGTTTAGTCAAGTCACTTGTGTGGTTCTCAATGGTAGAATAGCAAGTTGGTTTGGTTGCCTTGCAACTGTATCGTGAAGGAAAGTTGTATTCAAGGTGTTGTTATATTTCATGCACCATGAAAGCATCATGTTTACATTATCATCATGTTGAAGCATATGCTATTATTTCGTGTAGAATCCGAGAGTGAACCGATTCTAGTTGAGCAAGTTGTGGAAGAATCCCCGGTTGTCACAGGATTCGATAATTGTGGTACTGATCCGGAACCCGAGATCGTCAACGAAGGCAAGCCCCGGTTTATGCATTAAACCATTACCTTGTTTACTTTGAAAAGTTTATCACCTATGTTACCTATTGCATTAAGTTGACTAATTCAAATGTTACCTACTTGATGCATTGCCTACCTTGTTAATTGTTTACCATCCTTGAAGATGATTTCATTTACAAAGGCGTAGAATGCTTAGTATGCTTTATGGTAGGCTTTCAAAGTAAAAGTTTCAATACAATCAAAGATGGCATACTGGCCAAAGAAAGAAAGAAGATAGAATGAACTAGAGACTAGTCGGGTGACTTATCTTGAATGTTGGGTAATCTTGCCGACTATGTCGCTTAAAGGCCACTCATTGTGGATCTTCTGAATGAGACACTTTGTAGTACTGGTCACATACTCTGGTAAGCCTACTTTGGCTAATCCAATACTAAGACGAATGCCCACGCACTGGGAGTGGAGAGATGGCGGGAGTAGCGTGTACCCTCGTGGCTAGAATGTGGCCAGATTGGAGGTGTGCTGTGTTCTCGGGTGGCGTGGAGACAACTTAGTATGGGAGGATCCGGTAGCGAGGTTGATATATGCAAGATTAAGTTCTACATATGTCGTGTGATAAGGAATCCCTAGCTGGGACTTGAATCAATTCGAATTGCTGGTGCTCCGTGGATATGGAGACTCGATTCATTACAGAAGTAATGCAGGACTGGTGAATTACTAAAACTTGAGAAAAGGAATGGAATGAGAAGGAATGGAACATGGGATATGAACACTTAGTTTGAGATAATGAACTAAGAAGACTTAGGGGTAAAACGTGAAAAAATAGGATCAAGAATAGTAAGCTTTTGGCAAAGAACTTTTGAATCTTGCTACATCCTTACCTTGACCCAACACCTGCATCTCTAAAGTCCTTCAACCCCTTTTTTGTTGGATCAGTCTTGTTGAGTACTTTTGTACTCAGGGTTTGTTAACCCTTGTTGCAGGTGAGTCGCATGCGCAGGCTTGTTTTGGTCCCTGCTGCATCTCTGTGTTTGAAGTCAATGACGATGAGGAATGATGAATGGCCTTTGGACAAGGCACTAGTTTGTGTGAAATAAATAATGTTAATGTAATATTATCCCGCTACTATGGTTGTATGACACTTATGGTATTGTAAGTTTGAAACAACTGGTTTGTAAATTATGTTATCTTAAGACTTCCGCTATCTTTTACTCTGCTATATATATTTGAATAAACTGTTGTAATCTGCAATGTCTGTGATTGGGATCCTGTTCGAAAAGATTCATGGATGATTCGGGTTTCCCAAGGACACCCGACAGACCTGTTAAGTTGTTGGGAACTCGTGTACGCTATCCAAGGTCTGTTAAGACAATGATAGGTGCACGTGGGCCCAATTTCTTAGGAGGTTCTGCCACAGCTGGTATCAGAGCAGTTCCTATCTAAGATCATTGTAGATTACTTTGGAAAACCTTCAAATTGATTTGGATCAAAGAAAGTAAACTTGATATTTTAAAGTTCAATTTATTTCTTCTTACCTCTGATCTAGTCTCAATCCTATCTTATTTGAAAGTTCGTGGCGGATAATATGATTAGTTTGTCCTATGTATTAAAAAAATCTAGTACTTTTGATTATATAAATCTTTTGTACCTAGATTCGTAAGATCGATTCATGCATCATGCTTGAACACCTTGCATAATAATTCCCCTTAAAAGTGGTTGGGTAAGTAATGTCAATCCCATTCTTGCTAACCTCCATTATTCTCAAGCTATTCTTATAGTCCTACCCTAACTTCTTCAGGCTATGGCAAAGACCAAGATAACCGCACGCAAGTCCACTGGACCTCATGGAGTTCCTCGTCACCAGTTGGCACCACGAAACCATGAGCTTGGTGAAGGAAGTCCCAAGACCCTAGGAGATGAAGGATCTTCAAGCAATCCCACCAACATCGAGAACCTTACCAAGGAGCTCAACACCCTTTGTCGAGCTCATGCCAAAGATCAAGAGGAGTTGGCGGAAATGCAAAGGGGCATCACCATGACCATGGAGCTGCGAAATGAAGCCTGGACACGAGAGGATGCGGCCAATGAACGCGTCCATGAGTTGGAGTTCTACGTAGAAGACCTGGAGATGGACAATGCCATTCTTCATGAGAATGTCCACATGCTGTACGCTCAACTTCATCCTCCTCATGGGGATGGTGAAGTTACAGATGAAGAAATGATTGTAGATCCAGGAGAAGTCGAGAATGAAGAAGAGGAGGAGGATCCTGAGGAGTTAGTGTACTTCTCAAATGAAGATGAGGTTTCGTCCGGTATGGACACGGACGCCGATGACTGAGAGCTCAGAGTAGTAATAGTTCCTTTACTGCTTTCCTAGAAAACTAGGGTTGCCTTGTGGGATACAAGACATGTAATATAAATAAGCAACCCTTTGTAGCATGAAACCTTTTAACTGCTTTCAATAAAGAATAATGTAAATCAACGTGTCTCTCTAACAGATGCCTCATCCTAACACCCAAACTGGTGCGGGTACCTCGCAAGACAATGATGATATCCCAAATCCTCCACCAATGCCTTCGACTATGGCAGATGCCATAACTGCACTCGTCTATGCAATGGCAGAGAATGCTAGGTTGTTAAGGGAATTGGCTCAGAACCAACAGGCACCACACCCTAATCGTGGCCGCCGTAATAATGGAAATGATGAGTCAACCTATATTGATTTTACTGACACACGTCCGCCTGTGTTCTCTAAAGCAGAAGAGCCTTTAGAAGCTGATGATTGGCTTAGGACAATAGAGCAAAAGTTTGAGATGATTCACTATACCGAAATTCAGAAACCAAGGTTTGTGGCACAGCAACTCCGAGGAGCTGCTGGTGCCTGGTGGGCAAATTTGGTAGCAGTACAGCCTGCTGGTCACCAAATCACCTGGATGGAGTTTAAGGATGCCTTCAGGGCACACTATATTCCAGATGGTGTGATGACCATGAAGTTAGAAGAGTTCTTGGCTCTTAAGCAAGGGGAGCACCCGGTGATGCACTATGTTGGGCGCTTCAATCACCTATCACAGTATGCTATAGAGTATGTGAATACTGACAGGAAGAAGAAGAATCATTTCCTTAGAGGTCTGAACACTAAACTTCAGACCATGATGGCAACTTGTGGCAATGCAACTTATCATGAGACAGTCAATATTGCTATCGCTTCAGAGGAGAATTACCGCCGACACAAGGAGGCGAAGAAAAAGAGAATATCTGCTTCCGGATCGTCAAGTGGAAAGCATCAAAAGATAGTCTACCATCCGCAGAATCATGGCCGTACGCCATTCCGCCCCCAACAAAGCCAAAGCAGGCAGCAAATCTTTATTCGCCCTGCAACTAATACGCCTTATCCTCATCAAGCACCGTAGCAGCAAAATAATACAAATAATGCAAACCGCAATGCTACTCCCCAGAATCACAATTATCCATGTTATAATTGTGGTAAACCTGGACATTTTTCCCGAGAATGCCCATATCCTAGGAAGAACAATCCTAATGCACCTAAAGCCCCTGCTCCTCAAGCTCAGAATTAGTACAAGGGCAATGCTCAGAACAGTCAGAAGGGTCAGGCTGAAAAGAAAACTGGAAGGGTCTTCTATACTCAGGTGGAATCTATTCCAAAAGGAGAACCAGTAATGATGGGTATGTTTCCCATTGCTAAGCATCCTGCAATTACCTTATTTGATTCTGGTGCATCCCATACATTCATCAATCGTACATTTGTTGTGAAGCATGGGATAACTATTAGGGAAATGAAAGAACCATATCATATACAATTGCCCGGGGGACGAATCTGTACCAGGGAGGTAGTTCAGCATGTACCTATTGATTTGGGAGGTTATGAGTTCCCTACCAATATGCTGATATTAAAGGATCAAGATATAGATGTGATCCTTGGTATGAACTGGTTAACCCAACACGGGGCTGTCATAGATGTCCTGCGTAGAACCATAAGGGTAAATGCACCTAACAGCAAAACCCAACTTCTTATCCAACTTCCCTTTCCTAAGAGTACAGTTGGAACAGTCTATGCAACTACTGTTGAAGAAGCCAAGAATATTTTAGTGGTATGTGAGTTTACGGATGTCTTTCCCGATGATCTTCCTGGTCTGCCACCAGACCGAGATGTAGAGTTTAGAATTGATCTGAAACTAGGAACGGCACCTGTGTCTAGAAGAGCATATAGGATGCCACCCAAAGAACTAGCAGAATTAAAAATGCAACTACAAGAGTTGTTAGACAAGGGTTTCATTCAACCCAGTTCATCACCTTGGGGATGCCCTGCTATCTTTGTGAAGAAGAAGGACCAAACCTTAAGGTTATGTGTTGACTATCGGCCGTTAAATGAAGTCACCATAAAGAACAAATACCCCTTACCCCAAATTGATTTGCTTTTTGATCAACTTGCGGGAGCTAAGGTGTTCTTGAAGATAGACTTGAGATCAGGCTATCACCAGATTAAGATTAGACGAGAAGATGTGCCGAAGACAGTGTTTACTACCCGATATGGTCTATATGAGTATTTAGTCATGTCTTTTGGGCTGACCAATGCCCCGGCTCATTTCATGTACCTCATGAACTCAGTTTTCATGCCCAAATTGGATAAGTTTGTAGTAGTGTTCATTGATGACATTCTTATCTATTCTAAGAGCAAAGAGGAACATGCGGAACATCTCCGCATTGTTCTACAAAGATTAAGAGATCACAAATTATATGCCAAATTCAGCAAATGTGCATTCTGGTTAGAGGAAGTACAATTTCTGGGTCATGTGTTATCTGCTGAAGGTATAGCTGTTGATCCGAGCAAGGTAGAAGAAGTCCTTAACTAGAAAGCACCTACCACTATTCATCAAGTTCGTAGTTTTCTAGGGTTGGCAGGGTATTATCGTCGGTTCATCCCTGACTTCTCTAGAATTGCGAAGCCAATTACTGGACTGCTGAAAAATCAAACTAAGTTTGTATGGTCAACAGAATGTGAGAAGGCCTTTCAGACATTGAAGAAGTTGCTGACAACTGCACCAGTATTAGCACAACCTGATATTGAGAGGCCGTTTGATATCTATTGTGATGCATCTGGAATTGGTATTGGCTGTGTTCTTATGCAAGAAGGCAGAGTCATAGCGTATGCTTCTAGACAACTCAAGAAGCATGAAGAACATTATCCCACCCATGATCTTGAATTAGCCGCTGTTGTTCATGCACTCAAGGTTTGGTGACATTATTTATTGGGCAATATCTATCATATCTATACGGATCACAAAAGTTTGAAATATATCTTCACTCAGTCAGAGTTGAATATGAGGCAAAGAAGATGGTTAGAACTTATCAAAGATTATGACTTCGAAGTGCATTATCATCCGGGCAAGGCTAATGTGGTTGCCGATGCCCTGGGTCGCAAGAGTCATTGCCATTGTCTGACTGTAGAACCTATGCAACGAACATTGTGTCAAGAGATGGAGCATCTAAATTTACAAATCATAGAACAAGGTTCCCTGTCCAATATTGCAGTTGAGTCCACTATCAAAGATCAGATCATTGCTACTCAACAGAAAAGTAAGGGCATAGCCCATATCAAGGATAAAGTCAGATCTGGAAAACCAACATATTTCAAGATTGATGAATCAGATGTTGTATGGTTCAAGGATAGATTGGTAGTACCCAAAAATCCGAAGCTGCGAAAGCAGATTCTTGATGAAGCTCATTCTACAAGATACTCCATTCATCCAGGTAGCAACAAAATGTATCATGATCTAAGAAAGAGATATTGGTGGACCAAAATGAAAATAGAAATAGCTCAATACGTGGCCAAATGTGATATTTGTCAGAGAGTCAAAGCTGTTCATATGAAGACTGTAGGTCCATTACATTCATTGCCAGTTCCATCTTGGAAGTGGGAAGATATCTGTATGGATTTCATCGTGGGATTGCCTAGGACATCTGCAGGCTACAACTCAATATGGGTTATTGTTGATCGCCTAACCAAGATAGCTCATTTCTTACCAGTCAGAGATAAATATCGAGCGGAGCAGTATGCAAAGCTTTATCTTGATAGAATCTTTAGTCTACATGGGGCACCTAAGACCATTGTCTCTAACAGAGGGTCATTGTTCGTATCTAAGTTTTGGAAAAGTCTACATGAGTCTTTGGGAACCAAACTTATCCGTAGTTCTGCTTATCATCCGCAAACAGATGGACAAACTGAAAGGGTAAATCAAATTCTTGAAGATATGTTAAGAGCATGTGTCCTTTCCTATGGTGCTAAATGGGATGAATGCCTTCCCTTAGCTAAATTCTCATATAACAATAGCTATCAAGAGAGCATTAAAATGGCACCATTTGAAGCATTATATGGCCGTAGATGCCAGACACCTTTAAATTGGTCAGAAGCTGGAGAACGTTGGTTCTTTGGGCCAGATGTGGTCAAGGAAGTCGAAGAGAAAGTTAAACTCATACAAGCTAATATGAAGGTAGCTTAATCCCGACAGAAAAGCTATGCTGATAAGAGGAGATGACCGCTAGAATTCAAAGTGGGAGATCATGTCTACCTCAAGGTATCGCCGATGAAGGGAGTTCATCAATTTGGGATTCAGGGAAAGTTGGCGCCCTATTATGTCAGTCCTTTTCAAATCCAGCAATGATGTGGACCAGTCGCCTATCGCGTCAAGCTACCAGATCACATGTCAGCTGTGCATGATATCTTCCATGTATCCCAGTTAAAGAAGTGTCTTCAAGTACCTGACCAAGAGATAGATTTAGGTGATGCAAAACTAGAACCTAATTTGACTTATGCTGAGTACCCCATTAGAGTCTTAGATCAGAAAGATCAGGTCACTCGAAGACGTACAATCAAGTTCTACAAAGTACAATGGAACCAACACACTGAAGAAGAAGCTACTTGGGAGTCCAAGGATTACTTAGAAGAAAATTTTCCTGACTTCTTTGCTTCTATCTAGTTGCAATACCTTGTCTATATTATAACTTGTTTCTTTTGTTAAAACGATGGAAAAACCCCTCACTAGCTTTTTGAATAAAGTTATGATGTGTTAGTTTTACACATTTCCTTTTCCATTACTTAGCCTTAGGTTTTAAATCTCAAGACGAGATTTCTTTAAGGGGGAAGGGTTGTAACACCTCTGGTGTTTTGACCTAGCACTAAAACTTGACATGTCATCATATGCATTGCAAAGCATTCATAAAGTAGAAAATTTTGAACGCATTCATTAAATAAGCTTTATTTCATAATGTTGTTATTTTATGTGATGTGATTCAAAACTTTAAATAAAGATCATGACCACAAGGGTCAAATTTCATGTGATCATGTGAGACCATGTGTCAATTGACTCAAATAACCCTAATGGGCCATGTAACTGGTCAAAAATCATATTTAAGTAAAAAGGTAAACAAATCAAATTTGAATTCAAATTCAAACCATGAATGTCCTTTTTGCCCCTTTTGTCTAATTCAAAATCCATTTGGAATTTGGGGTTGTGACAAAAAGCAAAGTTGAAGCTTATTTAATAAGGATCAACTTTGGTATTCAAAGTTTTTAAAGTTTACATATAAAATTTGGAGTAATTTTGAAATGATTCAAATGCTCAAATGCACCTCAAATTCAAATTTCAAAATGGAGCCAGAATTTGAAAATGTTCCTTGAAGCAAAGTTGTAGAGTTTGAAAAGTTGAGCAACTTTCATTTTTGGAGATTTTCAACTTCTTTAGAAAATTTGTGAGTAATTTGCAAAATAAACGCAGTCGCAATTTTGTAAATAATCCAAAAATCGAAACGAAGCCGAGCGCCACCTCCCTGCTTGCCGCCGGCGCCACGCAGCTGCAGCCGCCGATCGATTTTCACCGCTTTCTCGCACTGTGACACGCAACAGGCTCTGTGGCGAGTTCGTTCGTGAGCTATCGACACCGGACGTCTCCTTCCCGTCTATAAATAGGAACAACCACCGCCGTCGTCCTTCCTTTCTTCTTCTCTGCTCTGTTCCGCCACCGCGCAGCTCCGCCGCTCGCCGTAGCCGCCGTCGAGTCCTTCCCGTCGTGCCTAGCTAAGCCAGCATGATTGCCTCGAAGTAGTGCTTCTCTTCGGCTTGCTCGCACCACTCAAGTTGGCCGGAATCGCCCAGCACGACGCCTTCTTCCTCGGAGCCGGCAGAAGTACCACCACCATGGACCTCGCCGTGGCCAGGACGTTCTAGCCTGTCTCCGCCTTCACCAAGCACACCGACGTGTTCGCGGTGAGCTCCTGAGCGTGATGCTCGGTTCGCTTTAGCCTCTACTACATCGTAGCTATGGATACGCCGTGCGCCGTCGTGCCCGCGCCGCCATGGTCGGCGTGGAGCTCCCTCCGGTGCGCCTGCTGCCGTTCTGAGGGCTGGGATGGATTCGCGGGGTGGCATAGGTCGTGCTGGTGCAGTCCATCTCGTCGGAACCTCACTGCCGGCGCATTTTGCTGGCCGGAGATGACAGCACCGCCGTATGCTCTATGTTGTGTCACTGACGAGCGGGACCGGCTGTCAGTGAGAGAGAGAGAGAGAGAGAGAATAGTGAGATTTTGTTATTTCTGAATTTTGAATAGTGCAGTAAATTTAGAAATTTATAAGAAAATAATTATAGCTCCAAAAATTTTGAAAATTTGTGTGTAGCTTCTGTACATGTTCTAATATGGTTTAAAAATATGAAACTTGAAATTTGAATAAATTTTTAATGTTAAAAAATTCAGTTAATTAATTGATAAATGTGATTTCCATGATTTTTGTAGGCTACTGTATAACTCCAAAAATTATGAAATTTGTTTTGGTACACTAATTTGTCATGAGGAAGCTTACATAAAATTTTGAGGTCATTTGGAACAAGTTAATTTTTGGGCTTATTTCCAAATTAATTCAAAAATGGATGAAAGCAAACCCTAAGTGTTAGTTTAGGGTTTGATCTTGCTTTGGTCATGTTTTGTGACCAGTAGGGTTTCAAGATCAGTTTAGTCAAGTCACTTGTGTGGTTCTCAATGGTAGAATAGCAAGTTGGTTTGGTTGCCTTGCAACTGTATCGTGAAGGAAAGTTGTATTCAAGGTGTTGTTATATTTCATGCACCATGCAAGCATCATGTTTACATTATCATCATGTTGAAGCATATGCTATTATTTCGTGTAGAATCTGAGAGTGAACCGATTCTAGTTGAGCAAGTTGTGGAAGAATCCCCGGTTGTCACGAGATTCGATAATTGTGGTACTGATCCGGAACCCGAGATCGTCAACGAAGGCAAGCCCCGGTTTATGCATTAAACCATTACCTTGTTTACTTTGAAAAGTTTATCACCTATGTTACCTATTGCATTAAGTTGATTAATTCAAATGTTACCTACTTGATGCATTGCCTACCTTGTTAATTGTTTACCATCCTTGAAGATGATTTCATTTACAAAGGCATAGAATGCTTAGTATGCTTTATGGTAGGCTTTCAAAGTAAAAGTTTCGATACAATCAAAGATGGCATACTGGCCAAAGAAAGAAAGAAGATAGAATGAACTAGAGACTAGTCGGGTGACTTATCTTGAATGTTGGGTAATCTTGCCAACTATGTCGCTTAAAGGCCACTCGTTGTGGATCTTCTGAACGAGACACTTTGTAGTACTGGTCACATACTCCGATAAGCCTACTTTGGCTAATCCGATACTAAGACGAATGCCCACGCACTGGGAGTGGAGAGATGGCGGGAGTAGCGTGTACCCTCGTGGCTAGAATGTGGCCGGATTGGAGGTGTGGTGTGCTCTCAGGTGGCATGGAGACGGCTTAGTATGGGAGGATCCGGTGCGAGGTTGATATATGCAAGATTAAGTTCTACATATGTCGTGTGATAAGGAATCCCCAGCTGGGACTTGAATCAATTTGAATTGTCGGTGCTCCACGGATATGGAGACTCGATTCATTACAGAAGCAATCCAGGACTAGTGAATTACTAAAACTTGAGAAAAGGAATGAAATGAGAAGGAATGGAACATGGGATATGAACACTTAGTTTGAGATAATGAACTAAGAAGACTTAGGGGTAAAACATGAAAAATAGGATCAAGAATAGTAAGCTTTTGGCAAAGAACTTTTGAATCTTGCTACATCCTTACCTTGACCCAACACTTGCATCTCTAAAGTCCTTCAACCCCTTTTTCGTCGGGTCAGTCTTGTTGAGTACTTTTGTACTCAGGGTTTGTTAACCCTTTTTTCAGGTGAGTCACATGCGTAGGCTTGTGTTTGGTCCCTGCTGCATCTCTGTGTTTGAAGTCAATGACGATGAGGAATGATGAATGGCCTTTGGACAAGGCACTAGTTTGTGTGAAATAAATAATGTTAATGTAATATTATCCCGCTACTATGGTTGTATGACACTTATGGTATTGTAAGTTTGAAACAACTGGTTTGTAAATTATGTTATCTTAAGACTTCCGCTATCTTTTACTCTGCTATATATATTTGAATAAACTGTTGTAATCTGCAATGTCTGTGATTGGGATCCTGTTCGAAAAGATTCATGGATGATTCGGGTTTCCCAAGGACACCCGATAGACCTATTAAGTTGTTGGGAACTCGTGTACGCTATCCGAGGTCTGTTAAGACAACGATAGGTGCACGTGGGCTCGATTTCTTAGGAGGTTCTGCCACAAAGATGAATTGTAGAAAATTTCATAAGCTTTCTAGAATGTCTTGTTGCATGGCTATTGGATTTGTATAACTCTAGTTATGATCCAAACATGAAGCTGTTGTTTCCAGTCCAGAAATAGACATATGTTAGTTGTGGTTGTTTACTCCATGTGTTGCTAAGTGTGGCTTATGCCCTTGTTGATGGCCAAGTTATGATACTTGTGACCTTGTTAAACTTATGTCATGCTTGATGTGCTTGCTCTCTATAGTTGGTTGTGTGATGTTAGTTAAATAGCTATTGGTGTCTATGTCTTGCATAATCTTGTGTTGTCTTGAAGGCTTATGTGATGCATCTTGTGTTACCATTCATCACATTCATACACATGCATCTTGCATCTCATTTAGGTACGCTAGATGAACCACGTGAAGGATGTGATGTGGAGCCGAACTTGAAGATTGGGTTTGGTGGATCTATCCCGAAGATGGAAGGACTAAGCAAGTGCTAAGACCGGAGATGTCACCAAGATGGTGCAAGCTAACTGAACTGACTTGTGTCGGATCCTAGGCAAGCCTCAGAGCATTCTAAGCCTCCCATGTTTTTACAAATATCTTGAGTATCTTTTATTGTTGATGATGCATTAAGTATAGGAATTGGTTGGAACCAATTGTTGCATTATATCCTTACCTTGTCCAGATAAAATCCTATGAATCCTAATTAAGTGTAGGATCGAATGATGCTTAGCTATGCTTAGACCGGTAGAAGTCGGGTGATTTCCTATCACCTGCGAGATGTAGGATGAGCTCTGGTCATGGTTGGCTATGATTGCTATCATGAAAAAGAACCTTGTGTTAATAATGAATGGAGACCGGACGGGATGACGGTAGTGCAGCAACAAGGCATGGAGGTCTTGGGTGTGAATCTATCCCCATCTGTGTCGTTTAAGGACCGATACATTGTATGTCCTCATGTCATGTTGAATGCATGCCTATCATTTAGTTGGCCGGATAACTCATTCCAACCGTGAAGCCGAGTAGCTCAACTCAGGCTGGAAGACCGAGAAGTGAAAGTGCGCACCCTGGCGGTAGTAAGGATGTGCAGGGAGCTATTGGCGTAAGTCCAAGGTGAGATTGACCACCTGGCAGAGTGGACTCCCTGAGGGTGTGGTGCTGCTCGGAGCCGCGATTCCTGAGATGTACCAAAGGTGACCTATGGCTGCCTTCGCGCGGTATGCCTGGGTTGGTGTTAGGAATACCCCTCTAGCTGGATAGGAATCGATTCGAATCGCCGTCTCTCCTAGATAGTGAGAACTTGACTGAGCAGCAGCAACGTAGATTCACTAAATTTAAAGATATGGTTAAATGATGATGATGATGATGATGATAATGAGCCATGAAATACCTGATATGGTTATTATTGTTTGCAACTTAATTAAGTGATTGATTAGTACAGGTGCTAATATAGATGGTAGGTAATGGCTAAAAGTCACTGCTAGTATAGGTGAATAATGCTAATGGTTACTCAAGCTTTTATGCAAAAAGGTTGTCCAGCTAGATCCACTAAATTAAGCTATGCATGATCCTTGGTGTCATTTGTTTTGGTTTTCGACGGGTAAGTCTGGCTGAGTACATTCGAGTACTCAGGGTTTATCCCACCTTGTTGCAGGTGAAGTTCTTGGCCTGCTGAAGATGGTGGCTAACCACCGGTGGGCTCGGTGATTCTATATTTAGTTCTCATCTATATGCTTTTGTCTGAGGATGTCACTTATGCTAGCAATATAATTAGAACTTATATTAATGTAATCATTTGAAAGCTATGTTGTTTTCACTAAGCGGCTTTGAAACCCAAACTTGTAATATTATTTCCGCTGCAATCCTGTGTATGTGATGTGTATTTGCTTAATCACGCGATCTTGGTTGTGATGTTGATTTACCGAGGTCTTTCGGGACACTCAGCGGACTACCAGGTTTATATGAGTGAAAGTATGTGTGCGTCAATGTGTTAGCGGGGACAGCCGTACTTGATCTTGTATAAATTGGGCGGTTCTGTTACAATACCTATCAGACAATCGGGCCTTGTCTACATCAAGTGGTATCAGAGACCTTGTTGCCCGTTTGGTATAACTTTGTTTTCCCCTTTAGATTGTTACTATTTTTGCATTACCTATAGTCCACAAAAAGCCAAAAAAATATACCACCACATATTCCCTGTCCTATAGCCTCGTTGTGCCGTGCAATTTCGTCTCTATTTCGCGTTGTTGAGTTTGTGTCCTAGGGCAAGTTCTGGTTGCTGGTTTTAGATCATTTTTGAGTCCAGTTTATGTCTTTCCCTTTGTTTTTCATCATAATCCGTGAACACCTTCAAGTCTTGCTATGTTTCCTTTGTATCCATCAAACCCTAGTCCACGCTATCTAATTTGTTACACTTATCTTCACTGTTTGCATCTATCCATAGCCGCCGCAATAACTTTTGCGCGCATTGTTCCCGTTTTGTCCTCTAATTCAGAGCTAGTTCTTAAAACTAGTCTAGTTTTCGCATACGAACTCGGATTTTGATGTTCCATATATCAAAATTGATTAGAAAATTTTTTTAGATCCATCCATCCTTGTGTTGATGGGTTTAGAAATTTAATTTTGGCCAAAAACTGGTCACAAGATCCTCTTTTTGTGGTCACAAGCATTTTGTCGATTTCGAGCACGGCTTCTGAATTTTCCACAGGCCACGCCTTTTACTTGTTTAAGCTCATATTTTCTGTGGTTACTTCTTTTGTGCTCCTAAGTGAAGCAAAAATATCAAAAAAATAAAGAAGAAAAAGTCAAAGAATCCCAAAAAAACAACGACAGCCCAAAAATAGAGAAAAAAGAGAGGGGCAAAAGTGGAACAATATCTAGCGGAGCACATAGAGAGCGCCATTTGAGCCATGTTTGCGTGTGCTAATTTCCGCTTTGTTCCTAATCATATTCCTGCTGTTCACATCACTTGATACATCTGGTACTTGGAACGTTAATAGGCCAGCAACTAAGACAAGTACTCAGGATACTTATTCAGCTTTGCTATTCAGTTGTGAATATTGCTATTTCTTGCTACTATATTGTGCTTGTCCAAGCTCCACTTTCTTCTAACCAAGTATAGGTTCGCCTTGCAACTGTTACACTCAAGCTACAACGGTATCACAGTCACCGACCGATTGCACCGCCTGTTGCTTTGGTAAGAACACTTGTAAGACCGTGGTAAGACGCTTGAGAGTGTGTGACTTTACTCCTTGACCACATCCTATAGTAGCTGATAGGAAAATACATACTTGTGTGTTTTCTTGTTTGATTCTAACAATGACAGGTTGTTCATATCAACCGACTGATGATGGTATAGGTGCTGATGAGTACATGGAGTGGGAAATTGCCATAGATAACATATTTGCTACTCGCTTTATGTGTCCAAGGAGGAAGGTAAAAAATGCAGCTAGTGTTTTGCGACATTCTGCTTTATCTTGGTGGAAGTCTTTAGATCCTTCTGATAAACCTCAAACTTGGAATGATATGAAACTCCTTTTGCGAGAAACCTTTGTTATTCCACCTCCTATTTTGACTTCATATGCTGAGGTGCACCATTTAGAGGAAGAGTCTGTTGTTATTTCTCTTGCTATGACTAACCTTCTACAGGATAATGTACATAAGCGAGAGGATGCAATGGAAGAAAATGAGGAGCTCACTACCTCATATGCAAATTCAGAACCATCACTTCACAATGCACCTATTACTCGTATTGAGAACACAGGTAATGCCCATGGTGCTACACTCACGGAAGGTGAGAATTGTTTTAATGTACTAAATTTTTCCACAAACCATGCTATCATAGAGCAATTGTTAGTGGAACTCTCTCTTGATTTATCTCTGTCCCATGATAATTTGCTTGAAGTTCCTTGTGATAAAGATGAATTGGTTGATAATGCTTTAGTTTTACATGTTTTGGAACCAGTCACTTGTGCTAAAAATAAACATGTTATTCATATTGCTACTAAAGCTGATGAGTTCAAACTGTTGTCTTCTTTACATACTTTGAGTTACATTGAATTTGATGTTTTGTGTAACCTAGATTGTTTGGAGGAGAGCCTTTTTAAATATGCTGATTTGCCTTGGTTTTCTAAACACACATATCATGTTATTGGCAAATATAACAACAAAGGACAATATATGATACATCGAGTATACGTTCGTAGTAACATGAATTCTCCTTTTGTTGTACAAGATTATGATCATTTAAAGGGCAGCCCTAATAGTACAAACATTTTCTCATGTTCCTCAAAGAAACAAGTTCACTTCCAAGAAGGGGACCATTGTTGGTTGCTACCTATGTCTGTTAGACCATCTATTCTTGCATTGTCTTTGGTTAGTTCTAATCTTTTGCAGGATATTGTTGACATACATCGTGTGCATTCGGATCATGGAGTCTACAGGCTTGCTAAAATTTTTATGCGAGATGACATGATACAAACTTGGAAACATGGTCACATTCCTTCTCACAATTATTTTAGTTCCCTTTGTCTTCGCAACCCCGTTCTCCTTTGTGTTTTGTAGGATCAGTTTCAAGCATAATCGACGCCGACGATGACTTTTCGTCAAGAAGGAGAGGATGATGAGGACATGACACCCATGCATATGACCATGTTTGGCACATGGTATGGTGGGGTAGGAGACAAGCAAGGGTGTCCAAGTCAAGAAGGAGGCCCGAGGCTAATTCGGTTCGAGTCCCTGAGGTGGAGGCCCAAAACAACTCAAGTTCGAGCCCGTCTCGGAGTCCAAGACTAGTCAGCCTTAAACTGGTCACCTAGGACGCATCCGGACTCCGTTTTTGACGATCCATAGATGGATGGAAAGCTAATTTGATAAGGAAGCCAATGCAAGTGGTCTCACATCAAAATCCCTTTGGAATCAACAAGAATTGTTGAAACAAGTCAGCATCTAGAATCTACCAGGGTGCTACGACACCGTCTTTTGGTCCGTTGGACCGTGTATCATGTTTGGGCCCATTAGGGGTTGCGTCCAGGGGGTGATGCCCAAGACTCTATAATTAGCAGCTGTCACTCTTCTTAGGGTTTGGGCTTTGTTTAGTTCTTGATTTCCTCATGAAACATACATCGTTTTGCTGCAACTGTGCCGCCAAGGCTGCTTGCTGTGAACCAGGGCCCTAGTTCTTGATCTTGTTCACCTGTGGCGATTAGTCCTTTCGAATAAAGACTTGAACTCCTTCTTGTTTTCATAAGCCTCATATTTATTTGCAATTTTAGATTGCGTTCATACCGTTCTTGCTTGTGTTCTTGATTCGCTTGCAGGAAAGCCTTCTCAGCGAGGTCAATCATGTTCGCGTGGTTGATAACCAACGGAGCAGTGGTGTAACAGTTGTGGGGGTCCAAATCAGTCTTGGTTCGAAGCCTAGATCATGAATGTCGAGTCTCAACCAATCGACGCTATCATACCTATCGAACGATCAGGCCTTATCTACATCAAGTGGTATCAGAGACCTTGTTACCCGTTTGGTATAACTTTGTTTTCCCCTTTAGATTGTTACTGTTTTTGCATTACCTATAGTCCACAAAAAGCCAAACAAATATACCACCACATATTCCCTGTCCTATAGCCTCATTGTGCCATGCAATTTCATCTCTATTTCGCGTTGTTGAGTTTGTGTCCTAGGGCAAGGTCTGGTTGCTAGTTTTAGATCATTTTTAGTCCAATTTATGTCTTTCCCTTTGTTTTTCATCATAATCCGTGAACACCTTCAAGTCTTGCTGTGTTTCCTTTGTATCCATCAAACCCTAGTCCATGCCATCTAATTTGTTACACTTATCTTCACTGTTTACATCTATCCATAGCCGTCGCAACAACTTTTGCGCGCATTGTTCTCGTTTTGTCCTCTAATTCGGAGTCAGTTCTTAAAACTAGTCTAGTTTTCGCATACGAACTTGGATTTCGACGTTCCATATATCAAATAGGGTCCCCTCGGTCCGTGACCACCTCGACAACCGACGCGAGGCGCAAGGAGACCACAATGTGGTTGGCAAGCGACGGCACCATGACAATGAGGGGTCCGCCTAGGGCTACCATCCACACCGGGGTGCCCGCTACGACAGTGGGGAGGACCGCAATCCTTCTCCTAAGCCGCCTGGCCCTCGAGTCTTTAGCAGAGCTATCCGCATTGCTCATGTCTCGGCCGGGTTTTGGCAATCGGCCAACCTCACGAAGTACAGCGGCGAGACCAATCCCGAACTCTGGCTGGCCGATTACTGCCTGGCTTGTCAGCTAGGCGGCGCAGACAATGACCTGCTCATCATCCGCAACCTCCTATTGTTCTTGTCAAACTCGGTGCGAGCCTGGCATGAACACCTCCCTCCTTCACAGATCCACGATTGGTGCGACTTGGTAAGGGTCTTTGTTGGGAACTTTCAGGGCACATACGTGCGCCCTGGGAACTCCTGGGACCTCAAAAGTTGCCGCTAGGGCCTAGACGAATCTCTCTGAGACTTCATTCGACGCTTTTCCAAGAAATGCACTGAGTTGCCAAGCATTGGCGACTCAGAAATCGTCCAGGTTTCCTCTCCGGCACCACCTACCGAGACCTAGTCCGAGAATTGGGCCGGAACATGCCAACCTCAGCGGCCGCACTCCTCGACATCGCCACCAACTTCGCCTCGGGCGAAGAGGCCATTGGGGCCATCTTCCCCGACAACGACGCCAAGGGGAAGTGGAGGGATGAGGCCTCCGGGGCCTCGGCTCCCCACCTCCCCAAGAAAAAGAAGAAGGGTTGCCAGGGGAAGCAGGAAGTCCTCGAGGCCGGCCTAGTCACGGCCGCAGAGCGCAGAAATCCTCGAGGCCCTAGAGGCCCCAGGCTCTTCGACGATATGCTTAAGAAACCCTGCCCTTACCATCAGGGCCCAGTGAAGCATGCCCTCGAAGAATGCACCATGCTTCAGCGCTACTATGCCAAGCTCGGGCTCCCCGACGACGATGCCAGGAGGAGGGACGCAGGCGACAAGGACGATGACAAGGACGATGGATTCCCTAAGGTACACAATGCCTTCATGATCTTCGGCGGGCCTTCAGCGTGCCTCACGGCATGCCAGCGGAAGAGGGAGTGCCGGGTGGTCTTCTCGGTGAAGGTGGCCACACCCCGGTACCTCAATTGGTCTTGGGAGGCGATCACCTTTGACCGGGATGACCACCCCGATTATGTCCCGAACCCCGGGCAGTACCCACTTATCGTCAACCCCATCATCGGCAACACCCGGCTCACTAAGGTATTGATGGACAGAGGCAGCGGCCTCAACATCCTCTACGCCAACACCCTAGAGCTCCTAGAGCTCAACCAGTCGTAGCTCTAGGGTGGTGCCGCGCCTTTCCACAGCATTGTGCCGAGGAAACGCATGCGGCCCCTCAGGCGCATCGACCTACCCGTCTGCTTTGGTACTCCCTCCAACTACCATAAGGAGGTCCTCACCTTCGAGGTGGTTGGGTTCAAGGGAACCT